>NC_134410.1:87883698-88187166 GCF_038048845.1 Mixophyes fleayi
CCCACAAACAGATTGGAAAAGTGGCCTAAAGAAAAGAGTACCTCGTGGTCTGGGATTTCAGAAGATAAGGTGCGCCCTAGGATGACTGCAGTCAAATATGTCCAGCAGCGAGCAGTGTTGGGAAGATTGTAGCCCCCTGTAGTGGAGAACAATGAACTTAATGTCCAATTTGTGCTAAGAAGAGAACAAAGGTGACGATTTATAACAAAGGAAGCAGAGAAAAAAGTAAAGGGAAAAAAAACCCCCACAAAAATATTTTTTAGTTAACCATGTGCTTAACACAGGTATAACATATTTGAGAAGGGAAAACAAAAGACAGGGATGTACATTTTAGGACATGTCCCTTTTTGTTAAGCCATGCAAACTTAGCATTAGTAGAAGCAATACTTTCTTAATGCAACCATAATTTATTCACACTTACTTCCCATTAGCTCAGTCACAACAACAAGGTAATGGAAAATTTGGTAATATGATCCATGTATATAGAGATAGGCCAGCATTAAGGTAAAATAAATAGTTTAACATTTTTTTTAATAACCAATATTCACCATTGTCGGCATAAACTGTTCAGTAACAACATTAAAACCACTGACAAATGAAGTGATGGGATCAACATTGATTATCTTGTTATAGTGGCACCTGTCAAGGGGTGGGATATATTATGCAGCAAGTGAACAGTCAGTTCTTGAAGTTGATGTTTTGGGAGCAGGAAAAATGGGCAAGTGGGCGGGTCAGAGCATCTTCAAAATGGCAGGTGCGCATGTGTCATTTACCTGGAGAAGAGATAGCACCAGGATGCTCTATGGGAAGAAAGTAAGCTGTCGGAGGCAGTGTGATGTTCTGGGCAATGTTCTGCTTGGAAACCTTGGGTCCTGGCATTCATGTGGATGTTACTTTGACACATATCACCTACCTAAAAACTGTTGCAGACTATGTACACCCCTTCATGGCAACAATATTTCCTGATGGCAGTATAATGGTAGGAAATGGTTCATGAATGGTTTGAGGGACGTGACAAAGAGCTCAAAGTGTTGACTTGGCCTCCAAATTCCCCAGGTCTCAATCCGATCGAGCATCTAACGGATGTGCTGGAAAAACAAGTCCAAGGCATGGAGGCCCCACCTTACAACTTACAGAACTTAAAGGATCTGCTGCCAATGTCTTCGTGCCAGATACCACAGGACACCTTCAGAATTCTTGTGGAGTCCATGCCTCGATGGGTCAGAGCTGTTTTAGCAGTACAAGGGGGCCTACACAATATTAGGCAGGTGGTTTTAATATTGTGGCTGATCGGTGTATAATATAGCATTCATGCCAGTTTACATAGGCCAAGAAGAAACTTTTGCTACTTGAAAAAATAAAACTGGCAAACCTAATCAAGCAAAAATAAGCAGAAACCTATATAAAGTTCATAACTTAACACCAGTATGTTCACTGTTTATTCTCTTATTTTCTGTTCACGTTCAAATGTGTACCAGACATTCTGGCTACTGCAATTAAGTAATTTCCCATTGTTTGCAATAATGTGCTCAATCAAGTTCCAGTAGTACTGCCATAGATTCCCATCATGCAAATGAGCAGGCTGAAAGTCATGTCCTGCACATCTACTCTACTTGTGCAAATCATATACAGTGAACATAACCATTTTATAAATGATTCTCTGCTCCTTTAACACTGGGTGAAAAGGAATGGGCAAATGGTCATATAAAATACCACCACACCACACTTAAAATATTGCCATTTTAAGACCAGATTTTGGTGGGTTTGTTTTGGCCTTTTAAGCAAATTTGAATGATAAGGGCCTATTTTAACAATATTACCCCTACCTTATTTTTAACCTTTCATTAGACACATTCTTGATTGTATCCAATATGTACCTTTGCTGCAGATACTCACATACCAGATGTCATTAAGTTTACACGCTAGATTATGCAGAGATGACATGGCCAAGGGGGCTGGGCATAGATAAGCAGCACCTGCTCAACTCCTAAAAATAAAAAATCTGAAGCAAATGTGCATGTTAGGTACACTCTCTAGCAGAATGTATCTTATTATTTTAAACAGGAAATGGGTATAACAGCATAATAGACCCTTTGGGTTATCCATTAAAAGTAGGAGACTGAAGATATAACAAACTGTGGCATACTGTATGTGACTGTAGTATATGTGACATTAATAGCAGTCAGTGAAAAACAATGAAATAAAGCACTATTCATTTGGTCTTGGGGTCAAATGTTAGAAAGCTCCCAGCCAGGTATGTATGTCATGTTTATATTTGTTTATGTATTGTTTAGTATTCCTTCTGACTAAAGTGATAACTTCCTTGCTTGCAAGTCTATCTCCTGTCTCTAGATCCCGGTTAGTTAATAATACATAGGTCATGCAGAGAATGGAGACTCACGTTTATCTAGATAACCTGTACACCCTCATGTCCACTCTCCAGCTCCTTTTCCCCCTGGGTGTGATGGGGGAGGAGAAATAAAGAAGAGGACAAGTGACAGTGTATTAATTGTTGTTCCTAGACTTCTTTCTATACATTAGAGGTGCATGTTTTCACTGTGCCCTGATCCTCCATCTGTAATTACGTATATATAATGTCAGTGTATGAAGATGATCACATGAGCATCTCTAGAATGGTTAGGGTGCCTATGCTGAGGGACAGCACTGCTTCTATACTAGAGGATCTCTGTAAAACATCTAAGCTATCAGGCAGAGGAAGAGAGCTCTGCCTATTATGACAGCTATACTCTATTTGTAGCAGAAGGGGAGTTCTAAACGGACAATTTGAAAATCCACTGATTACCCAAATTTGTTTCTCAAAAAGAGGGCAAATCTAGTTTTACTGGACTGATGGCAACCTTAACTGCAGAATACATATAAACCTCCTATAAGACTCCACTAACGCTCTTTTCCCTTGCTCCTAGTGCTGGAGAAGGTTGAACATGACTACATCGCCTTCCAACACAGTGACGGTAAACCATTTTAGGTGTGATTCCAAGGCACAGGAAGATCAGATGACAAAGTAAAATCTGGACACAGATTTCAATCTGAACAATATATACCCAATATGGAAACTAAGACTTTTGCATTGCAACCAAATCACTCATCCTTTTAAGCAAATTTGAACCACAAGGGCCTATTTTAAAAATATGACCCCTAGCTTATTTCTGACCTTTCATTTGACACATTCTTGATTGTATCCAAATGCATTTGGACACAAATGCATTTTACATGGATGTTATGTAAATGTGAGACACACAAATTTGTCTCTTGGTTCTATAATCTTATCTTACTGTGCACATAGAATAACTATACATGCACACATGTATAGTTCTGCTATTCCATGAAGGAAAACTGCATCATACCTTTTGTAAGAAACACATTTTATGTAAAGTACTTACTGTTATAATCTGACTACATTATGGGGGAAATATCTGGGGCTGCACTAACTGTAAGAATATAAATAAGGAATGGAAAGTGTGTATTTATTCCTTTTCACAATTTTTCTTACAGAAAGCTCTAAAACGAAATGTATTTCCATATACTACCAAAAAAATCCTATATATTCTTAAAAAGAAAGAGCTGCGACAGCTGCAATCTATGTAAAGCAGTAAAAGGAAAGGAGGAAAATGGATGAAAAATTGGGAGTGAAGGTAGACTATTTAATAAATTAAGATGATAAATATGCTGCAACAAAATAATGTTCTCACCCCCTCCCAGGATCAGTGTAGGCAGCTGCCACTGCAAAATGTATTTCAGGCACTTTCCAACGCCCTCTGGGGTCATGTTAAAAGAACACATAGGGTCTCCCGCAATCGTATCGGCTCCCAGCTGCAGAACTACTGCTTCAGGGTTAAATGCAGTAAATACCTCCTTCAGCACACTGCAAAAAACAGCTTACTATTTAGTTACAGTGTTCTAATAGTTCACTTAAATAGCAGAGTTTGACAACATTTATTAACACAGTCTCTGTTCTGGTCACTTATCACATCAAAGTATTACTACAGAGCTTCAACTACAGGGTAATGTTCTCGTCTAACTCCAAACAATATTTATCTACTCATGTAGTTCATCAACAAATTCTATATGAGCTAAGCACGGAAAAGGCAAGGCTTTACAGCAGGGTTGTCCAACACGCCTGTAAATGTGGCCCAGAAGGAGTTTTGGTTGTGGCAAGGGGGCAGCACTGTTAATGGAAAAAAAAAATCCTGCAAAAAAAAGAAAAGAAAATACTTACCTTGCGGTCACGTCAGCTGGTACTCCGGCTCCCTCCCTTGTCTCCTCCTCCGTGCGGTGCTCGCAGTGAATGTCGGGCGTGATGTCATCACGCCCAACATCCATTGCGGAGCGCAACACAGAGGAGTCACCTGCGCGAGAAGAACAATCAGCAGCACAGATTTGGAGAAAATAAGAGAAGAGGACAGGAGAACAAGCCGATTAAAAGGTAAGTTAAGGGGGATTTTTTTTATTATTTCAAGGGACGCTGACCAGTGAATAAAAGTCACCTGGTCCTGGAGCATCATGGACCTTATCTCCCAACTACATACTTCTACTTGTAATACTAATGGGGAATTATATATTATTCTCTTTGGCCCATTATAAGTTGTTATCCCTTAACTAACATAGTGGTATAATTAGCAAAACAGGTCACAATTTGGGGTCACAGTGGTGTATATGTCAGGCACCGCAGGCCTGGTCAGGGCATCCTGATATACAATGCCTGGCTTAAATGCACTTCATTGATATTGCATCGAAACAATACAAAAAGTAATTATAGTATAATAACCAGAGAGGATTTTTTGAACAAGCCGATTAAAAGGTAAGTATAGGGGGATTTGAAAAAAAGGTGATCGATATATATATATATATAATCTATGTTTTCTATGGTTTTTTTGGATGATCAGCTATCGTTATTGTTAGTGTATCTTATGTGCGGCCCAAACCAACTCGTCGTCTTCCAATGTGGCCCAGGGAAGCTAAAAGGTTGGACAGCCCTGTTTTACAGTATGTGACTGATAGAGAACAATGCAAATGTCACCATTTTTGGTTTGTCACTTTATAAAGTGTGTATACACGCACGCGCGCACACACACACACACACACACACACACGAGGAGTTTGTATGTTCTCCCCGTGTTTGTATGGGTTTACTCCTGGTGCTCTGGTTTCTTCCCACACTCCAAAAACATACCGATAGGTTAATTAGCTGCCAAAAAATTGACCCTAGTCTGTGTGTGTATGTGTATGTGTGTTAGGAAATTTAGACTTTAAGCCCCAATGGGGCAGGGATTGATATGAGCGAGTTCTCTGTACAGCTCAGCAGAATTAGTGGCGCTATATAAATAAATGTTGATGATGATGATGATAACAGTAAGATGTCTTAACAAGAGAAGTGCCTTACCCTTCACAGACTTGGTAGTATTTATCATCCGTGATTCCATCTTGTAAGGGAACATTAACACTGTAGTAGCGTCCCTTGCCTAGGCCAATGTCACCTACATCACCTGTTCCTATAAAAAAAAATATTTATAAAGGTGCATACCTGTATTAGAGCATCAAAATCCTTCCACACCAATATTTTAGACTTTATTTGCTATTCACAAGGTGCAATAAATGAACACATGCTTAGTTGTGATAGAATGGGATTACTCTGCCACTTTGTCTGGGGGAAGGGATTTAACAGATTTGTCTTGGGGTTCCTCTCACCATGAGTAACCTGCAGTTACTACCCACTCTTAATGCTGCTATTCGGCCTCACCAACTAAATGTCTACTGTACACTACCTTGGTGCCCCCAGCTATAGAAGAGTAGCTACTGCCACCAGCAGGCTCCTCCACCTATACCTGGCACGGCTTACTTCTGGGTGTTGTGTGTAGCGGCTGCAGCATCTCTTTGCAGGTGACAGTGGCTGCTTTCTCCTGACCACTTACTTTGGGTCAAGATTGCAGGGTAGCCTATATCAACGCAGGATATCTGGGGGACTGATCAGAGAAGTAGTTATCTGTAGGTCACAGGGGTGTTTTAGAAACAGAGTATAATCTTTAGGAAAAGTAATGTTTATTGCTCAACAGTAGCTGTTTAAATAGCTGCTACATATCAATAGAATGTAGTGTTGATACATACAGACAAATAGACACAGATGTAAATCACTCTACACAGGGATTTTCTGCCCTTTTATATACAGTGTCTTTATAGACAGCTTGGCAATATCATCCAGGCCCCTGCCCCTTTAACCAGTTGATTGATCAACAATCAGAATGGCAGGACTTGTATAGTCTTAGCTCAACTGCCTAATCCTTCACTCCCCTCCTCCCCGTATATGTATTCGCTATTTAACTGGGGGTCTCACCCTCATTGACATAACCTTATGCTACCCTGGAGTAAACAACTACCATTCATTCACTATCCCCTGTTAATATCCCCTTATCCCCTATTTCCCATAGGATTTTTTTTTTCTCGTTTAAGGATGCTCATGATTCCTAGACATTCAAATATAATATCGTTATTGTTCATCGTTATGCACATAGGATGCCTGTTTTGACTAATATATCTAACCAATTTTTATTCTGATAAGTTAAGCTTATGTTATCATTTATATTGTGATGCCTTAATTTATGGAATCGTTTATAGGTTCAATGTCCTTATTGTTGTTTTCTCTTCTTTAAAACCAATAAACAGAATTTCAAATAAATTAACCAGTTGACTGATTTATCTTACATGTGAATCCGTCTGTTGCTGGTTCACATTTTAACATTATACGTAGTGGAAATGGAAGGTGGTAATTTTCTCCCCTGCCCACGTACTGTCAGCCTCCTCTTCACCTAGATACCATGGAAAGTGGGCTGGGAGATTTAACGTGAAGTCTTCAGCACAAAGTATCTTTGAGGACTCCTAAATTGTCTTCTGCCTCCTCCAAGGCAAAATTGTTTCTAGAGGGATGGTAGCCAGGCTAACAGGATTCATTAGAATTAATGTAATGCAGACTCAAAACTCCAAATGGGCCAAATAATCAAAGTCTAAGATTGTGTGAGCCGGAAGAAAACTAAAAATAAATAATCATCTACAGCACAAACGGGTAATCCATTTAATAAACAATCGAGAAACAGTCATATAAATGTAGTTAGACACAAACTTACCAAACGAATAAAGATACCACTCACAGATTACCAAATACCAAGGAGTTTGCTTGCATTACTAAAGTGTACTGTTTAGACTGCATGCAACAACATACAATGGGTGGAGAGAGAAGAGTGGAATCGGCGCGCCTAAGTGACACTGATGGGAAAGGTTGACTGAACTCATGCGAGTGTGTGCACACAAGCTGCTCTGTCAAATTCAGTGAATTTTCAAGTAATTTAACTGAACAAAATAAAACGCGAGTTTGACACATCCGATATAAAGCCAACACACAAAGAATCAATTAAATGAAAATTAATACATATTCAATATAAAATAAGTAAGCAATAAAGGTGGTGGGAGAGTACAGCAAGATACAAAATAAAGACAAAAGGATGGTGGAGAGAAGGAAGAGGGCAGAAGGGAGAGATTTATATTAAAAACCTGCCATGCTATCTTTGGTATCTTACTCACTGACTTTTTTGCTATGTAGTCTAAATCTAATTTGGGTTTATGTAGGTAAGCAGAGGTGTATATCTTTTTTCCTCAAACACATACACACGTATGTATGTATGTATGTATGTGATATATATATATATATATATATATATATATATATATATATATATATATATATATATATATATATATATATTCTGCCTTTACGATGAGTTTCTAAGTTAAGAGCATGTAAATAAAATAATTAAATCAAAAGAAACCATTCATGTTCGCATTTTTATATTTATAACGTTTAAAGCGGGGGTTTTTTTTTGCTGCTTTTTGTTCCATTTATGCGTTTCAATGCTGCTTACATTCTTCTCAATGGAATTGTATTGTAAGCACAATGAGATGCGGTTAAAAAGCATTTCCACATGCATTTACTCTAAATTAGATAACTATTTTCTGTGCTTTCATAGAATCCGGTTTAAAAAAAATAAAATATGCAGATTAAACGCATAAGAAGATTTTTACTCACCGTAAAATCGATATCTCTTACTCCATTGGGGGACACTGCGAGACATTGGGGTATAGTAGGTGGGACTAGGAGTTTAGGCACTTAAACTTGTTTGATCCACTCGCTCCTCCCCTACTATGCCCCTCCTCTCCTATAGATACCTCAGTTTTGTATAACCAAGCGTATGAGGAAGGGGAGCCCCATAGGGCAACAAAAAGGTAATAACTATAAACATTTACCCAACAGAACTAAATATAGAGAGGGAGGGTATGCAGTGTCCCCCAATAGAGTAAGATAAATCGATTTTACGGTGAGCAAAAATCTTCTTTTCTCTTTCCTACCATTGGGGACAGTGTAATACATTGGGGACGTACCAAAGCTGCCCCTAAGGGAGGGAATGCTCCGGAACGGCTGCACGCAATACTCTGCATCCTCTGATGTGACCTTTGGGGACAAAGCCCTGCAACCTGTAGATTTAGGAAAATGTGTGGCAGATGACCATGTTGCTGCTCTGCATAGCTGCTCTGCCGAAGCCCCATGAAGCGCCGCCCAAAAAATGGCAACAGCCTTGGTAGATTGAGCTTTTAGCATTCCCGGGACAGGTAGCAACGCCCGAACATAAGCCAGTCTAATAGTTGAAGTGATCCAGCGGGCGAGAGACTGCTTGGAAGCTGGCCAACCCTGCTTTTGAGCATTGTAAAGAACAAAAAGGTTCTTAGTCTTACGGACAGAAGCTGTGCGGTCGACATAACATCAAAGAGCACTGACCACATCCAGCAACCATAACTCGTCATCTAAAGAGGAAGGAGAGGGAGCAAAATAACAGAAAGCCAGGACCACAATCTCTTGATTTAAGTGGAACCTGGACACTACCTTTGGGACAAAGGAGGTTTGGTGCGAAGTACTGCTCTATCCTCCTGGAAAATTAAGAAAGGAGAGGTGCAGTAGAGCACTGTTAACTCCGACACTCTACGAGCTGAAGAAATAGCCAAAAGGAACACTGTTTTCCAAGTGAGATGCCGTAAGTCCACCGAACTCAGAGACTCAAAAGGAGTCTGCATAAGTGCATTGAGCACTAAATTGAGGTCCAAAGGTTCTACTGGATGAACGAAGGGGGGCTGTACATGAAGCACCCCCTGCAGGAAGGTCTGAATATCCCTCAACATCGCTAGCTTGCGCTGAAAGAAAATGGAGAGCGCTGAGACCTGAACCTTAAGGGACCCTAGGCGGAGTCTCTTATCCAGATCGGTCTGCAGGAAGGCCAACAGTCGAGGAAGGCTAAATCTGGATGTGTGGAGGCCCTTGGCCTCTCACCAAAGAATGTATGCCTTCCAGACCCTATGATATATAGATGAGGAGGACAATTTCCTGGCCTTGATTAGAGTACCAATAACCTCCCGTGAAAAACCCCTGGGCCTGAGAATTAGGGTTTCAACAACCACGTCGTCAAAGTTAGACAATCTAAAGAGTGGCAGAGAAGAGGACCCTGAACGAGAAGGTTTGGTCACATTGGTAGATGGAAGGGGGGGTACAGCTGCCAGATTCAGGATGTCTGAGAACCATGCCCTGAGTGGCCAATGAGGGGCTACTAAGATTGTGGGAACCCGCTCTGTTTTTATCTTTTTTAACACCCGCGCGAGCATGGGTATTGGCGGGAACAGGTATAATAGCTGGAAGTGCCATGGGACTGTCATGGCATCCGTGAATAGCACCTGAGGGTCTCGAGACTTTGAGCAGTATAGGGGAACCTCATAGTTTAGCCTGGAGGCCATGAGATTGATCTCCGGCCTGTCCCAGCGTTCCACTAGGAGAACAAAAAACTGCTTGTTGAGGGACCATTCGCCAGGGTGAACCCTATGTCTGCTGAGGAAGTCGGCCTCCCAATTTTCCACGCCGGGAATGTAAACGGCTGATATTCTGGGAACATGACGCTCTGCCCATAGCATGAACCTGGCCGTCTCCCGCATAGCTCCTATACTGTGAGTTCCCCCTTGGTGATTTAGGATACGCCATGGCATTGTCTGACTGAATATGCAGGAACTTCCCTGACAAAAACCTCTGTGCCTGCGTCAATATCCTGTACACCGCTCTGAGTTCCAGGACGTTTATTGAGTGTAGCCCCCTGGGTAAACCAGAGACCCTGGAATCTCAGGGATCCCGTTACCCCTTCCCAACCTAACAGACTTGCGTCTGTCATAACTAAGGCCCATGGGCCGGTCCGAAGGGACTGACCCTTCTCCAGATTTTATTTGGATAACCACCACGCCAGGGAAAGGCGAGTCGGTTCTGACAGGCGGATGAGCTGCCTGTCTAAATGCTCCTGGGAACCTGACCATTTTTAAGAATCTCCCGTTGAAGAGGGCGATAGTGAAACTGTGCAAAAGACACTGCCTCGAACACCGATACCATTGTACCCAGGAATTTCATGCAGCTTAGGAGAAAGACTTCTCTCTGCACCAGGAGAGCTTTGGTTTTGCGCAAGAGTGCGAGGACCTTGTTTTCTGGTAGGTATACTCTCTGGGTCACTGTGTCGAACATGAGTCCCAGAAAACGCATTCGTTGTGCCGGGATCTGTGATGACTTAAGTAAATTCCGAACCCACCCGTGTGCTTTCAGCAACCGCATAGTGATTTGGATGTGATGAAATAATAGAGATGCGGACGGCGCTTTCAGAAGGAGGTCGTCTAGACGGGGAACTATCGCGACTCCCTTCTGGTGCAGGAGTTCCGCCATGATCTTGGTGAACACTTGAGGAGCGGTCGCTAGACCAAAAGGCAGGGCCCTGAACTGAAAGTGGGAGTTTCCTACTGCAAAACTGAGAAGACAATGGTGTCCCCTCCATATAGGAACATGTAGATAGGCATCCGTGATGTCTATGGAGGCCAGGAACTCTCCCTGCTCCATTCTGGCGATAACAGTCCGAAGGGACTCCATTTGGAACTTTCAGCGACACCCGCTCCTGAGTGGGAATTGTCGAAGAGGAGGACAAACGAGCTACCGGTGTGTCAACTCTAGTGGGCCTCTCATTTAACGGAGTCCTCTGCCGGTAGAGGATAAAGCAACTTAAATCTGTCCAGCATCAGAAACTGCTTATTTGGCCTTTGCCAGGCATCAGATACCATCTCCATCATCTGGGGGGATGGAGAAAAAGCAGCCACTTGCGCCTTGGTCTTTTTAAACAATGAAAACCCCGATGGGGCCGTGGGCTCTGTATCTGCAAGACCTAAAGTATGTCCGATATCTAAAACTAGGTTATCTACATTATGGGCAGAGGCAGAATCTACAGAACTGAGTGTGTCATCCTCCTGTAGACTTGCGTCTGTCATAACTATGTTCAATGTCCAATTCCCCTTCCTCTTCTGAGGAATGTTCGGACTCCTGATCCCGGCCCTGGGCAATATCAGAGATAATCCTCTTGGCCCTGTGCGATACTGTAAGCAAGCGTTCCACTCCCTTGACCGAAGTCGGACTGGGAGGATATGCCTGCTACTGCCTGAGTGTGCAGAAGTGTGGGAAAAGGGAAACTCACGTACCTCTGCAAACCGTAACATCACCTTAGTGAGTTCCGCCATGACTGTTAGTGACATAGCCCAGAGCGGTTCCTCCATGGCTGCTGCCCCCTGGGATGGACCGTGTTGCTCCTGGGTTTCAGCTTCGCAAAGAGCGTCCTGGTTAGGCTGACCAAAAGATAATTTTGCATTACATTTGGAACATATATAATACAGTGCGCAGACATACCAGAGGACCCCTTATTTTTGGACGTCCCCTTCTCAGACATATTGGAATTTATGCAAATAAAACAATTACAATCTTTAAAAAATAAAATTATAAAAAGGTCCTAAGTTAAAAAAAAAAAAAAACCTTTTTTTTTTTTTTTTTTGCAGGTCTGAGGACTAGAGTCTGCACACAGTACAAAAAGATCTTAAAAAGTCTCTAGGTAAATCTCTTGAGTATACACACCGATCCCAAGACACTGAAAAAAACAATAGTCCTGATTGTGTAAACACCTTAAGAGTATGCAATCCGTCTCCATGGAGCACAATAAGAAACAGAAAAACGAAACAACGATAACAGTTGAGGAGAGGCAGAGCAGGGGAACAGCGTGCGGCACGATGATCTTTGTCCAAATATGGCCGTTTCCGTGGCAGAAAGTAGAAAGGAGGGAAGTACCTTCCCAAAGATGGCCGCCCTCTGTAAACCGCAAGTTGCCGCATACCTTAGTATAGCTGTCGGCGTGTATTGCAGGCACGCTTGTAAATGAATGCTCAGGGCACCGTGTGCGTTAGGAATGCGATCGCTACTTTGTCCCCCCTGCTCGTAGTCTTTGGGGACGGGGAACTTGCCGGCCATCCATCGAGTGGGGGGAGAGGGGTCGCTGCAGCTTCCCTCCCACATGACTAAAGCTAACTGTGGCTGAATAAGCATCCCAATTTCCTCAGTGGGGCATCCAAAGCCCTAATGGCAAACAAAGTATGGCCCCATCTGCTCGTTTCTAGGGGAGAACTGCTGGCTGGCAGGCTGCTGCTTACCTTCGCAGGGACCCAGGGTGAATAAAGCCGACAGACTATTCACCCCTCTGCACCTGAATGGGAAAATAAAAATATGTAAACCTAAAACTAAACGTTGTATAGGCCGGATCCTATACAAACGTGACCCTAGGCACTTTAAAAAAACAGGAGAGTTGGGGCATAGTAGGGGAGGAGCGAGTGGATCAAACAAATTTAAGTGCCTAAACTCCTAGTCCCACCTACTATACCCCAATATCTTGCAGTGTCCCCCAATGGTAGGTAGGAAAGAGAAACATAAATTACATATGATTTTATACTGCAAAGACCAGTGTGTATGTAGTGAGTCTACGTAGTCATGCTAATGTAACTGTTAGAACTAATAACATAATAAAAAATAACAAAAAGTCATCAAAATGAAGAACAATATAACAAAACAATAATTATAATACAGCATACTGGCAATTAATGAGAATAAAAACAAATACGTACCAGGGAAGAAGCCAGGAGAAAATTTGTGCAAAGAAACAGTCATAACCTTAGATGTGAAACTAAATGCATCTTCAACTCCTGAAAAATAGTAAGTGTAAATGTATAAACATTCATTACACAAGGTAACACGGTGCACTGACAAAAGCTTCCAATGCCATCAATGTTCTATTTAAATTACTATAGTTAGCTTGAAATGACCATTTGAAGGGTAGGCTCCACAATTACTTAAAATGTTAAAAGCAGAGCATAGTTGGCAATTTTTAATTGAATAAAAATATCATGAAATATTAAAGTTTGGAACAAAAAAAAAGGTTAACAATAACAGATATGAAAAACATTTTTTAAAAATTCTTAGAGCAACATTATTGATTTTATATACACAGCAAGTGTGCCATCTCCAAGTATATTAATGAAAGTAGCAAGCTATAAGTTCTTTTAAGGCTATAAGGCTTATTAAGCAGCATAATGCAATGTGAATAAAAAGCTGTAATCTTATTTTGTTGCTATTGGCAAAGCACGCATTCATATAAATTGCACCGGGATAGAAAATGATTACCACAGTGGGTGTTTTATGAACGTGATGAAAAACTACAGTAACCCTCAGCAGCGATTCAGCTATGCTTACCGATCACAGCACATTTGTACCGTACCATATCAGTAAATCAACCCTTCATATAGAAGCAGTGCATGTATGTTACAAAATGATTTCATTTTTGATACACTATTTCACTTTTATTGGCTCTTAATAACTACATTTGAATGTGTATATAAATGTTTTACTGAAACATGTCTAAGAGACAAATATTACAATTTTGTGTGGAAACAGTCACAGCTGAATCCATCCATTCTTATATCAAGACAAATGTAAACAAAATTAAGGCTATCAGTGGGGGGAAAAACAAACAAAACACTGTTGTACACAACATTTATATGTTAGTAAGGTGTGCTTATATCTTCAAGCTACAGTGAGAAAACCGGCACCAAGGGTGCAGAGAAGCGCCTGGGTTTGAGGAAAATGCAGCAAGCAGTGAAAGGGAACCCATCATTTCATCACATAGTGCCCATAGTTAATACACCATTTTTGACATTGATGAATATTTTACCTTTATAATGTAAACCTAACAATGTGATTAACAGATGAAATTTGATATTTAGTTCTGGGGTCAGTAAATAAAATAACACTTCTTACCATCTCCATGATGTAAATCGAGGTCTATATACAACACTCTGTCATATTTTTGCCGTAGTTTCAAAATGCCTAAGACAGCATCATTAAGGTAACAAAATCCAGAGGCTTCATCTCTGAGAAAACGAAAGGGTGAAATAAATGGTAGCAAAACCATAACATACAACATGCACAGGTTAGTTATTAATGGTAACATAATACATTCATTACCAGTAGAGAATCTGTTGGGATATAGAGTAGTTGCCACAGACCAACATTTAAGATGTGAAAGATACCAAATCTGTGTATCATGTACCAGAAAGTTGATATGTAGTCAAATCTGTTTTTTTATTAAAAGTTAAAACTATAGCAAATGTAATAAATTAGTACTTGTGCAAATACAGTGAAATAAAATACAAAATACATTACAATGTCTCAAAATGTAAACACCAAGCTGTTAAAAATGACACACATCCACAACCGCATATTTATTTGAAATCTATAAGGTGAATGGCACAAACGTCTTCTAGTCTAAACTTATAGAAAAACATTCATTATCGACCTAACCCAACAAGAAGATTCTATACCAGGGTTGTCCAACCCGCGGCCCAGCACGCCTGTAAATGTGGCCCAGAAGGAGTTTTGGTTGTGGCAAGGGGGCAGCACTATTAATGGGAAAAAAAAATCCTGCAAAAAAAAAAAAAAAGAAAATACTTACCCTGCGGTCACATCAGCTGGTTCTCCGGCTCCCTCCCTTGTCTCCAGCTCCGTGCGGTGCTCGCAGTGAATGTCGGGCGTGATGTCATCACGTCCAACATCCATTGCGGAGCGCAGCACAGAGGAGTCACCTGCGCGAGAAGAACAATCAGCAGCACAGAATTGGAGAAAAGAAGAGAAGAGGACAGGAGAACAAGCCGATTAAAAGGTAAGTTAAGGGGGATTTTTTTTTATTATTTCAAGGGACGCTGACAAGTGAATAAAAGTCACCTGGTCCTGGAGCATCATGGACCTTATCTCCCTGCTACATACTTCTACTTGTAATACTAATGGGGCATTATATATTTTTCTCTTTGGCCCATTATAAGTTGTTATCCCTTAAATAACATAGTGGTGTAATTAGCAAAACAGGTCACAATTTGGGGTCACAGTGATGTATATGTCAGGTACCGCAGGCCTGGTCAGGTCACCCTGATATACAATGCCTGGCATAAATGCACCTTATTGATATTGCATAGAAACAATACAAAAAGTGATTATAGTATAATAACTAGAGAGGATTATTTTGAACAGGGCGATTGAAAGGTAAGTACGGGGGATTTGAAAAAAAAGTGATTATATATATATGTTAACTATGTTTTCTATGGTTTTTTGGATGATCAGCTATTGTTATTGTTAGTGTATCTTATGTGCGGCCCAAACCAACTCGTCGTCTTCCAATGTGGCCCAGGGAAGCTAAAA
Source organism: Mixophyes fleayi (assembly GCF_038048845.1). NCBI lineage: Eukaryota > Metazoa > Chordata > Amphibia > Anura > Limnodynastidae > Mixophyes > Mixophyes fleayi. The sequence continues at coordinate 87,899,390 of NC_134410.1, forward strand.
GGTTGGACACCCCTGTTCTATACAATCACCAAAAAAGCCAAGACAATTTTTTCAAAAGGTAGGTGATGTGGTGTGAGCCCCCACTGACGGTTTTCTAGGTAATTGGCTAACTTAGATCCAACGCGATCTTTCATTTACTGTATGTTATTAACCTACGCACCTCATCATAGAATTATTTTTAAAGGCATACAGAACATTTCATTTCTGGGTGCTGCATATTTTCAGCCCCACTGGTAATAAACATACAGGATAATTGGCAGTAGAATAATTTATTGACATCAGTTTATTTGCTCTTCCAACTCAGAAACTTGGTTAATAGAACAGACAAATTTATTAAAAGGTAGCATGTAGTCATTCATAACTGTGGGCATGTTTTTGGGGGACTGCAAGTGCATTCCTTTTGTAGTCAAGGAAATTGATTTTATTTCATGAACTTTATACAAGGAAAGCCAGGAAACATGGATAAACATACTTCTCTATTTTTATCAATACATGAAAAAAATTACAGCAACCCCAGAAATATAATCGAGCAGTTCTCCCTACTGCAGGGGTAACAACTATAAGTACTTTCCGCAAGCTCTGACAAACTTCATCTCGATCACCCCTGCACCTCACCATTGTGAGACCACTTATGGAAGTGATATAACAATGCTCAAATTGAGGTCTATGTTTTAATAATTTGCCTGGGAACAAATATAAATTAGCACACTAGTGGAACTGGAGGCGGTCAGTGATACCCTGGTTCCATTCTGACAGGGGTGAGGAAAGATTAACTATTGCATTTCCAATGATGGGGGGATCCTATTGTTATACGTGGAGACTTATGGGGTTATCCTTTAATATTAAACACATTTTTTGACCTTCGTACAAAACAATACAACTATTAAAGATTTATTAATCTTTAATCGTTTTAAGATACCGAGATACATTAAAAAGATCATGAAATTTACATTAAACTTAAACTAAAATGTTAAAGATTTTGATGAAATAAAGATATGTAGAAATACAATTTGCATCTGTTAGATAACAACCAGCGATAATAAATGGATTCCAGCTGAATTTACCCAGGGCTCCCACAATGCCTACTTCTTAGCATGATGCCAACCACCTGGCCAGTTAATGCCAATACGGGCTTTGCCTTCCATTAGTTGTTCGGCTGCAGTTAGTGTGGCTCCTCCTACAGCAGCAGCATAGTCATAGATACCTTCAGTGATGGGACAGTCATAGCCTGGAAATATTGCAATATCAAAATGGCAAATGAGACATATGAGCACAATGACTAGTTTTATTACATAAAATATGTCCCAACTTACTAACATATCTTTAGTGAAAAAAAAAAAAAAAATTCAATTCGTTCTTAATGCTCTCTATAAAAACTGCTAACACATCAAGTGTAGTGAATGCAATATTTAAAATTAATTAAACTGTGCAGCATCTTTTTGTTGAAGAAACCAATCTCTATTGACCTAATTTTCCTTGTGGTCCTAATGATGATTAGCTCCCAAGACCCCGAGAGAGGGGCGCGATGCGGCACAGACAGACCCCACCTCAGAAAAAAACAGTATTAAAAAGGGGGTACATTGCTTAAACATGCCAAATGCGAACTCACAGTACAATCAGTAAACAGTCGTTTCATGTAGAGAAATGCAGTAGAAGCCCATGTTTAGGTTGATCACGCCATAAACTGTCAAAGTAGTGGCAGCCTAACTCATACAACACTTCACTAATTTTATTGTGTTCAATTCCAAAATTGAGTATTACTATTTTTATGCTTATTTTGTACAAGCAAATTGCAAACATGACACCACTAATAAACTGAATTTTGTTTTCTGCAAAAGTATTTTTAAAGGAAGAAACACACATTATCAGTTACACATATGCCACAACTAACTTGCATCATTATGAGTGGCCCTGTCCTGGAACCTCATTTTATGAAAGTCCCTTGATTTGGATAGTGGCAAGCCTAAATATTTAAATCACCCAGAAAAGTACCTTCAAAAAACGACATTATGTTGTAACAGAATCCATATATGACCTTGCCGACAATCTATTGACCTACTATGACCGATAACCAAATTTCATTTAAATTACCATATTAATAAACTTTAATTGTATTTTATCATAACTCCTTTTGGAAAAGTTTGCTACTGAAAATGTTGTCTTAAAAAGGAATAATAAGGGGGGCGGGGCCAGGTAGCCATCCAAGACGGTCGCATTTGCTTGGAGCTCCGTGCCAAAAGGATAAAAGAGAGGATTTATGTACTTACGTTAAATCCGTTTCTCTGATTCCGTCTGGGGGACACTGCTTACCATGGGTTGTGGAGGGAGCTTGGGGGAGTTGGCACCTATCTAGTTAACTTTAGTACTGCCGACAGACCCCTCCCCTCTACAATCCCCCTGCCCCCTCTTGTTCAGTTAATTAAAAAGCCCAAGGAGGAAAGGCCAGTCAAACAAGAGCACACAGAAGAAAAGCAGAAGGGAGGGATCGCAGTGTCCCCCAGACGGAATCAGAGAAACGGATTTAACGTAAGTACATAAATCCTCTTTTCTCTTTCATCCAGTCTGGGGGACACTGCTTACCATGGGGACGTTCTAAAGCAGCCCCCTAAGGGTGGGACTACTCTGAAAATCCCGCTCGTAACGCACTACGAGTGAAATTTGCATCAGCGGATGCAAATACATTAAACTGGTAAAATTTTGTAAATGTATGGACAGAAGACCAGGTGGCTGCCCTGCAAAGCTGGTCTGCAGAAGCCCCATTTCTTGCTACCCACGACGCCCCTACCGATCTGGTGGAATGGGTGGCAAGTCTCTCCGGCACAGGACGGTTAGCCTTTATATAAGCCTGTTTAATGGTTGCCGTAATCCATCTTGATATGGACTGTTTTGAGGCTGGCCAGCCTCTCTTACTGGCATCATAAAGAACAAATAGAGAATCGGTACGTCTAATCTGAGAAGTTCTTTTGACATAAATGCGGAGAGCCCTAACCACATCTAACTTTTCCATAGACTGCTGATCCGAATGGGAAGTAGATGAAAAGACCGGAACTACAATTTCTTCGTTCAGCTGAAAAGCCGAAACTACCTTTGGAACAAAGGAAGGAAGGGTTCTTAACACCGCTCTGTCCTCATGGAAAACCAGATATGGTTCCCGACAAGACAGAGCTCCTAATTCCGAAACTCTTCGAGCAAATGCTATAGCCAAAAGAAAAAGGACCTTCCAGGTCAACCACTTTAAATCTGCCAAACGTAATGGCTCAAAAGGAGGCCCCTTAAGCATATCCAGTACCAGGTTGAGATCCCATGGTGCTGTAGGCGGAACATAGAGAGGCTGAATATGCAAGACTCCCTGAAAAAAAGACCTAATATCTGGCAAATCTGCTAATTTCATATGCAGAGATGCAGAACCTGGGGATGGGAGTAAGGTATGCTTGGCCAAACGGGCTATTGGAATATCCACCTTGGGAATACTGTCCCAGCGAGCCACATCCTCTTCCTGCAATGGATACAGGGAAGAGAACCTTTTGGGAACAGAGAACCTTTTATCAGGCTGTTTCCAGGCTCCTTCTGCAATGTCCTTAAGTTCTACAGAAGGGGGAAAACGGACAGCCTTCCTTTTGGCCTTCTTAAAGAGACTTCTGTCTCTAGGAGTATAATCCTCCGGTTCTGGAAGGTCCAAAGCTTGTCTGACTGCTAAAACCAAATCGTTAATAAATTGGCTTTTAGAGCTTTCTACGTGTCCCAAATGTTGAACCTGGTCAAGATCAGAATTAAATTTGGGAGGGAGAGGGAGAGAATAGTGTAAAACGACAAGTAATCAACTAGTCTTTGGATATAAAAGTTGTACTTGTAATTATTTTAAACACAAAATAAAACTTAGGCAAGTAGGAGAACTATAATATAATCCCCACTAGCCCACTTGTACAAAGCAATACAGAATATGTGTGTAAATAAAATCAGATACTTAGCCCATAGGCCAAATAGGGGAGAAGTCCAACAGCAGTATCCTGGTGCCTGCTCCCTCAGATCAATTCTCTCTTCCCGGGCTTCTCCTTGGCGCCAGAAGACTGGGACAAAACATCTCTCTCTCAGGAAGGAGGGGGAGCTCTATGTGTAAACTCCCCCCCCCCCCCTTCAGTAATGCTGCTTCTGCAGCGATTCTGTGGCCGAGTAAAAAATAAAAAGTATTTTTGTAGCAGAGTAGTGGAGACCTCCAGGGGAGGTCTCCGCAGCGGATAATACCTGATGCCCCCTTATATGCATGAGGGGGGATCCAGGTATAGCCCCCTTCTCCTTAGGATCTCCTTCCCGAGATCCAAGATGGCTGCCGGCAACTGAAAAGTCCGATAACCGGCGCTCTATGCCTGCAGTGGCAGCGCCGGTTATCGGGGAGGCTCAAGGAGTGACAGCTGTCCGTGAGACCGCTTGTCACTCCCAATTCAGGCACCCATTTTTCCTGTCCCTGTCAGTGAGAGCCGCTGGCTCCCATCTGACAGGAGAGTGCCTGCGCTGCTACTGCTGTGAGTGTGTTCTCTATAGCAGAACACACTCCAGCACTGCCACCTGCAAAAAAAGTTTCATAAAATGAAATAAAAGTTTAAAAATTACACTAAGCACTAAAAAACACTGCCTCACTCCGCGGGCACCTAAAAAAAACTGAACAAGAGGGGGCAGGGGGATTGTAGAGGGGAGGGGTCTGTCGGCAGTACTAAAGTTAACTAGTTAGGTGCCAACTCTCCCAAGCTCCCTCCACAACCCATGGTAAGCAGTGTCCCCCAGATTGGATGAAAGAGAAATACCAATTACTGGCGACCCACACCCAAATAAAACTATCCTGAAGCGCTCTACTTTCCCCCTGAGAGTTACTGCTGGCATATCCGACAGCCTGGAGCCCTTCCCACGGCCCTGGCAGTTTGAGAAGCGCTGCTGTTTTAAAAATCTGACAGCTCCAATCGGAGGACCGTGAGGCGGGTGTCTCGCCACTTACTTACATTGCCCAGACGATTGGGACTTTTTTCCCAGGTGTTCTTGTCCCTGAGGATTGGGGAAACTTGGTGCTGCGGGACCGGAAGTCCTTGGAAGCCATCGCGCCCTTCTCTTCCGGCGAGTGGACTCTCGTGGTGCCTGCTGGAACATGTTGTGAAGTGGAGAGGGGTGGAGTCACACTTCACTACACAGCGGAGGTAGGAGAAAACATCCCTCCGATAATAACAAGCTCCCTGGCAGCAATCTCTATTGCTCAGAGAGGCAGTTAGTTTATTCATTCAACCATACTGCAGCTGAAGACATTCCTGAAGGCTAGTGAAGCACATAGTATATAGTGGCTGTTAAAGACTTGTTGAGACTGCTTCCATTCACATTCAGATGCAGAACGGGGGAATGGCTTAGGTCACAGATTGAAAGACAATCTGACTGCAGAGCTCCACAACAGATATCAGCACATTAAAAGTTTCCAATAGGGCAGAGAGAAGTGTCAGTCATTACAGCGATGCCTGCATGTTTGAGGCTGTAATGAGAGATTCTAACTCACACCAACAAGTAACTAATGGAAGTTAGTTTATCTTAAAAAAGTCTGCTGGCAGGCGTGGTCTGGAAGCCATCTTGGGAGGTTGGAATTCCTGGGAGCTCCATTCCAACTCCTCGTTTGGACAACTTAGAGAGGGAGTGTGCCTTGCAGGAGACGAGAACCAGTGCATGCCTTTGAGGCTGAGGCATCCAGGCACGAGTGGGGCATATTGGAACTGAGTGGAGCGGACCCTGAGCGGAGACATCTGTGGGCGCTCTGTGGGGCGGGCTGTCCACCGGAGCTGCGTCGCCGCGGGACCCGAATGGCCACGAGGAAGGTGACTCTCGGCAAGTGGACCTGCATCCTACCTGTGCCTGGGGATTCTCCAGCTCCTCCGGCGGGGGGTCCGTGATCTGCGGCCTGTTTGTGCCCTTCTGTCCACGGCTGTGGTTTTCCTCAGAAGCGCAAGTGCCGCGACTTCCGGTTCTCGGAGGCCAACTTCCGGTCGGCGGCAGGAGGTCAACGGAGGGTGCCGGCAGGAGAGCTCACCGGGTCTTGCAGGACTTCTGGGCTGCCTGGCAAGGCCCCAACGAGCGGAGGCTTGAAAATTTACTTTGGAAGAGCATGCCCTGACTTCCGGTTTCGGAAGGGGACTTCTGGTCGGCGGCGGAGAGAAGGAGAAAAGCGGAGAGGTGCCGTCCTAGAGCTTCCCAGCAGCATACACCCCCAGGTACCTAACATAGCACAAGGCAGACCCAGAGAAAGGCCTAATCAAGTATAAGGTGTGCCATCGCCCTGTTACAGAAACACCTGTTGAATAAGCTGCAGATCCGTTTTGTATAGTGCCTACCTGTACACCCTTATGAATTAAAAAGTCAGTCTCTGCTCCTCCAAGCGCTGAGTGGAGAACATCTAGCCACCAAAACTGCTCTCTAGTCCTGTGGGAGACAGATGCAGGGCTTATACTGATCCCTTTAAGTGTAAATTGCCCTAGATGCATCTATAGTATAATACAGTACCTTCAGGCTCCACAGAGACCGCTGCCCCCTAGTGGTCAGTTGCTTATACTGCCATCCCTGGATTTCTAGGCATATAGGTATCACACTGTCATAAACACCAGATTCTCAGTCCCTCCCTGCAAAGGATGCTCTGGGCCGCTGATTCATTCATCCATTCCATATTCTACCTATTATTGGATTCCGGCTCAGGCATCCTGGGGTGCTCAATGACCCTTTAACCCCCTAAATGCTGACGGGGGGGGGGGGGGGAAGAGTCTCTTCTACACTGCTTTTCAACTCCAGATCCATGTGAGCCCTCCTCCCTAAGTGGGTCCGTCCATTGTGATTTACTCTGCTAACCTGCCTGGACATACCGCCACTCCTGTTTAAAATTCCAGCCCTTTGTGTTTCTCCACAATGCCTAAGGGAGGTAAGAAACCTCATTCTAAAGGACTTCCTCAGTATTTCTCGAAGCAATCGACTTCAACTCCGCATCGGGAGAGAACAGATTCCCCTCACACCTCTGCTGAATCTGAATCAGATGAGGATGACACATATCCGATAACCAGACGGGACTTTTTATCGCTAATCAAAGAAATGAAAGAGCTGAAGTCTTCCGTCCATTCAGAGGTGCAAACTGCTCTTCACTCACTACGTGCGGAGGTGGCTTCAATTGGTGCTCGCACTGACCAAGTTGAACAAAGACTGGAAACGGTGGTGTCCTCCCAGACAGGAATGGAGGAGGATATTGTACGCCTTCGTAGTGACCTGACATCTGTCCAGGAACATCAGGAAGATATGGATAATCGGGCTAGGCGGAATAATCTACGCCTGAAAGGCATTCCGGAAACGGTCGAATCTGCCCACCTGGACAAGTATCTAAAGAAGCTTTTCTCCCAATTGGCTCCTGAGGTCCCGGAGGACTACTTACTATTGGACAGAGCCCATAGGGCCCTAAAGCCCAGATCGACCGACCAGAACCAGTCTAGAGATGTCATTTTACGGCTTCACTTCTTTACCACCAAGGAGATGGTCTTGCGCGGAGCCAGAAAATTGCACACCCTAACATTCGAGGGTCACAACATACAGATCTTTCAGGACTTGTCTCCGACCACTCTGGCGAGACGTCGGGAGCTCGCTCCAGTAACGCAAGTTCTACGAGACCACAATGTTCGTTATCGCTGGGGCTTCCCCTTCCGCCTGTTTCTTTGGCATCAGGAGTGACAGATTTCCGCCCGCACACTCCCTGAGGCTCAGGCTCTTCTACAACGCATAGGCCTTGCTCCCGAGCCCCCCCCCCGGGTGCCTCTCAAACATCTACCTCGGGCAACCAGGATACAAATCCGCGGCCCCAAAGAGTTCCGAGGGGCGAATGGTCCACAGTACAGAAATCTTCTACTCCTCGCAAGACCTCGTAATCTATCTCCCTGACTGTCTTTTAGGGATGAGAAACTCCCCATCCAGGGAAGGTCCATCTGGATCAGGGTTATTGAGAACCGTTCCGGATCGTATAGTGGCCACCCCTACTGGAGACTATCCGAGGAACTATGCCTACTCGGAGACGAACCCTCCGAAATGTTCATATGTTGCCTAGTTTCTCACTGTACCGTTTATATGCTCTAGGTTTGCTGTTTCTGTTTGCCCCCCCCCCCTTTTTTTTCTTTTTGCTCTCTCCGCTTACAGGTGGATCTCCATACCCATGGCCGTCTTGGAGCCACAGCGTAAAGCCGCTATGGACCCCCCTAGGAAAGGCTGTACCTCCTCTATGACCACTGACAGGCCTGTTTGTCTGATTTTAAGGTCTATTTGGACTTGCTATGTAATTGTTTTTCGTTTAACTGTTGGATTTCTTTACATGTTCACATTGGTACATATTGGCATTTGTAAGCATCCGCCTGCTATCATTGTACCCTCCGGTTTGACAATGTTATATAGTTAATGTATCTGCATTATGTGGCCCCATCTTACTGATTCACTCTAGTCTGTCACCTCCCCCTCCCCGCACCCACATGGACCCACTGGGTAGCAGATGCCCACCTCACGCCCCCCCCAGTCAGCCATTCACCTTTCGACCTCTCGATTGGTAAGTCCTAGCCACTTCCCCCATAGAGCTTGGTTGCTCTCAGCTGGTCCCCGGGTACCGCTCCTTCTGTCCCACCAGCACCCTGGACGGGCGTCCTGCACCACACCCGTCCTCCTACCCCCACTTTCCCGTCACACTTACAATGTTTCCCCAACCTCCCACCACACCTACAATGTCCCCCCAACCATGGTCGTCTTTGGTATCTATCCCTTCAGCAAATCAAAATTACAACTCACCACACATATTTTCACCCCCTGACTCTTCCCCCTTTGACTTTCTCATGACACTCCATCCGATTTCTTTCAATGTTAAAGGTCTTAATTCTCCCCAAAAAAGGGGCAAACTCTACGCTTCTTTACAGGCCCTTAAGGGCGACCTAGTATTCCTACAGGAGACCCATTTTATCAAACACTTGCACCCGGAACTTAAATCCAAAAGATTCCCCCTCTCTTATCATGCTTGTGACTCTGCCAAGAAGAGATGTGGGGTGGCAATCCTTTTCTCACGTAATCTTGTCTTTGACCTCGCAGACTCACACAGAGATAAAGAAGGTAGATACCTTATCCTAGTCGGTAAATTGAACAACCTCCCGTGCACGCTAGTGAATATCTATGCCCAGAACCAAGATTAGCACAAATTCTTTAAACGCCTGGGAGCTACACTCTCTCAGGTTCGCAGGGGAGAATTGATAGCAGGAGGAGACTTTAATGCGGTCCTTACCCCCCATTTGGATAGATCTGCTCCCTCAACTGCTCTTTCCGACGGGAGGGACAGGAGGAACTCTAGGGCCTTGCAGGATTTCATGAAACTGCACAATCTGTACGATACTTGGAGAATCTCTGACCCCTTGGCCCGAGATTATTCTTTCTACTCCTCAGTCCATAACACCTATTCCCGAATCGACATGGTCCTGCTCAGCCACGACCTGACCCTCAAACTCACTAATTCTATTATCCATTCAATTACATGGTCTGACCATGCCCCAATTTCGGCGGACCTCTCTTCCCTAGTTTCCCGTCCCTCCAATTTCTCCTGGAGACTCAACGAGTCCCTTCTCCACGACAAAAATACAGTAGCTCATATTAAATCCCTAATATCCGAATACTTTAAAACAAATGAATCTCCTGATATCTCACCCTCTACTCTTTGAAATGCTCATAAGGCGGTCATTAGAGGACATCTAATGGCTTCGGCAGCAAATGCCAAAAGGGCTAGGACAGCCGAGACCATGCGTCTCTCCACGGCCCTCCACCAGTTGGAGGAACAACATAAATCTAATCCTGACCTTGCTTTATTCAAACAATTGGCCTCTGTGAGGGGTGAACTTAACCTACTTCTCTCCCACCGAATGGCCAACAAGCTGAAATGGCTGAATCAGCGTTTTTACGAAAAAGGTGATAAGGCGGACAAGCTCTTGGCCACTCGGCTGCGGACCAAAGTCTCGGCCCGTAATCTTATGGCTATTAGGGATCCCTCCGGAGCTCTGGTTTATGACCCAAAATTAATCCGCTCAGAATTCCAGAATTACTATTTAAAATTGTACAACCTCCCTCAACCCCCCAACACCTCGGCCCATCAGGAACAGGCAGAGCGTATAGATAAGTTTCTGGAGGATGCTCGCCTTCCGAAGCTTACTCCCCAGGCTGCAGATCGTCTTAGTGAACCCATCTCCTTGGAGGAGGTAGTGCAGGTTATTAAGGCTCAGAAAGCAGGAAAGGCACCTGGTCCTGACGGGTTTTCGGCAGCCTACTATAAGAAATTTGCTGCTCTCCTGGCCCCTCAACTCTCCACTCTTTTTAACTCTATTCTAAAGGGCAAACCCTGGCCTAAAGAATCTCTGGAGGCTCGGATAACCCTGATCCACAAGGAGGGCAAAGAAGTCCACAATTGTGCTAGTTATCGCCCAATATCCCTCCTTAATAACGACTTGAAACTATACGCTAGGATCCTGGCCAATCGCCTAAACACTGTACTCCCCGGGCTAGTTCACTATGATCAGGTGGGGTTTGTCCCTGGTAGGCAGGCCAGGGATAACACAAGGAGAACTATTGACCTCATTCATATACTTAACACTAGGAAAACTCCCTCCATCATCTTATCCTTGGATGCCGAAAAGGCCTTCGACAGGATCTCCTGGCAGTTCATGACCCATACCCTCAAGCATTTCGGTCTGTCTGGGGATTTCTTGTCGGGGGTCCAGGCCTTGTATTCTCACCCCTCTGCCAAGGTTATGGTCTATGGTTCTCCTTCTGATCCCGTCCCAATAAGCAATGGAACCCGCCAAGGATGCCCACTCTCCCCCCTTAATTTTCGCCCTGGTCATTGAGCCTCTCAGCCACTATCCGAGCCTCCCCAGATATCAGAGAAGTGGAGACAGGGTCTCTGGAGAGTAAGTTTTCGCTGTTCGCTGACGATATACTCCTCACGCTCCAGCAGCCAAGAATATCTTTGCCCAACCTGTTCTGTCTCCTCTCGAGGTATGGCGACCTGTCCGGGTATAAAATCAATATAACAAAATCCGAAGCTCTATTTCTTAATGTACCCTCACGGGACTGCTATGATCTCACCTCCCATTTTCAGTTTAGGTGGCAGAAGAAAAAATTAAAATACCTGGGAGTATATATAACCACCTCATATGAAACCCTATATCAGGAGAACTATCCAGCTCTCTTCCACAAACTCAAATCAGACATCTTCTCCTGGCGAACCCTAATCATTTCGTGGCTGGGCAGGATCATTGCGGTTAAAATGACTGTTCTCCCTCAACTTCTCTACCTTTTCCAGACACTACCTGTGAGAATACCCCTAACTGAAATTTACTCTATGCAGCAACACCTCTCCAAATTTGTCTGGCGGGGCAGGTCTCCCAGGCTTCGATTGGCACTACTCAAAAAACCTAAGGGCTGTGGAGGCAGGGGCTTCCCCGATCTCAAGGCCTACTACTGGGCAGCCCAGCTTAGCTCAATAGCTTCCTCATTTGCTCCTCCGGCATCTCATGCATGGGCAGACTTGGAGGCTGCCTATCTCTCCATACCCGGTCTGTCAGGCCTCTGGGGAGTCCCTTCTAATATTCAAAAGGCCCTAACCAAACGTTTTCCAACTCTGGAGTTTGCGGCTCGGATCTGGGAGACCTGCAAGGGCCATCTCTCTATCTTTCCTACTTTCCTAACCCTCTGCACATTGTACCCCTGTGGCATAACCCCACCTTCCCCCCGGGAATGTCCCGATCTTTCTCTCGGCTATGGACTAGGGCGGGATTCCGATTTGCGGGGAGCCTTCTTGAGCGAGGAAGGCCCATATCCTATGACGCCCTCTGCTCCAGAGTCCCTAACTTCCACCCGCCGTTTTACCAATACCTGCAGGTTCGGCACTTCCTCCTGTCACTCCTGTCGGACAATTCACCTCACTCCCCCTCCCAATTTGAATCTCTCTGCCTCTCTTCCCCTCTACGAAGGGGTATGATCTCGTCCTTGTATAGTATTCTACTAGGGAAACTGATACCCTCCGGGAACGCACATGAGAGGGAGTGGGAGAGGGATCTGGGCCCTCCCCCGGAGGAGGACTGCTGGGAGACCATCAGGCTGAATGTGGCTTCTAGTTCCATCTCCACATTAATTAAGGAAAATGCATACAAAGTCTACTACAGGTGGTATTTCACACCTGACAGGCTCGCAAAGATGTACCAGTCAGCCTCTCCCGATTGCTGGAGAAATTGTGGTCATCGAGGCACCTTCGTGCATATTTGGTGGTCATGCCCGGTTATCTCCTCCTTCTGGGACAGGATCTCGAGACTTCTTTCCTCCCTCCTCCAATGCCCTATCAGGAAGAACCCATGGTCTTTCCTACTCTGTTATCCTATACAAGACCTAGACACCCACTCCGCAAAACTTGCTTCGCATGTCCTGGCAGCCGCCAGATGTCTGATTGCTAAATTTTGGAAGCAAGCAAATCCCCCCCGTATCTCTTCTCTTAGATCTTATATATGGTTCATTGCCAACATGGAAAAAATCACGTCGCTGCTGCGAGACAAAGAAGACAAATTTCATCAAATTTGGGCCCCCTGGCTTTATGCCTAAAATCCCCGCAGCTTTCTCTTCCTCCAAATAGTCTCTCCCTACACAACTCCAGATAACATCGACCCCTTTACTTCTTTAAAATACTCCCATGCAGATCTGACAGCGCTCCCTTCTGAAGGTGAACATGCTTTTCTTAAGTTTATCCTATGAGTCGACTATCTCCCCCCCCCCTTACCTACCCTACACCTCCTTCAATGCCTATTCCCTTTCCCTCCCGCCCCTTACCCATTACCACTTTGTTATATTGCAATATATCTTACTGTTTTGTGAGTGACATTGCTGGATATTTACTCTACTTTGTGATTATTTCAATCAATATGTTTGTTGTCCAAAGTCTATGTCATTCATAATTTTATTATGCAATAAAATTTTGAGTTAAAAAAAAAAAAAAAAGTCTGCTGTTTGTGTCTACTTTACCTTGGCAGCACGCCAACAGCACCTAAATAATCATTACAACTCTTTGCTGCCATCTAGTGTGCAATACACCACACTACAATTTGTGCCTATTGAATCTATGCAGGATCCCAAAGGAAAAAAAAAAACACAAAAAAACACAGCTGCTGGAACTACATGTGTTTAAAAAATTAAAGGGGGTAACCTGGATATCGCTTTGGGCAAACAAGATACTATAAAATCCTGTATTAAAACTGGGATAAAGTTAACCCATTGCATCCCAACGTCAGGAGCCCTTACTAAGATCTGAGCCTGTCTGACATCTACATAGACCCTTGAAACCTATCTCGCCTATCTATTCTGAATCGCGACCTAATTGAACGGCTGATATCTGGTGCTGCCTGTGGATTCAGTACATTTGGATTCGCTAGGTTCCTTCCTTGCTCCAGACCCTCCAGCGGTGCTACTGGGACTTTTGATTCGCAATTGGCTGTATGGTCGCGCCACAGCTTAAAAATTCTACTCCATTGCATCGGACCTTATTCACACTATTGCCTCTTGCTATCTTGAGTAGTGGACTGTCGCTATCTTAGATCCTTGGACACTCATCCTGCTCAGATGACTGACTGAAAATCAAATATAAGGATCTCCGGAGGGTGGTACACCTGGATGACCGCGTTTTAACAAATCTCTTCAAGCAACTCATTTCAATTGACGGCTTCAATCATGAAAGAAACAGAATACACTCCATTTGAGAGTTGGAGTGGACACGCGATTCGTTTTAACTGGAAAGCCGAGTGCAGAAGAATTCCTCCTATCCTTTTCTCCCCGGAGTCCGGCCAAACAAGTGGGCCTACGAAGCAGAGACAAACACTGAAGCGTTCCTGAAGTTGGATATGTATAACCATATATGTTATGTTGTTCAATACCTTATATTCCTTAGTAGTTTTGAATTAGTAATATAAGTGTTCAAATTGATAATTCGAAATAGATACTTTTAAACTTTGATATCATATTGACGCTGTTGGGATAGACAATTAAGATTAGAAAATAACTTTGGTATCTCTATTTTCTAACATTTTTTCTCTTTAGTATGTGATCAATTCAATGTAAGAGGAGAGAGTTCACAATATAACTAGAGTCACGTGTTATTGAAATCCTTATATATTAATCCTTAACTGACCTTTAGATTGGTGTCTTGTATTAGTACCTGGTTGGCTAGGATATGGAGAAGTATTGTAGTAAAAATACATCCAAATGTGCAAATAGTAAGTCAGACCAGGTTAAGGCGGGCAGAAACAAGCCTGGGGTGGGTAGAGGTGCTTCCTCTCCTTCCTCGCCCCTCTCTGCGGGGGAGATGGAGGAGGGGGACCAAACTCCTCTTACTAGACCTGCAACTACTACAAGTTCAGATACGGCCTAAACCATTCTAGATATCTTCCTTCCCATCATAAACAAAAAGTTTGGAGCTATTCAGGACAGTTTTGATGTAGCTGTCGCTAAAATAGCAGAAAATACGACCAGAATAAATACGCTGGAACAACGTACCAGCGATGTGGAGGATAACGTTCTATCCTTACAAAATGGGTCTGAACAAGATTCGCGTAAATGGGCACAAATGCAGGAAAAAATGGATGACCTGGAAAACCGTAGCCGAAGGAATAATCTCAGGTTTATTGGTATCCCAGAGTCAGTGAAAGGACCTGATTTATTCTCATATGTTAGACAGGACCTAATAGTTGCCCTAAATTTGCACAATGAAATAGACAACCTACATATAGAAGGAGCCCACCGTCTAGGCCCAATTAAAGAGGGCAACTCTGCTAGACCACGACCTGTTTTGGCTAGATTATTAGACTTTACAGATAAGGAAAAGATATTGATAGCATTCAGGCGGAAGAAGCAATTAGAGATTGAGGGCAATAGAATACTAATATTTCAGGATTATTCGGCTATGTTGTCACAGAAAAGAAAGGAATTTTCGCCGGTTTGCAAGTTCCTGGCTGATAACAATAAAAGCTTTGCCCTTATTTACCCAGCTAAGCTTAGAGTAGTGGAAAATGGCCAAACGCTGATCTTTGAAAATCCGGAGATAGCTAAAAAACACTTTCGGGTGTCGATTCCACATTCAGGGTCACCAACTAATACTCGTCCATCCTCTAGGGCACCAACTTGAATGATACAATACTTTGTATTTAGTCAACAAGATGTAAAAGGTTAACAAAAAAACAAAACATGATGACTATGTGATGTTTGCTTATTAGAAATACGTGAACTCTCTATGTATGAAAATACGTATAGACTTAGGTATATTACAAATGTTTATGGTTGAAGGTTCTATGATCTCTGGTAATGTTTCCAGGGATCAAACACAAAATTTGGTTAGGAAACTGTGAAGAAAAGGTTTGAGGTACAAAAATTGTAATGCATTATGTGTTCTGTTTTTAATTTTCACAAAAGTGCTAATCATAAAATTTCTCACTATACAAACATGGTATAAAGAAGTCCACTACTTATGTCAAGTTTACTTATTGATGGTTTTGGAGGAGGTTTCTTATATTCTCCTCTTACACATCTATGGTTTGACTAATCACACCAGTGTGGGGATAGGTTAAAAATGCAGTCTACACAGTTGGGATCTCATTTGCCCAACACCCCGCAGACCCTTAATGTATCGTCTTGGAATGTGGGTGGTCTAAATTCTCCCATTAAACGTAAAAAGGTCCTTACCCACCTTAAAAGAGCTCATGTTGACATAGCATTTCTACAGGAGACACATTGGAGGAAGGCTGATGATTGTGCTTTGCGGGGGGGTTGGACTGGAGATTGCATCTCGACCTCATATAAAACAAAATCCAGGGGAGTGGCCATAGTAATTGCTAGGCATATTCAATATATAATATTAGACTCAGTCATAGACCCCGAGGGCCGATATATACTAATCCACTTACAAATTAACGATGAGAAATATACTTTCTTTAACATTTACGCCCCTACTGTACCAAAACGAGATTTCTACCAATCTCTGATCCAGCTTGTCCTACAACGAGACACTCCTAACCTTGTGATTGCAGGTGACTTTAATGCGGTCATTGACCCAAAATACGATAGGTCAAACGTAACTTCCATCACTAGCCCAAGAGACTCTGAAGGTTTTTTTGGTTTGATGTCCAGGTGTGGCATGGTTGATCCATGGCGCCTTTTAAACCCAACAGACGGGTCATACTGTTTCTATTCTAGTGTGCATGGATCCTTTTCACGTATAGACTATTTGTTAGTCACTGACACTTTAATGCCATGGGTTCGTAAGGCAGACATCGCTGATATAATTATATCAGATCATGCCATGGTCTCTATTACGATTCAAAATCCGAGTGTGAGAAAGATCTAGACATTGGAGATTTCCTACTTATCTATATAACTCAGACCATTTCCAGCAATTCCTAAGACACAAATGGGCTGAATATTTAGATAACATTGACCAATGGGATGACAAAATCCTTTTCTGGGAAGCTTCAAAAGCGGTTATGCGGGGCCATATAATTGCATATGTGTCTAGACATCGCAAAAAGACGAGAGAAATTTATGATAACCTGCACAGACTATTGGCCGAGGCCTATACCAAATATACTTCTGATCAATCTGATTTGACATGGACGGCCTATCGTGAGGCGAGACAACTCTTAGAAAGTTTTTTGACTTCTCAAGCAAAACAGCAAATTGAGTTTTCAAAAAATAAATTCTTTAGATGGGGAAATAAAGCTGGCAAATTACTTGCAAACATAACCAAACCCCAGAAACGTAAAAGTCACATAGTCGCCCTAAAGACCCAAATTCGTCTAAACTCCTCACTAAATCGGAGGAGATTTTGGAAGCCTTCCAAACGTACTATTCAGCCTTATATAGTGGTTCTTCGCCAAATTCTCAACTAATGTCCAAACTCTTGGCGGAGGCCAAACTGCCTTTATTGACGCCAGATCAAAGAGAAATTATGGCGGCAGACATTACATCTCGGGATATAGAGCTGCCAATCAAACACTTAAAACTTAATAAAACACCAGGCCCGGATGGTCTTACGGCAGAATATTACAAGGTTCTTGAGGGAGACCTGGCACATGTTCTAGCAGATCTGTTCTCAAAGATACATAGATAATGCCCAATTTATCCTTCATTTAACTTGGCTCATACAGTCCTAATACCTAAGCCAGGTAAGGATCCTACACTGGAAGGGTCTTATCGTCCTATCACTCTTTTGAACACAGGTTACAAACTTCTAGCAAAAATCATGGCAGACCGTTTACAAACTATTCTTCCTGGGTTGTTAACATCCCATCAGTTAGGATTCGTGGCAGGACGACACTCGGTTAAGGGCATCAGAATAGCTATCTCCGCGATTGTGGCTTCAAATTTGGGATCAACCTCTAACATGCTCCTTAGTTTGGACGGCCAAAAGGCTTTTGATTCTGTTGCATGGCCATTTTTGACATTCCTATTACTTGGGCAGAATCGACCATGTCATACCTGGGCATCCTACTTCCGAGAAATATTCATTCTTTATATGACCTCAATATCTCTAAGGTGATAAATGCAGTGGAACGTGAGATGAAAGGTTGGAAACATCTCACTCTCTCTTACGGAGGCAGAATAAATATAATTAAAATGATCATATTTCCTAAACATTTGTACCCACTCCAATTCTTACCATTATTATTGACTAGATCAGATGCAGTCAGACTGGATGCAGACTTTAGACGTTTCATCTGGAATTCCAAAAAAACACGCATTGGACTGATCAAATTACAACAGCCTAAAGATAGAGGGGGACTGAATTTGCCAAATATCACTAGATATAATCAAGCGGCCCAATTGCAACATCTTAGAGACTGGCTACATATGACAGATACCTATACTAACACTACGCTGGATCAGAGCTTTAGTCCCAATCTTAGTTTGTTGGACTTTATTCACCTGCATGAACAGGAATTACCAAATCAGGCCATACATAACCCACTTTTATTTACCACACGTAAACTCTGGCACAAACTTTGTCGTATATACCACTTAAATCCTTATGCTTCAATGCATCATCCTTTGTTGCATAACCCGAACTTTCAAAATGGCTCAGCTTCCTTTCCTTTTACTGATTGGGCAAAATTGGGAATAATTAAAATAAGACCACTAATTGATACAACTACACGTAAACTTTTGACTTATGCCCAGATTAGTTCCAAATATCCGCAGTTGGCTCCCTATCACCTAGCTATATTCCAATGCCAACATTACATCAGCACAACATTTCGCAAACTCTCCCCCTCGGACTGGGATAACCCCTTGGATGCTATACTCTCAAAACCTCCCTTAACTCACCAGGCCATATCACAACACTATTCCTTGATACGGGATCAATTTGACTATAACAATTCTAAAACTGGCCTTTCTTTATGGCAGGAACACTTCCCTCATCTAACACCAGGGGTTCTCTTAAAAGTGCTAGCTAATTCCATTAGAATACTACCAGCCATGACTTACACAGAAATGTTTCTTAATATTTACCATAGAGCATATTTGTCCCCATCCCGTCGGTTCTAAATAGGACTGTCGGAGACACACAGTTGTCCAAAATGTGGATCCCCGAGGGCGGACTTGAGACATTGCTTTTGGGAATGCCCCCCAATTAAGCGATTTTGGACTCAGATTTGGAGATTCTCTAATACACACTTGGTGAATTACGCACCCCTTTCTCCGGAATGGGCAATATTTGGAATACTCCCCGATAGATGCAAAGTTAGTAAAGGATGTAGGAAACTATTATTGGCAATATCAGCCGCGGCCAGAAAGAGCATACTGCAGGTCTGGGCCCAAGATTCCCCTCCGGTGTTTTCTCTTTTCAAAGAAAAACTCTATCACATATTTCGCATGGATTGGATAGAGACGTCTTTGCAGAAAGAGGTGAGTAAAACAATTTTTCGACACATGGGAGAGTTTTATGGCCCTCTTATCTCACAATACACGATTACAACTTTGGAATAGTTTCCATAATACTGAATGGTTTGAATTGAGAATGCTTTCTGCAGATCCTCCAATAGACCTGTCATCACCTTCCAATGTTTAGTTCCTATTTAAAATGGGAGGTTTGGGTTATAAAAAAAAAAAAAAAAAGAAAAGGGTATAGGCAAGAGATGTTGATTACTCAATGGACTGTAAACTATTTGTGAAGATTTGCATGTAATTTATAATGCATTCAATTGTATAATGCACTCAATTGTATTTGTTGAATTTTGTACCTCAACAAAATATTTATAAAAAAAAAAGGCATAATAATTAAAGTTTTTATTGTTTTAGAGCAGATTTGACCTGAAATGGCTGCGTTTCTACAAGAATCATTCATGCACAGCAGTTAGCGCAAAATAAGTCAACATGCGAGACCTTTTTATTACTGCTGGCCACATTTGTGACAATACCACCACATGTTGTCCCATAACAATGTTGTCCCATAATAATCCTAACAAAATCAATAGGATCATGTCTGTTGGTAAATGCGGTCAGAAGTGGACTTGAACCAGCACCAACAAGTCCCACTGATGCCAGAAGTAATCTGCCCACTCAGCCTGACCATCAAATGACTAGCTCGTCCAATCTGACTCCCCAGATGGGTAGCAAAACTGGACAGTGATCCTGTCGCTTAGCAACTGGGCCAAAGAGACTATATTTCCTATATACTCGCTCATTCATCCTCACCTCTTCATGTCACTCACTCCTGTTTCTAGCACTCCAGTCTCATTTTTAGTTCCCCATACACTGACTCACCCCTACGTGTCTCCCTTTAGAATGTAAGCTCTTACACGCAGGACTCTCTTACCTCATGACCTCCTCCTATTGTTACCCTAACGTTCTGCATGCCACCTTTATTTTGCACCTCCTTCCTTCATCTTTACATCTCCCTCCCCTTCAAACCTCAATAACTAGCTCTGATCCTGTTAGTTCCACCCACATCCCTGGGCACAGGTTCAGCTTGTTCTGTTTCATTCCCCTACCTCTCCTACTTCTCTTTTCTAATTTTTATTGGGATACCCTTATACTTTAATGCCCTGTGTTGTGATTTGAACTGCTATATGTTTATTGTATTGTCCTGTAAGGATAGGTACTGTTTTGTTCTATGCTCTTTGTACGGCACTGCAGACCGTTTGTGGCACCCTATACATAAAAGGATAATAATAATGATAATAATACACACACACATATATATATATATACATATATATATATATATATATATATATATATACATAAACATAAACACACACATACACTATTAAGCTATTGTTTTCTAGACCCCAAAAATAAGTGATAAGTGAGACATAAGTAGAAATGCAAGCTATGAAAACTGCAGCTTCACAGAATACAGACATTTATCCTATTATTAAATATGTAGACTTCCCCATTAAGCAATATCTACACAAAATGCTAAACTGTAATTACAGATTAGGATTAAATACAAATGCAAAATTATACACATTGCTGAATATACCTGATCTTTACAATCATACAATTTACACACCCTTTAATACATCCTACTAATCGGACATTGCTTACATTTTACACATGGGGTTTCTACTCACCTAAGCCATATTCCAGCGTCTCAGGGTCATCATTATCCCCTTCTTCGCTCACCTTGCGAAGGTGCTGTAAGTAAGCATCAGTATGGAATGTCGCCATCTCTTCCATGGTAGCAACTTTAGGTTTTATAACCCTGTGAGAAAAAGAGCCCACAGCTTGAAAACCACAACATTTGGCAAATAAAATAGTAGGACACAACAAAAAGAAGAAAGACTACACACAAAAGCAGCAGTGAAGGGTGAAAAATCTACATTTACCTGACACTAGTGTGGGTCACCTTTAGGGCTTTTACCAACAGCTATACTGGAATATAGGAAGTCCTTGGAGGTAAGTAGGTAATTTATAGGGTGTACATTAATGCAGACGAGAGAGGTCTATATTGTAAAACCAAGTTTAGAAAAGCATATGCATTTATCAAGCAGCAAGAGTGATTGCAACCTGTTTTCTGAGTTCAGTATAAGAGACTCCTGTACTCCTACCAACGGGCCTTCAAAACGGAGGATAAAAATATATGTACACTGGCCATCCTGGCCATGGCGTAGGTCGCATTTCCTGTATAGCCATGAAAAGAGATTACATAGGAACAGTACTGTCTGAACCTCTAACTATATATAACACTGCTCCCTACATCTCTAACATTATCTCTATTCACACTCCCACCCGCCCTCTGCGATCGTTTAAAGATCGTCGCCTCTATTCCCCCCCTGATTACCTCCTCTCACGCACGTATCCAAGACTTCTCCCGCGCCGCTCCCCTTCATTGGAACAAGCTCCCCCGCTCCATCGGAACTTCCCCTAATCTGTCCTCTTCCAAACGAACATTAAATACCCACCTTTTCCTAAAAGCCTCCCAGTCTCATGCCTAAACTCCCACTGGTCGGCTTCCTCTCTTTCTCACCCCTTCTCCCCCTTCCTCGACTCCGTCTCTGTCTCTCCCGTCTCATCCATGTGTCTGTCTGTCTTCCCCTCCCTTTAGATTGTACACTCCTTTGAGCAGGGCTCTCCTACCTCCTGTTTCCATCACTTTTAACTGCGCTCTCCAGTTACTCAGTTCATCTCCTCTCTGTCCCTCTGCCTCCTCTCGCTTCTCTCCGCTCCCCTCAGTGACGCTTTACCTGTCATCCGTGCCCACCCTCTTGGGCCATAGTTACCTGCCTGTACTCACTTTTCCCCTCCCTCTCTTTCTTGCTGTGCCTGAGCCCCCAGAGTTATAGTGCTTACTGTTACTTGTACTGTGCTGTTTCACCTTGTACTGTGCCATTGTTTGTCCTTGTACGGCGCTACGGATACTTTGTGGCGCCCTATAAATTAATAATAAAAAATTAATAATAATAATTAAGATTTTCAAGACTTTTACAGTGACCTTTATACTTAGCACTGCAGGGGGAGGGATTTAGAAAAAAAGAACATATATAATGCAGTCTCTCTCACCGACCTTAGGGTCACCAGGAAGAGGTGGGCATAGAATAATTCCGCAATTGGAAGTCTCCTGTTTTGATCGACTCTCTGCTGAGGTATATAAGAACAAATACTTCAAGCCTCTAATGGCATAAAATTTTTAATGAAATTTAACAAAACTTAGTGCTCACTATTTGATAAGCTCTAATTGTTGGCAGCCCTGCAGTTCTATTTATATTATATAGCAAGTCAATTGGTTTACACATGGTGGTGGCTCTTTCCCTATCAAACAGATCCGGTTACACTCAGAGGCATCATTGCTATGATCATAAAACAGTTTAAGTAATAGGCTTGTCAAACATGGCCCACACCCAGTAGCCATTACTAAAGTTCTGAGAATACGGAATGGTCACTATAGCTGACCAAACAGTTTGATCACCCATTGTGATTTAATTTAAGCAATGCTACAGCTTCTGTCACTCCCAGTCTTCACACAGTGTGGATACCCAACCGTTGATGCGTTATCTGAGCAGGGTGGAGCAGAGACAGAGGAGGATGCACAGGTAGGCAGCTGGGTAACAGTTACTAGGGGTAGCAGAGGGAGGAAGAGGCAGGCCAGTTCTGAGCTAGGCAATCCCAGCAGATTTGCCAGATTGGATGAAGATACTGTGGAAGGCAGTTCAGAATTGGTAGAGTTGGGTGAGACTGCTTCCTCTAGCAACCAGGGGAATGGTCTCTCCAGCACAGAGGGGACCAAAGTTACTCAGGGACCCAGGCAGATTGTGGTGGTAGGGGATTCAATTATTAGGAAGGTAGATAGGGCAATCTGTTACCGGGACCGTGCATGCCGAACAGTGTGTTGTCTCCCGGGTGCTCGGGCTCGGCATATTGCGGATCGGGTGGACAGATTGTTGGGAGGGGCTGGGAATGACCCAGCGGTTTTGGTGCATGTTGGCACCAATGACCGAGTTAGAGGAAGAAAGGGTGTCCTAAAGAATGATTTCAGGGACATAGGTCGCAAACTTAAGGCAAGGACATCCAAGGTAGTATTTTCGGAAATACTACCTGTGCCACGCGCTAGTCCAGGGAGGCAGCGGGAGATTAGGGAGGTTAATGCGTGGCTAAAAGATTGGTGTAGGAAGGAGGGTTTTGGATTCTTAGAGCACTGGGCTGATTTCTCGGTCAGTTGCCATCTTTATTGTCGTGATGGATTGCACCTGAATGAGGAGGGGGCTGCAGTGCTTGGAGAGAGGATGGTTAGAAGGTTGGAGGAGATTTTAAACTAGGCTTCGGGGGGAGGGGCAAGCAAGTATTTATGGGATAGACATTGAGAGTAGTAAGGAGGAATTTAACAAGAGTAAAGGGGGTGGAGAGGGGGGAAAGGGAAGCATAGCCGATAAGGAGCAGCCCTTTTTAAAGCAAAAAGAAATACCTAAGGGAGGCAATAGACTCAAGTGTATGCTTGCAAATGCAAGAAGCCTGACAGGTAAAATGGGGGAGTTAGAACTAGTAGCAATGAATGAGCAGTATGATATTATAGGTATTACTGAGACCTGGTGGGATGATACACATGACTGGGCAGTCAACTTGGAAGGCTATTCTCTCTTCAGGAGGGATAGGGTAAATAAAAGGGGAGGAGGAGTATGTCTTTATATTAAGCCAGAATTAAAACCAAGTATTCAGGAAGTTATATACGAGAATATTGGTGATAATATAGAGGCATTGTGGGTGGAAATATCCAGTGGAGGAAAAAGTTCAGAGAAGTTTCTGATAGGGATATGCTATAAATCGCCAGATATTAGTACGATTGAGGAAGCCCAACTTCTACAGCAAATTGAAAAGGCTACACAACTAGGTCAAATTTTAATTATGGGGGATTTTAATTATCCAGACATTGATTGGAGTATTGAGACCTGCGGTACAGCTAGGGGAAATAGGTTTCTGAGCACGCTAAAAGACCATTACATGTCCCAATTAGTTGAGGAACCAACTAGGAACCGGACTATACTGGACCTAGTAATAACAAACAATGTAGACGTAATAACAAATATTCAAGTAAAGGAGCACTTGGGAAACAGTGATCATAATATGGTCTCATTTGAAATTAGTTTCCAGAAACAACAGTATAAGGGATCAACTAGGACTTTAAACTTTAAAAAGGCAAATTTTAATATGCTAAAGGAGTCTATAAAGAGCATAGACTGGGACAAAGCCTTTGAAGGAAAAAATACGGAAGAAATGTGGGCTGTCTTTAAAATGTTGTTGGAAACATACACGTATAAGTTCATTCCTATGGGAAATAAATGTAAAAGAATTAAGTCTAAACCAATGTGGCTAAATAAAAAGGTAAGGGAAGAAATGCAAAGGAAGAAGCGTGCATTTAAATTGTTTAAGTCTGAAGGGTCAGAGGAGTCCTTCCATAGGTACAAGGAATGTAATAAAACATGCAAAAAGGAAATTAGATTGGCTAAATTAGAAAATGAAAGGCACGTTGCAAAAGAAAGTAAGACAAACCCCAAAAAGTTTTTTAAGTATATAAATGGCAAAAGGATTAAAAAAGATAATATAGGACCCCTAAGAAGTGAGATGGGTGAATTGATAAATGATACTAAGGAAAAAGCAGAGGTATTAAACACGTTCTTTTCTTCAGTATTTACCAGAGAGGAACAAATGGCAGGAGTAATACATAAAAATGGAAATGAAACCATGCCATTAATTAATACTTGGTTGTCAGAGGAAGAAGTCCAAAGGCGACTGAAGAATATTAAGATAAATAAAGCTCCAGGTCCAGATGGCATACACCCAAGGGTCCTTATGGAGTTAAACTCGGAAATAGCTAGACCGCTATTCTTAATTTTCAGAGATTCAATCTCATCAGGCTCAGTACCAAGGGATTGGCGAATAGCAGATGTGGTGCCGTTGTTTAAAAAGGGGACGAGATCACAACCAGAGAATTATAGACCTGTAAGCCTGACATCAATAGTGGGGAAACTACTGGAAGGTATTTTAAGGGACAGTATTCAGGATTACTTGGTACGCAATAAAATTATTAGTGGGAATCAACATGGATTTGTGAGGGATAGGTCATGTCAAACTAATCTAATTAGTTTCTACGAGGAAGTTAGTGGGAACTTAGACCAGGGCAGGACAGTAGATGTGGTCTACTTAGATTTTGCAAAGGCCTTTGATAGTGCCACACAAGAGGTTGGTTTACAAAATAAGGGAACTGGGTCTAGAAATCAAAATTTATACTTGGATCGAAAACTGGTTAGAGAATAGGGAACAGAGAGTTGTGATAAATGGAACATTTTCTAATTGGTCAAAGGTCTTAAGTGGAGTACCTCAAGGTTCCGTGCTGGGACCACTCCTTTTTAATATATTTATTAATGACCTTGGTGATGGTTTAGAGAGTAAAGTTTCTATTTTTGCAGATGACACTAAACTCTGTAAGGTAATAAAATCAGAGCAAGATGTAGCTTCTCTACAGAGGGACTTAAATAAACTGGAGGATTGGGCGGCTAAATGGAATATGATGTTTAACACAGAGAAATGTAAGGTTATGCATTCAGGGATCCAAAACAAGAACGCAATCTATAAATTAAATGGAATTAATTTGGGAGAATCTATAATGGAAAAGGATTTGGGAGTGCTCGTAGACAGTAGACTTAGCAATAGTGCTCAATGTCAAGCAGCAGCTGCAAGGGCAAACAAAGTATTGGCATGCATAAAAAGGGGCATAGATGCAAGGGAAGACAGTGTAATTTTGCCACTGTATAAATCGTTGGTAAGACCTCATCTTGAATATGCAGTACAGTTCTGGGCACCACTCTATAAAAAAGATAATTTGGAACTAGAAAGGGTTCAGAGAAGGGCGACAAAATTGATAAAGGGTATGGAGTCATTAAGTTATGAGGAAAGGTTAGCCAGTTTAGGCATGTTTACTTTAGAAAAGAGGCATCTAAGGGGAGATATGATTACTATGTACAAATACATTAGGGGTCAATACAGAGAGCTTTCATGGGAACTTTTTACCCCAAGGACCATACACAGGACACGTGGTCATCCCCTAAGGTTAGAGGAGAGGAAATTTCACAACCAGCAAAGGAAGGGGTTCTTTACAGTAAGGGCAGTCAAGATATGGAATTCATTGCCAGGGAAGGTTGTGATGGCAGATTCAATAGATGTTTAAGAAAGGGTTAGACAAATTTTTAGCGGAAAGGTGTATCCAGGGATACGACCGTTAATTTAAAATAAAGGATAGTAGTGGATATAGGGTAAAAATTGGATTGCAATATTGAGTCTGGGAGGATTTTCAAAATTGAAACAGATGGGCGGTTGCCTACTCTGGATTAATTTCAAATATAAGTGCAGGATCGCAGGAGATCCAAAATAGGTTGAACTTGATGGACTGGTGTCTTTTTCAACCTCATCAACTATGTTACTATGTTACTATGTCATGGAACAAATGTAATATACTATTACACCTTAAAATGTAGATACTTTCAATTTGCAGGTTAGGTTATTCAGACAGATGAGCTCCATTTGGAAATTATAGCACAACAAGTATGTGTTGACAAATTTATATATATATTCTTTCACTTTGTTACTGAGATAAACTGAGCACTCTTCAGGTGAAAGTACACTGGGTGTTAATAAAAACATCCGCATCATAATGATGTAAACACTTTTTTTGTGATAATATATATCTAATCACTGGTAAATTAAGTTACTCCACCAGTACCATTGCGAACACTGGCGATCCTATTATTTATGCCAAAAAGACATTAGCCATGGCAAAACTATTTCACTTATTAATGTAAAAACTTATCTGTCTAAGGCAGTGGATTCCACACTTTTTCAGTTCAAGGCAACCTTAGGGTCTCCAAAAACTTTTCAAGGCACTCCTAAGCCAAAATAATTACCAAGTAGTCCCCTGCCTTGCTTACCACTGGCCCTGGCACCCTGTGAGACCTCCAAGGCACCCCAGGGAGCCTAGGCACACAGTTTGGGAACCACTAGTCTAAGGGATGCACAGAAAACATGGACAAATATGGGATTCCTTGGTGGAAAAGCCGGTTCCTGTATGCACACTCTCTAACTGAACACTGGTGGGAGATTCAATTTGGCACAAGGTGCCTCCGGAATACCCACAGAGACACATTGGGCCAATGTTATGGCAGGAATCCCTGCTCATTTTTTGCACAACCCGAAAAAGGTGCACAAACAAAAGGAGCAGAGATTCCTACAGTAATGGGTGCAATGTGTGCAGCGAATATCGCGAGGATGTCTGCGCTCCACATCGCCAGCAGTTAAATCTCCATCTTGATTTCAAAAACATCTGGCCTGATAAAGTGATGTTATGATGAAAAACCAAGATGTCAGCTTGTTGGAATTAGTGTGAGTACTAGGAGGACTGGATGCAGATCTACTCCTCCTCCCAAGACATGGCTCCCCTTCCCCACTCTTCTTTTTTATTATCCGTTTGAACACCGCCTCTCCGTTTTCTCCCCTTTTACCTTTCCTTATTAGACTTGCTCCTTCCTGCATGGTTCAGTTCATTTGCTATTTACCTTTTTTGAATGTTATAAAATTTCACATTAAAATTAAGTGTAGACATGAAAATAAGAGGATTTTTACTTACCGTAAAATCTATTTCTCTTTCTCCACTGGGAGACACTGCCAGACATTGGGGTATAGTAGTGGGATTGGGAGTTTAGGCACTAAAAACTCTTTGATTTTTACTCCCCTCCTCTGCTATGCCCCTCCTCTCCTAGATACCTCAGTTTTGACTAACCAAGTGTACTATAAGGAGCTGCCCAAAGGGCAGAAGAATGTAACTCAAAAACATTCATAATCAGATCGTCTACAGAGCAAGGGAGGGAGCGCAGTGTCCCCCAGTGGATAAAGAGAAATAGATTTTACGGTAAGTAAAAATCCTCTTTTCTCTCTCCTACCACTGGGGGACACTGCCAGACATTGGGGACATACCAAAGCAGCCTCATGGGAGGGAATGCTCTGGAGCGGCTGCATGTAATACTTTCCTGCCAAAGCTCGCATCAGAAGATGCGAAAGCCTGCAATCTGTAAAACTTTACAAAAGTATGAACAGACGTCCAAGTGGCCGCTTTGCACAGTTGTTCAGCCGAAGCCCCATGGCGTGCCGCCCAGGATGCACCAACAGCCGTGGTCGAGTGAGCCCTAAGCGTATGAGGAACTGGCCGAGAAGCTCGGACATAAGCCAGACTAATAGTGGAAGTAATCCACCGAGCAATAGTCTGTTTAGACGCCGGCCAACCACGCTTCATGACGTTGTATAAAACAAACAGATCCTTTGTTTTATGAGTAGAGGCTGTGCGGTCCACATGGCACCGGAGAGCCCTAACCACATCCAGTAGATGAAGATCGTAATCAACAGAGTCAGTTGAAGACGACAAATCCGGACAAAATGCCGGAACCACAATCTCCTGGTTGAGATGGAACATAGACACTACCTTTGAAACAAAGGAAGGTTTAGTACGTAACACCGCTCTATCTTCATGAAACACCAAAAATGGAGAACTACAACAGAGTGCTGCAAATTCCGACACCCTCCTAGCTGACGATATAGCTAGAAGAAAAACCGTCTTCCAAGACAGATGGTGCAATTCTGCGGTATGAAGGGGCTAGAATGGAGGAAGACAAAGAGCCCTCAACACTAAATTCAAGTCCCAAGGTTCTACCGGATGAGAAAATGGGGGTTGAATATGAAGGACTCCTTGTAAAAAGGTCTGAACCTCACTCAGAAGTGACAATTTTAGCTGAAAATAAATTGACAGTGCAGACACCTGAACTTTAAGGGAACCCAGTCTGAGTCCCTTATCCAGGCCCTCCTGCAAAAAAGCCAACAGTCTAGACAGGCTACACCTGGAAGTATGGAAACCCTTGGATTCACACCAAAGGATATAAACCTTCCAGATCCTATAATAAATAGCCGCAGATGACTTTCTTGCCCTAATCATGGTGGCAATAACTCGTGACGAAAAACCCTTAGCCTTAAGAACTAAGGATTCAGCAGCCACGCCGTCAAAGCCAGCCGATCTAAGTCGAGATAATGAAGAGGGCCCTGAACTAGCAGGTCTGCGCGCATGGGCAGACGAAACGGCTGATCTGCTGACATTCCCAGAATGTCTGAGAACCACGCCCTGCGAGGCCAATGAGGGGCTACCAAGATTGCCTGAACGCGTTCTCTTTTTAGCTTTTTCAGAACGCGAGACAGCATCGGAAAAGGTGGGAACAGATACACCAGCCTGAAGCGCCACAGAATCGCCATGGCGTCTGCTGCGTATGCTCGAGGGTCCCGGGACTTTGCATAATACCAAGGGACCTGACAATTCAGTCTGGAAGCCATGAGGTCTATTTCTGGTAGACCCCATCTATGAACTAGAAGAGCGAATACCTCTTTGCACAGGGACCACTCCCCTGGATGAACTTTCTCCCTGCTTAGGAAATCGGCTTCCCAGTTGTCCACTCCCGGGATATATACCGCCGATATCTGGGGAACGTGATGTTCCGCCCAGATTAGAATCTTGGCAGCCTCTTGCATGACTGCCTTGCTGCGAGTTCCTCCTTGATGATTCAAGTAAGCCACAGCCGTGGCATTGTCTGACTATCTGCAGGTGTTTTCCTTCCAGAAACCACTGAGCTTTTAACAGAGTCTTGAGCACAGCTCTCAACTCTAATATGTTTATGGGAAGAGCTGATTCCTGGGGAGACCAGAGTCCCTGAAACCTTAACGGTCCCGTGACTCCTCCCCAACCCGAAAGACTTGCGTCCGTGGTCACTAAGGTCCAGGGGCCCGATTTGAGGGTTTGACCTTTGCTTAGCTTGCTCGTGGAGAGCCACCATGTTAATGACAGTCGAGTTAAAGGAGACAGTCGAATGAACTGTCTGTCCAACCGTTCCTGTGACCCCGACCATTTCCGGAGAATTTCCAACTGAAGAGACCGGGAATGAAATTGGGCAAACGGAACTGCCTCGTACACCGACACCATAGTTCCTAGAAGTTTCATGCAGGAGAGCATGGACACTCGAGGACGATCCAATAATACTCTGGTTCTCCGCTGGAGGGCGATTATCTTTTCCTGAGGAAGGAACACCCTCTGAACCATTGTGTCGAACACCAATCCCAGAAAGCGCATGCGCTGAGCTGGGATGAGAGACGATTTTGGCACATTCAGAATCCACCCATGGTCCTCCAAGAACTCCATTGTGGTCTGAACCTGGCGAGATAAAATCTCTGCAGACCTCGCCTTTAAAAGAAGGTCATCTAGATATGGAATTATCGTGACTCCCCTTCGTCTCAGGGCACTTGCCATAACTGCCATGATTTTTGTGAACACTCGAGGAGCAGAGGTCAGACCAACGGAAGGGCTCTGAATTGAAAATGATCGGAACCGCAAACCTCAGGAACCGATGATGCTGTTCCCATATGGGAACGTGTAAATACGCATCTTTTATATCGATGGAAGCTAGAAACTCTCCCTCTTCCATCCCTGCAATGACCGTCCGAAGAGACTCCATTTTGAATCTCTGGACTACCACTTGCTTGTTCAAGGACCTGAGGTTCAGTATAGGGCGAAATGTTCCGTCCGGCTTCGGAACCAAGAAGAGATTGGAGTAGAACCCCTGACCCCGGCACCACCACTCCCGCACCCTGAAGCTTCGCCACTGCCTCCAGCAGGGCCTGACTTCTGAGGGGACAAGCGGGCACCGGTGAGGAAAGGAACCTTATTGGTGGAAACTGGATTAAGTCTATAACATATCTTTTCGACACCACTCCTCGAATCCAAGCGTCCGACGTGACTGACCACCACTGGCGCTTGAAGAGAAGAAGCCGTGCCCCCACCACGGGTACCCGCGTGGGGGCCAAGCAGTCATGCTGCAGGTTTTTCACTGGGACGCGACGTTCCCCGTCTGGGAGCGCCACTACCTCTGTCGCTGCCTCCTCTGGAAACCGCTGGCTGACCCCTTGGTGGGCCGCCACGGCCCTGCGAGAAGGAGCGAAAGGACCGAAACCGAGCTTGACGCGGTTTACGAGAGCCCATAGGAAGAATATTACTCTTCCCTCCTGTGGCTACCTCTATCACTTTCTCAAGCTCCAGCCCAAACATAGTGACTCCATTAAAAGGCAGGATTTCCAAGGACCTCTTTGATTCAGCATCCGTCGTCCACGAACGTAACCACAGGGAACGTCGTGACGCCATAATAAGGCCGCCAATTCTGGCATTGACTGCTACTGCATCCATGGATGCCTGTCCCATATAATCCGCCGTCTCCTGAATGTGCTCAGCGAGAACCAGGAGATCAGGTAGCGGAGCATTACTTTGGATGGCCGAGATTAACTGCTCTGCCTATATCTGCACCGCCTTATTTGCCCATGCCATTGCCATAGTGGGCCTAAACAAGCTACCGGAAGCCACATATGCGGACCGGAGCGCATTGTCACCTTTTTGTCAGTGGAGTCTTTAAGGGATACTCTCTCCTGGGTAGGAATGGCAGAGGAAGTGGACAACCTGATAATGGGTCTGTCCACCTTAGGAGACGCCTCCCATTTAATACAATCCTCTGTTGAAAGAGGGTAAAAACTCTTAAATCTACCCGGCATAACGAACTGTTTTCCTGGGTTTAACCAAGCGTCCGTCACAATCTGTACCATCTCTGATGACGGTGGGAAAGACATAACCTGAGATTTAGTCCTTTTGAAAATGGAGAAACCTGAGGGAGCCGAGGGTGTAGGGTCAGCAAAACCAAGGCTATGCCTAATACCTAACACCAGGCTTTCAATATTACCCACCGAGGTGGTCATAATACTCAGTGAGTCTTCCTCCTGAGTATCCGAGACTATATTCCCATCCTCATCTGATGGGATATCTGAGCCTGGGCTACAACCCTGGTTTACATCCAGTGAGGCTCTTTTGGCTGTGTGGGAGACTGCAAGTGGGCGATCATCACTATGAATCAGAGAACTCTGTGAGGATGTGCCTGCAAATTCTGTCTGGTCACTCGCCCCTGCTACATGTGAAGAGCGCTGCCCTGCAGTGAGAGATACCTGAGATTCTGTAACTACATTCTGACGTATCTCTGCAGCCTGTAACATCACCGTAGTAAACTTCTCCACGGTTGCAGCAAAGGATTTAACCCAAGGCGGCTCTACCATGGCTACCGGTGTTTGAGCTGGGGCGGGACGCTCCTGAGATCCGGTCTCATAAGCAGCGCAAAGGGCACCTTTATCATGCTGTCCTTTTGAAAGTTTTACTTTACACATGGCACAAGTAAAATACAATGCAGACCCTCTAGAGGATCCCCTGTCAGAGGACTCCTTGTTAGACATTACTGGTTAAATACAGTATAAACTGATTATGACTAGACAGATAAATGATTATTGTCTAAACAGTTAATGTCAGAATACAGCAATACACAATTTGTAGCCAGATCTATATACCCGGGTACAAATTTGCCCCACAGTAACTTTTAACCTCTCCCGCTAGGTAGAACAATCAACCATGAATGTTTAAAATGTTTTTGTACACAAACAAACACAGGATTTAACGATACCAGTCACAGAAGAGGTAAATGAGAGGAGAGAAGCGACATGCAGGTGCTCGGTGTGAGCTAAAGATGGCGACTCCGCTGTGCAGGATCCTGAAAAGTGCGGGAAACGAAGGTCCTCCTCCAGCTCCGCCTTCATCAAAAAAATGTCTGCTCCTCTCTAAGTTACCGAACAGCTCATCTATAATATGGCTGTCGGTAATCTCTCCACAACACGCTTGTTACAGTGCCCAGGTAGCGTGTGCGTCTCTGCCCTCCTCCTGCAGCGCCGCTCTCTATAATAGAGGGAGCGCTAACGGACCCCCGCTGCTCGTTGTCAGGGGAGGTGGGGGTATGGAGGAGGGGGCTTGCCGGCTAGTCCGTCGGCAGGGAGAGATGGATCCTGGATCTCCCCGCGCGACCTATCTCTGTGGCCCGCTGAAGAGGTCTACCTCCGTGGGCACCTAAAGCCCTAATGGCGCTATCAACAACTAACAGCTCGCTTCTAGGGAATGAACTACCGGCAAGACTGGTGAAGGAAGACCCGGGCATCAGCACCTTCTTACCTTGCGTGGGGATCAGGGTGAAGGAAGCCCAGGACTATTCACCCTCTCTGGGACTTAGGGTCGATCCCCGCGAAGCACCCTTAAGAAAAAAATTTAATAAAAACGTGAAACACTATCACTAAATAACATATAGGCAGGAGCCTATACTAAACTGGCCTAACTCCTAAGGCACTAAAAAAAAACTGAGGTATCTAGGAGAGGAGGGACATAGCAGAGAAGGGGAGTAAAAATCAAAGAGTTTTTAGTGCCTAAACTCCCAATCCCACTACTATACCCCAATGTCTTATACCCCAATGTCTGGCAGTGTCCCCCAGTGGTAGGAGAGAGAAATAACAACTTGGTATGCACTGGGATAGAATGAGCAGACAATATGAGGTACACATTAAGGGAAATACATATAATAAAGGCAAAATAAGTAGTCTGATTAGTTAACAATAACAGAGAGGAAGTTAACAGAGGAGAAAAATTGTAAGCATATATTTAGTAAATCACAAGTAGGAAAAATTAATTGATTGTAACCAAGAAAAACAATATGCAGGCGGATAGGAATATCGAGGAAGTCAACTCTAATCAAATAAATACAAAAAAAGGTATATATTTTCAGATGATTGTAGTTTATGTTATGTACTGTTGGTCCCAAACCAATAATTGTTACTCTGACAACTGACATAGTTGTCACATACATTACAGAGTTACAAAAGGGTGAAGAGAACCATCAGTTTACAATCTAATTGATATATAAAGAATTCGCATCTTGCTTGCAGCTCACCTCATTTCTCTGAGCAGTCCATAGGCTTCTATCAAGGAGTGCACCATGCTGGCCTGAAGTGTAAATGTTAAAGATATCAAATACACAAGTAATGATTACAGTAAACTATAATTCCTCCATCCTTCCCAGACTAGTGTCGCAATCCCATCCCCCATCTTCTATTGTCTATGTTGCCATTTGTTTCTCGACCGCCCTTCATTGACATCTAGCCCTCTGACAGTATTATAAGAAACACATCTTACCCTCCGTGGCACTTTACTCTGCACGCTGTCACACAGCTGCACGAACTCAGGGCTGTATATGTATACTGGTGGAAGTGTCTGCTCCATGCTGTAATGGCAAACACACACCCAGAGCAGGGCAACTCGCAAGGTACGTGCTAAAAAGAATCCCCCGCACAACAAAGACAGGCTCAACATCGTTCCTACCCTTTTGCCAGTAAATTAGTGGATACAAAGTCAATATACTGTACAAGGACTGTTAGGGGCACCATTATTTTATTTACAAGAAATGTAATCCTGGTTATATTCATATAGCGTTTCATACATGGCTGAAGTTAGCTTCTTATTCACTTCTTCGCGCTCGTTTCTTATTCAGAAAAGCATATATTTAAATCAAGTCGGATCACTGATTTCACATCAGAATAACATTAAAGGGTGTCCCGTATACAAACTGAAATAGTATTTAGCCTTACCCAACAAGGTTTTAGGCATGAAATCAGGGTGGCAAAGTGGGCACAGATAGCATTGTCATTATTTTGAATAAGTGGTTGGGCCGATTTTTTTAAATTAAAAATTGCAAGAAAAATAAATCCCATATCACTTTTTCCAAAATAAATAAAATTAGACTATAATCAACATCAAGGGGTGAAATGAACCAATAGGAACGAAACTTCACATTATCATCAGGCCCGGTGCTCGCATTAGGCAAGGTTAGGCACTTGCCTAGGGCGCCGGGCTCTGGAGGGCGCCACAGATTAAAAATTTCTTTAAAACTGTGCGGCGACCGCTCACCATACCTTTCACGACCGCCGCACAGCTTCAGATACATCCACAGGGGGGGGGGGAGGGACTATTGATCATCACCACCGCCGCCTCTTTGCTCCATCTCCTCCCCTCCACTCACTGACTGTCGGGCCGTGACATCATCATCACGGCCCGACAGTGTCAGTGAGTGGAGGGGAGCAGACGGAGCAGAGAGGGGGCAAGTTAAGGTAAGAAAAGACGGGGGGGCGCCGATTTTGAAAATGTGCCTAGGGCGCCAAGGATCCTAGCACCGTCCCTGATTATCATAACACTCAATTCCCCTCCAATCCCTCCACAAAAACTACTGCATCACTTCACAAATGAGAATAATTATATACAACAAAGAAACATGACATCTACTAACACAATTCTCTGCATTACACCCCGTCACCAAACTATAATACTACCCACACACCCTTTACAGTCAGGAAATGAAAACAAACTTGAAATGTATGTAAACGTTACTTGCAGCTCGCAGCATCCATCCAGCCCCTCCAGGTCCACCTTAACATTATGGGCCCCCAGGCAATGCAGTGCACCGGGGCCCCTAAATATATTTATTTATATATATATATATATATATATATATATATATATATATATATATATATATATAGTGTGTGTGTGTGTAAAAAAAAGTTGTTTCATACATATATATGTATGTAAAAAAAGTGATTTTATATATATATATATATATATATATATATATATATATATAAAATAATTTTTTTAACATATATATATATATATATATATATATATATATATATATATATATAGGGGCCCCCTTCTCTTCTTTTTTCCCGCACTGAGTCTCTCTGTTTTCTCTCTTCTACGCTTCTCCGTGCTGTGCTTGCAGTGAATGTCGGGCGTGACATCACGCCCAACATGAACTGTGAGCACAGCACGGAAGAGGGGACCAGGGAGAGAACTGGATCGCCACCTGACCACCTGATCTGAACTGTCAGGTGACCGCAAAAGGTAAGTTTTTTGTTTTTGTTTTATTTACACAGGATTTTTTTTTACAGCAGTCCTGTCTTGCTGTCTTAGGCCCCCACTCCCGCTGGGCCCCCGGGCACCTGCCCATTGTGTCCAGTTGGAAAGACGGCCCTGGGCCCCTCTCCATTTCCCTTAATACTCTTGATAAAGTACAATTTGTTCATCCATAACAACTGGAAGATCAAGGAACTGACCTCATCTTGGAAATCTCTTTTTGGAGTCTACCCCTCGGTGGGTAGCTGGCTTTCGAGTTTGGGTGCACCCCTTTCTCAATGCTTGGTTGGATGCGTGTCACATGAAATATCTTCGAGTAAAACATGGATACCTCCTGGCCAATATGGTTCAGGGTTTGAAGGTGACAAGGAAATGGCAGATCAAAGTGGGTGAGGCAAAAAACGACTCTAGGAAGGTGTTGGAGAGGAGGATTTTGCATACTCACTTTGATGTGCCCCTGTTACTAAAGGATTGCCCAGGTGACATGTGCTCGAAAGGTCTGTCTTTGGTGAATTCCAAGCGGATTCCTACAAAGTTTAGAAATCTCACGTTGCTTGCGTTTCACTGGAGCTCTACGTTGTTCACTGGAGAAATGTTATGGGGAGGTGAAGACAATGGACAACTTCTTGCTTCAGTGTCTTTTTAATATAAAGGTTTACAAGGAAGTGTCCCATACCTTTGATCCTTCCCTATCTTTCGAGGCTTAGTTACCCTGACTGGGTGTATAGAGCGCTCAAAAGGTGTGGGGATTTTGAGTTAAGCACTCGTTTTATAGTTAGTGCAGTTCTTAGATTTTACACGTGAAATGCACTGTGTTTAATGTCCATTAGGGGCAAAACCATTCCCTGTAGTGAGGTGGTGGATAGTATTCTGCATGAGGTTTGGAAAAAAAGGGAAATGGAGAGGGACCGGATAGATGCTGCAAGCTGGTGTAGACTCTGGCAGAGGTTGAGACATCCCTAGGTGGTAGCTAACATCTGTTAGTCTCTCGATTCTTCGCTATCTATCCTGTTCTTTCACTATTAGATTTTTTGGAAATTCCTTTTTTGTCAGTAAAGTTTACATACATTTAAAGTTTGTTTTCTTTTCCTGACTGTAAAAGGTGTGTGGGTGGTATTATAGATTGGTGACAGTGCTGTTGAAATGCAGAGTATTTTGTTAGAGGATGTCATGTTTCTTTGATGTATATACTTATTTGTGAAATGGTGCAGTAGTTTTTGTGGAGGGATTGTATGAGAATTGGGTGTTATGATAATGTGAAGTTTCGTTCCTATTGGTCTAATTTACCCCTTGATGTTGTATATAGTCCATTTTATTTTCAACAAAGTGATATGGGATTTATTTTTGTTGAAATGTTTAATTAAAAAAAATCAACCTTTGCAAAACTACAGCTACTTATTCAAAATGATCGAAATGCTATCTGTGCCCACTTTTCCGCCTGATTTCATGGGCCAGGCAAAAGACAAGTGTTTTATATGTAACTGACCACCCTTTGTTGTTTCCCACTATCAAATTGGTGGCCCAATGGCATTTAACCCTTTCAAAACTACAGCTACTTATTCAATATGTTAAAATATGATAACTTTGCCCACTTTGCCTCCCGATTTCATGCCCAAAACCTCGTTAGGTCAGGGTAAATACTATTACAGCTTGTGTATGGGACACCCTTTAGAGTGAATCTGATGTGAAATCAGTGATCCAACTTGATTTAATCCTTTAAAAATAAGCTTTTCTGAATAAGAAGCTGGAGCGTGAATAAGAAGTGGCCAAATAAGAAGCTAACTTCAGCCTTGTGCGTTTCATTATAGTGGAACTAAATCTGATGCTTAAAACGGTATTTTGTTTATTTGCTCTATCTGCAGTGATATAACCCGATACACTTCGGGGACAATATGGTGCGGCTATCTGATCTTAATCAGTGCTGCACATTACCCTTAATCTCATTAAGTTAGTCAAGTTAAAGCAATACCTTAAATCAAGAGCTAACTCTATGTAATAACTAGAGTTGAGCCGTTTGAATTCGGAGAAATACAACAGGTCCAAACGCAGTCATGATTTGGTTTCTCACACCAAATTTGGATCTGAAAATGAGACAGAGCAAAATTTCTAAAATGTCAGAACTGGTGAGTTTTGGATCAATATGTTTATATATAGCCCCCTCCTGATCTTAGCTGACATTTTAGAATTGATATAATTTAGGTAGGACCTTTGCAGCAATTGTGTGCTCATAAAGTGACTTGTAAAGGGTTGGGCAGGGTAAAAGGCAACGTTCTGTATATTAAAATAGCTGTGATTTTACTGCACAAATCTGAAGTTTATTTACAGATCAGTCTGCTCGAAATGTGTGCTGACAAATTGGTTGTGAGAGAGTGAAGCAGCGGCTACTAGCAGTAATAGTTAATTAGTAAACAAATTAGAAGTGGACAAAAAAACATTCTTTCTTGCTTTTAAAATCAAGGTGTTTCAATCTGAAGGCAGTTGTGGAAGAGTCAGTGTCACAGACATCTGAACTATTTAGCAGCCAAAAAACTGGGTTCTCTTTAATGCTGAGCAGCATACCCCAAACAAAAAATAATATTGTTTTTAAGAACCAATTCTATAAATTTGAATGATTGTGGATCAGTGTCTGAAGAAATGCAAGGTAATAATCCCTTCCTTTCCTTATCTTAGAATAGGTACACACTGGAAAAATGGAAATTTTGGGATCTGCACTCCCTATGTGTATAGGGGCTTCACAATATTGCTGCCTTAGGGGGCAAAAGTTAAAGGGGATTTCCAACCCTTCAGATAGAATAGCAAAGTGGGACCCCCCTGGTTCAGTGATGTGAGGTGGAGTTGTTTAACTGTAGAAACAGATGAAAAGTCCAGAAAGTAGTAGCATAAGGAGCTATTACATTCTGAACTTTTCATCTATCGTAGATTCTATCTAGAGACTGAGACATACCGGGATAGGTATCCTCATTCTGATTTTTCTGTTACATTATATTGATGCTACCATATACCACAGTTATTGATGCCATTTTCTGGGTTCATAAATATTTGCTTATACTGTACTAACAGGCTGCAACCTTTGTTTATATATATACTGGTTTTTATGCATGCACGTAATAAACTGCATTATTATACAGGTACACACTAGAGAATTTTCCGACCGACGTATTATCTACAACGATTGTACCTACGTCTGAAGGTCGAGTCGGTCGGATGATTCATGCGTACAGTCATGGCCAAAGTTTTGAGACTGACACACATATTATTTTTCACAAAGTCTGCTGTCTCAGTTTTTATGATGCCAATTTGCATATACTGCACAATGTCATGAAGAGTGATCAGATGAATTGCAATTAATTTCAAAGTCCCTCTTTGCCATGACAATGAACTTTATCCCAAAAACAACATTTCCACTGCATTTCAGCCTTGCCACAAAAGGACCAGCTGACATCAGGTCAGTGATTCTCTCGTTCACACAGGTGAGAGTGTTGACGAGGACAAGGCTGGAGATCACTCTGTCATGCTGATTGAGTTAGAATAACAGACTGGACGCTTTAAAAGGCGGGTGGTGCTTGAAATCATTGTTCTTCCACTGTTAACCATGGTTATCTGCAAGAAAACACGTGCAATCAGCATTGCTTTGCACAAAAGGGCTTCACAGGCAAGGATATTGCTGCTAGTAAGATTGCATCTAAATCAATCATTTAACAGATCTTTAAGAACTTCAAGGTGAGAGGTTCAATAGTTGTGAAGAAGGCTTCAGGGTGCCCAAGAACGTCCAACAAGTGCCTGGACCATCTCCTAAAGTTGATTCAGCTGCGGGATCGGGGCACCTCCAGTGCAGAGCTTGTTCAGGAATGGCAGGAGGCAGGTGTGAGTGCATCTGCACGCACAGTGAGGTGAAGACTTTTGGAGGATGGCCTGATGTCAAGAAGACCAGCAAAGAAGCCAATTCTATCCAGGAAAAACATCAGGGACAGACTGATATTCTGCAAAAGGTATAGGGATTGGACTGCTGAGGACTGGGGTAAAGTAATTTTCTCTGATGAATCCCCTTTCAGATTGTTTGGGGCATCTGGAAAAACGCTTGTCTGGATAAGGAAAGGTGAGCGCTACCATCAGTCCTGTTTTATGCCAACAGTAATGCATCCTGAGACCATTCATGTGTGGGGGTGCTTCTCAGCCAAGGGAGTGGGCTCACTCATAATTTTGCCTAAGAACATAGCCATGAATAAAGAATAGTATCAAAACATTTTCCAAGAGCAACTTCTCCCAACCATCCAAGAACAGTTTGGTGACAAACAATGCCGTTTCCAGCATATGGAGCACCTTGCCATAAGTCAAAAGTGATAACTAAGTGACTCGGGGATCAAAACATCAAAATTTTGGGTTCATGGCCAGGAAACTCCCCAGACCTTAATCCCATTGAGACCTTGTGGTCATTCCTCAAGAGGCGGGTGGACAAACAAAAACCCACAAATTCTGACAAACTCCAAGCATTGATTAAGCTAGAATGGGTGGCCATCAGTCAGTATGTGGCCCTGAAGTTGATTGACAGCATGCCAGGGCGAATTGCAGAGGTTTTAAAAAAAATATCAACACTGCAAATATTGACTCATTGCATAAACGTAATGTAATTGTCAATAAAAGCCTTTGCCACTTATGAAATGCTAGTAATTTTAATTCAGTATACCATAGCAACATCTGACAAAGAGGTCTAAAAACACTGAAGCAGCAAACTTTGTGAAAATCAATATTTGTTCATTCTCAAAACTTTTGGCCATGACTGTACACACTGACTTCACTTTCAGATCTGTGCTCTTCACCAGATCATCTAGTCATTTAGAGAATGACAGCACAATAGTAAATCATTAATTTCACGCTGATTAACCGCCTTGTTATAGCTATCCACATGTCATTAAGAATTTCATTAGCTTCTGTGACTCAAACAAAATATTCAGTCTCAGAATGAATGAATTAATTATTCCATCTGCAGTACTCTCTACATTTCTTCACTGGGACATGTTTGCTGCTGGCATCTGATGAAAAAATCATGACTCTGTGGATACAGTGATTGTGAGTACATACACACTGCAGGATCGGAAGGAGATTGGTACGAGATTATCAAACAGTACAACCAACTAAATGAAACGATAATCGGCACTTTGGGACGACTGTTGTTCATCGTGTAACTATACACAATAACGTAATTTCTGACTAAACGGGCATATGTCAGCTGATTGGCCCAATGATTGGCTGAAAAAACTCCAGTGTGTACCTAGCCTTATTGGGTGATCACCTGGTGTGGCAGCTACAAGTAGCTCCAACTTCAAATAACTTTACTTCTCTTGTCAATCGTGGATCAGTCTAAAGATCTGCTAGTAAATGTGATATGGGAAGAAAGTGTAATAACTCGTGCACAAAAATCCAAACACTGTCAATCTCAAAGAAAACTTCAGCTCTTGATTTAGGGAAAAGTTACTAATGACTGTGGTGATTTGTCTAAAAGAAAAATTAAAATAACTAACATTCCATACACTACCCTTAGTGCCAAGAAAAGGATCAGTACTTTTCTTTTGCTAGTAGGGGTCCTGTTACATGTACTAAAATGCCCACTGCAAAAGAGTGCCCAACACAGTCATACATCTTCTGTAACTTCCCATGCACCGCCTTCTCGCTCTGAGTGTCGGTCTGTCACCTCCAAAACAGCCACATCAGAACACTGA
Organism: Mixophyes fleayi; assembly: GCF_038048845.1. NCBI lineage: Eukaryota > Metazoa > Chordata > Amphibia > Anura > Limnodynastidae > Mixophyes > Mixophyes fleayi. The sequence goes on from NC_134410.1 coordinate 87,941,096, forward strand.
GACACTCGCATAATCCCGAGGAGAGTCTAAGGGTGTTTATGAGAGCTACATGCAAGTCTGACAATGTGCATATTATTGTTATTAGGCTATGATTGAGTAGAAACCACACTTTTTTAGTGGAGAACGCACAAGATGTAATGTTGTAAGTATCAACGTGCTTAATTATACTCTGAACCATCTGAAGAGGACATCTTAAGTGCGGATCCGACACTACTTGAATTTCTACTTTGGGAACCATTGGTTGTGTGCGAGTAATCTGCATCACAAACCTGTTTGAGAACTATGGTAGAGTGGATCTTAAGGGATTAAAGACATCTGCAGCTGATGGAGTACCTGGCCAACGACATGGTGTGTTAAGTTGCATCTCTGAATTGTATCCCTGTTGGATGGACTACCCCTTTTGTTAGTTTTGTTAGTTCCAACACTCTTCAGTTCCTATTGAAAGTAGAGTTACCAAAGTGTATCCATTTAGTTACAACAACTTGTGAACTCTCTCCATATTCGGGAGTTTGAATCTGGTTAACATCTGATTATATCCCCTTAGATTGTACGCTCCTTCGAGTAGGGCCTCTTCTCCTTCTGTTCTCCACCACCTTAACTCTGCTCTTCAGCTCCTTGTCTCTTCCACGAGGTCCTCCTGCCCTTCTACCCCTCTCTCTACCCCGCTTGGGGCTCTCACCTCTCATCTAGCTGTACACTGAGCTTCGGAGTTACTGTGCTTTTTGTTAACTGTACCGTGCTGTCTCACCCTGTATCGTGTTTCTGTCTGTCCCTGTACGGCGCTACGGATAGCTAGTGGCGCCCTATAAATAAAAAATAATAATAATAATTATAATCTGACTTTATATTTATTCACATTCTGGCTATTCAATCTTTCAACACACTGTATCCTCAGGTTTTTATTTGAAGTTTTTTTAATTATATTGGTATTTATTTTTATGTGCGTAATTGATTTAATTAAATTATTTTTTAAATATATCAATTCTGATATAGACAGGGGCGCTTCCATGGTGTATTAACCAAGTAAAATGTTTTATTCAAAACAATAAAATGCACGTACCAGAATATAAAAGTTTTCAGGCATTGAACATTAACACGGCAGGCATCAGCTCAGTATAGCTCTTAAATGTATCCACCGTCACACAGAGGTGACGGTGGAAGCGCCCCTGTCTATTTGATATTGTAGAATTGTTGCTGTTCCCCCGTGGAGATCGGGTGGAAGAAGGGAAGGACGCGTAGAATACATTCTACTGGTGTTTGAATTATCGTGGCATACAAGATCTATTGTCAGCACGTGGAAGAACTAAATTGACTTTTTAACTGTGCGCACCGATTGTACTGTTTATATCAATTCTGATGGTAAGATTTACTTGTCGGCACACACCTGACACAATACCCTAGAGGTTAAAGGGAATGCACATGCAGAACTAGGCAGCCAAGGAAGCAGCCTTGAAGCCCTGTACAGTTAATATACTAACTGTGACAGTTGAGACATTTGATTTTGACATACTAAAGCAAATGCAGAAACAGTCGTCTGTAAAAGAGTAAACAGTATAGAGAAAACTGGGGGCGAAGGAAACAGATGAGGTATGGGCAATAGCTGCCTTCCCCGTTCACTCTACCCAGTAATGGCCCAGATCTTACATGGTGAGGAAGGTAAATAACTTAGGCAAGTACTGGATAGCACCAGGCTTTACCCAGGCAGCAAAAGCTTATACTACAAGCTATTCAATATGTGCCTTGTATAATCCTGGCAAAACTGTATCAGTGCCTTCTAAAACCATGGTCAAGGTTCATTATTAGAGATGCTCAGGCTCGGTTCCTCGGGAACCGAACACACCCGAACTTAGGGAATCCGAGTCAGCTTGGTACTTTCGCGCTTATCGGAAATCGAAAACGAGGCAAAATGTCATCATTTTGTCGTCGGATCTCACGAGTTTTGGAATCCGCCCTCCACGGCGATCTAGCGCCATTTGAAAGAGAGACACAGAAGGGGTAGCACACTGTGTAGAGCAGTTGGTCAGCCAAGTAGATAGAATTGAAAGAGCAGGCGGTAGCAGTGTTCAAGAAAGTCTACAGTGACATTAAGGAGAGCTCCATTGGTAATTCTCATTGCAGAAAAATACAAATACTAGTGCTGTCAGGGTTGCTGTAATTCTGCAGTCAAATTCTACTGTGTTATATAGGTAACACACAAAAAGGAGAGCTGTGTTGCTAATTATCATTGCAGAAAAATACAAATACTAGTGCTGTCAGGGTTGGTGTAATTCTGCAGTCAAATTCTACTGTGTTATATAGGTAACACACAAAAAGGAGAGCTCCATTGCTCCATTGCTAATTGTCATTGCTGAAATACAAATACTAGGCCTTGCAGGTTTTTCTTCTGAATTTGCACTCAAAGTGTACCGTATTATCAAAATGTATTCACAGCAGTACACAGCAGACCAGGAGCACCAAGCAGCTGCTGGCACCAGTCATGATGATAGCAATCCCTGTATGTCATCTGGTAAAGCCTATGTAAAATGTAAAAGTACATAGTGTATCTAAGTCAGGCAAAAAAAAGGTAAAAAAAAACACCTTTTACCTTGGTCAAGAAAAAAAGACCTGTAATCCAGGCAAAGGCAGAAAAAAAAAAAATTGCCAACATGCCATTCTACACACACAGTGGCAAAGAAACAATGAGGCCTTCGCCTTTCTCTAAGTCTGCGAGATCTGAAACGGTTACTGAGGCATCTTCTTGTAAGGTCAGTCGTAACAAAGCAAGACCTTGTCATTCTGATTTAAAAAGTGGTGCCCAAATACTTTTACGTGTAAAAGCCGAGCTGGAAGAAAACAGTAACGTATTAGAGGAAAATGTATGTTCAGATTCAGAAATGACACCAATCCCTGAGGAGAGTCCATCCACGAGTGCTATGTGTAATCGTGACCATTCTGATAGTGTACCCATAAAGAAGGCCCCTTTCAGCATTTCTGCAGATGTGTGCCTGAACAGCTCGAGTGCAGCTGGTGATACACCAATTGAGGATGCCACTTTGGAATTGCAACAGGATGAGGGTGATATTTGTGTAGCCAAAGAGGGCGCTAATGAGGATGATGATGATGTTGTTTGTGTAAGTCCTGCACCTGTGGAAGCAGTTCTGGCACGTGATAAGAAGAAGGCCATTGTCATGACTGGACATAAGACCAAAGAATCCACTTCTTATGTGTGGAATTATTTTTACCCAAATTCTGACAACAGTTGTCTAGCCATTTGTAGTGTATGTAAAGCCACAGTCAGTCGAGGGAGGGACCTTAACAATCTAGGAACCTCATCCATGTTACGCCATTTGACAAGTTCATGGCAAGGTGTTAGGAAAATCAGAAAGTTATGCTAAAAAAAACAACAACAAGCAGTCCATCATCAGCTAGGACGCGTCTCTCACCTACATCCCGACACCTGCAATCTACACACACAACATCATCCTCGTCAATATCCTCAGTAGTGATCGGAGTTAGTCCTGCATCCAAGTTGCTAAGGCTAGATGACTCCTCCACTATCCTGGATTCCTCAGAAGAATTCTTGAGCGTTAGTCCCACTGCTGCTGCTGGGGGTGAATCTTCATCCCAGAAGCAGACCAAGAAGAAGACTACTAGTAGTTTACAACAATTGACTGTTAAGCAATCCTTTGCAAGAGGAAACAAGTATGAAAGCTGTCACCCAGTCGCAAAGCGGATCACAGACGCTATGGCGACTATGCTAGTATTAGATCTGCGTTGAATATACACTATTAATGCAGCTGGTTTTAGACAGCTACTTGAGGTCTTGTGTCCCCGTTACCAAATTCCATCACGGCACCAGTTCAGTAGAAAAGCTATTCCTCACCTCTACCAGAAGGTTCGTAAAAATGTTATTATCGAGCTGCAAAATGCCATTCTACCCACTGTGCACTTAACCACAGATATGTGGACAAGCGGAACTGGGCAAACTAAAGATTATATGACTGTGACAGCCCACTGGGTTGGTGATTCGTCTTCAGCAACAGGAACAGTAGCAGCATGTACCCAAGTACGTCACATTTGTCAGAGGCAGGCTACTCTGTGTATCACCCGCTTCACCAAGAGGCATACAGCTGACAATCTGTTACAAAAACTAAGGGATGTCATTGCAACATGGCTTATCCCGCTTGGAATCTCCGCAGGATATGTCATTTCTGATAACACCACCAATTTTGTCAGAGCATTACAGCTGGGTGAATTCCATCACATTCCCTGTTTTGCTCACACAATAAACTTGGTGGTGCAGAGCTTTTTTTTTAAGAAATGACAGGGATGAAACGGCAGGAGATGCCGTCTGTGGCCCGTAAAATATCTGGACATTTCCGACATTTGGCAACGGCGTGTAGGAGATTGCAGCAGCTGCAAGAGCAATTTAATTTGCCATGCCACCAACTGAAGCAAGAAGTGGTGACAAGGTGGAATTACATCCTGTATATGCTTCTGCGGATGGAGGAACAGTGAAAAACCATCCACACTTACTCCACAAGCCATGACATTTGGGAAAGGAGTGGGGATATATTTTAGTGAAGCACAGTGGAGAATACTTTCTGTGTTGTGCAAGGTGCTGAAACCATTCTAAGTAGTCACCTGTGAAGTGAGTTCAGACACTGCTAGCTTGAGTCAAGTGATTCCCTTAATTAGACTTTTGCAAAAGCAGCTTGAGAAACTAAAGGAGGAGATTAAACAAAGCAATTACGCTTAGTATGTTGGACTTGTAGATTAAGTACTTTATTCGCTTCGCCAGGATCCAAGAGTTATCAAAATCTTGAAATCGGATCACTACATTTTGGCGATTGTGCTTGATCCTCGGTTTAAGAGCTATGTGTTCTCTTTGTTTCCAACTGACCTAGATATGAAGAGTGAGCAAGATGGCAGCTCAATTGTTACGTGACAGGACGGCGTCTCCTCCTTCAGTTTCACACTTAACTGCTGCTAGGAAAAAACTTTGCTTTCCCAAGACACCATGGGATGATGCAAATGACTCTGCACCAAATTTTGACATCTGGTCTGGTCTAAAAGAATTGACCAAAATATGTGACACCTCTGCCGTAACTCCACCTGATCCTACTATCAGCATCCAAAGGATGGTAGGGGCAGCACAGTGGCTAAGTGGATAGCACTTCTGCCTCACAGAACTGGGGTCATGAGTTCCATTACCGACCACGGCCTTATCTGTGTGGAGTTTGTCTGTTCTCCCCGTGTTTGCGTGGGTTTCCTCCGGGTGCTCCGGTTTCCTCCCACATGCCAAAAACATACTAGTAGGTTAATTGGGTGCTATCAAAAAATTTACCCTAGTCTCTCTGTCTGTCTGTGTCTGTGTATTAGGGAATTTAGACTGTAAGTTCCAATGGGGCAGGGAGTGATGTGAAGGAGTTCTCTGTACAGCGCTGCGGAATTAGTGGCGCTATATAAATAGATGATGATGGAGGATTATTTTCACGACAGCATAGAAATAGACACATCAGACAGTCCCTTTACATACTGGGAACAAAAAAAAGGGAATTTGGAGACCCATGTACCAACTCGCTTTGCACTGCCTAAGCTGCCCACCCTCCAGTGTGTACTCGGAAAGAGTTTTCAGCACAACCAGGAACCTTGACAGCGATCGGCGTAGGAGGCTACTTCCTCAAAATGTGGAAAAGATGATGTTCATAAAAATGAACTTCAAGTTCCACGAGGAAGGCTTTTCCCGCCAATTATTTCAAAATACTGAGACTTCTTTAACGGTGGATTCCAGCGGTGATGAAATAATAATGTGTGAGGATGATGTACACACTGATGAGTGTGAGAATGAGGCTGAGGATGATGACAACAACATCTTGCCACAGTAGAGTTAATTAACAGCACTGTTATCTTGTTTTGTGGGGCCCAAACAAACAAAGCACTTCAGCCACAAGGAGTGGCACTTTGTGGCTGAAGTGCTTGGTTTGTTAAAGTGTGCATGTCCTTTTTAAGATCCAACATAAGGGTGGGTGGTAGGGCCCAAGGACAATTCCATCTTGCACAACTTTTCTTTTCTGCCACTGCTGTGTGCCAATGTGTCCTAGATGTGCTAGAAACTGCCGTGTGTTTGAGTCATTGCTCTGTCGCTTAGCATCCAGCCAGGTCACTGCAGTATTTGACCGAAAGTATATGAAAATAATATTGTGACCTGTGAGGTGGTCAAAATTGACTGCAAACGTTCTGAAATTAGTGTTTTTGAGGTTAATAATAAGGTAGGCTAAAAAAAGAGCAAAATTATATGATTTTAGCATATTTTAGCAATTTTTCTAAAAAAATACAGATCCAAAACGAAAACACACAAGGGTGGTTTTGCCAAAACCAAGACACGAAGCTAATCCAGATCCAAAAACCAAAACCACTTCACGGAGGTCATTGAACATCTCTACTCATTATCCATTTCAAAAGACTCCAGATTGATTTTACACAACTACCTGAGGTTGCAGGGTATGAGTATGTTTTAGTGTGTGTGGACCTCTTTTCTGGTTCACATGAGGCCCTATAGGACAGGAAATACCAGAACCGTAGGAAAGAAACTGATGTCAGAAGTGGTTTGCAGATATGGTGTCCCAGAGGTAATAGAAAGTGATAGGGGAACACATTTCACTGGAGAAATATTAGGACACATATTGGCAGATTTAGGCATTTCCCAAGCACACTCCCTGTTGCCCATTAAGTAGTAACAAGATAGAGAGACTAAATGGTACTATCAAATTGAAGTTGTAGAAATTAATGGCTGATAATCAGAAAAACTGGTTACAATGCCTCCCATTGGCTCTCCTATCAATAAGAAATCGTCTTAGTAAAAAGCATGGTTTAACCTCATATGAAATTCTGTTTGGAACCCCTGCTAGGACAGTATGTTTTTTTTCCTCAGCAATTGCAGAATGAACATGCATATTTAACTCAATATGTGATACGATTGCAACAAGAACTAACTCAAATACACCACAGGGTATATGCTTTTATTCAAAATCCGAACTTCTGATGAAACTCACAACCTCTAGCCAGATGACTGGGTGTGCATAAAAAAAAAACATCTGAAAAAAGTAAAGGTGGCAGGGCAAAGCATTTGGATCCACTCATCTCAATGCAAGAAAAGAGAAATAAGGGGAGTAATTAGTGTTATTTTTCTGTTTGATTTAAAACTACAGAGATCGTTACATGACGACAGGGCAATACACCCTTTTAGGTCCTAGACCAATTAAGGGTATATGGATATGTGCCTTAGGAAGTACCATTTTCTGTATGGGTATGTACTCTTCATATGGGCACTGCTCATAGATCCTTATACACAGAAAAAGTATCTAGATGAGAAATTAACGTATCACAATCGTAGCATTAGAGTTACATAATCATTTGAAGGAGACATGGGACAATACGTTTGTGAATATGCATTATATGTACACTGAAGAATTGGGTAATGTCAGTGTTTGCTGGACATGTAACCATTCCCCAATATCGTAAAAGCCATGCCATACTTAGCTATGTCAGTTACTTGGAGAGAACCGAGATTATCAGATGCGGAAAAGTAAATGGCCCCCACCAGTCTAACAGGTCAAGGGTTTAATAATACCAAGGTATCACTGTATGTGGTGGGGTGGGCCTCTCCTCCATGGTGGAGGGCAAAGAGAAATATAACTTATCAAGGGATGATAGAGATGTGTAAAACATCAGCCCCCAATAATAAATAACGGGTAATGCTACAAATAATAATCTGGGAAGGCTCATTGATTAAGTAGAAGTTACTTTTCGAGTATCAAAAGTGTGTAACATATTGAGATCAATTGTTGAACCAGACTTGTTTGAACAATGACGCATTGTGTAAAAATGTTACAGTGGCAGAAGCAAATAGTATAATGGGATGGTGCCCAAGTAGGAATGTCTCAAGATTGTTGAGGCATGCCAGTGATATTATACAAGGGGGGCAGCAAAAATTACCTGAAGGATACTATTATGTGTGTGGTCACCACACATATAAATTTTTGCTAATAGGGGGTAGGGGATCTTGCAGTTTAGCTAGGTTACTTACTGGAACATGGGTAGAAAAGGACATCGAGTTAAAACATAGTACCATATGATGTATAAGAGAGCCCTTCAAAAGAAAAACATACATGACTTGATATATCAACCATAGTGTATGAAAGTGGGATAATCCTTATCCATATTTGGAGGATTATTACCAAACGCTTATAATATAGAAGTCTTAGCCAAATTATTTGATAATGTAACTGATGAGATTTTAGAGGCTTTGGACATTCAGGCTAGTACTTTACAGTATTACACCAAAATATTGCGACAGCACCAATTGGTATTGATTTATTTAACAGCAGCCCAGGATGGTATGTGTCAGATAGTAGGACCTGCATGTTGTTCCTATGTAGCAGAAAAATTTTCCGAACCTATATATGAACATTTTAAAAAAAAAAGTAAAAGAACTTAAAGATGAATTTAGAAAGAAATATAATTATTCTGAATATGATCTTGACACTGAAAGGTTGGTTATCATGATTGAATCCAGCAATCTGGTTTACGGTAATTGGAGGGTGGTTTTCAGGTATCATCATCATTTATTTATATAGCGCCACTGATTCTGCAGCGCTGTACAGCACCTCGGTCCCTCTCCCTTTGGGGCTTACAGTCTAAATTCCCTAACACACACACACACACACAGACTAGGGTCAATTTGTTAGCAGCCAGATAACCTACCAGTATATTTTTTGAGTTTTGGAGGAAACCGGAGCACCTGGAGGAAGCCCACGCAAACACGGGGAGAACATACAAACTCCTCACAGATAAGGCCATGGTTGGGAATTGAACTCATAACCCCAGTGCTGTAAGGCAGAATGCTAACCACTTAGCCACCGTGCTGCCCCTATTATTAGTACACTGACTCATATACTAATAATAATCCTTGTCTGTTTCATTGTAGTATAATTTGGAATCTAACTGATAAAGAAAATGCTAACAACAAAATGATGTACTCCTCAAAAAGAAAGCAATTGAAGCCACCCGGGTGACACCATCATAGCATTCATGACAAAAAAAATCAACTATGAACTGGCACCAGCCCGATCCATTGTGCCAATTGCCATCACTCTCAGCCTGGAGGATTACATTACTGTCTGTACTGTGACACCAACCTATGAACTGTATTATAATGTCCTACTGATTTATAAGAGTTATTACACATCTTACTGAAACACTTAGTATAAATACTTGTAACTTGCTATGCTGAAACCAATGTCATAAGTGATTCAAGGTTAGGGCGACCCTAATGTCCGATATGTTGAGTATTGGCAGTTTTATCCTAATCATAATTGCATCTTTCCCCTCCCTAGTTAAAAGAGAGTCATGTGACATTAACTAGATTAGTAATAGAATAAGCAATATTGTAATGGACTGATTGTATGCCAGATTTAAGTTGCTTAGAATTACACTAGGCCCATAGCTAGGAAGCCCTGTCGCCCAGGGCATAAGGTCCTTAGCTAGGTAGTACCGGGCATTAGTCCCCATAGTGAGGGAAGGGCGCAGCCCAGAGTTTAGGGCACAAGGCCCTTCGGTAGTTGCTGCTCGGCATTAGGCTCCATAACCAGGAAGGGGGGCAGCGTCCCATTGGAGGTAAGGTCATCATCATCATCAACATTTATTTATATAGCGCCAGCAAATTCCGTAGCGCTTTACAATTGGGAACAAACATTAATAAGACAATACTGGGTAATACATACAGAGAGGTAAGAGAACCCACTTGAAAGCTTACAGTCTATAGGACAATGGGAGTTAGAAACACAAGGGCATGTGCTACATCATATTGCACAATGGACCAGCCAGACTGCAAAGGTAAAAGTACTGAGTGGGCTGTGTGTGTTGCAATGTTGGTCAGAAGGTTATTGTCTTGCGTTAGCAGCGTAGAGGATGGCAATAGGGTAATCTAGGGAAATTAAGATGATGGTTGAGGAATCTCATAACCTTGTCTAGAGAGGTGGGTTTTCAGTGAACGCTTGATGGTTTGAAGACTAGGGTAAAGTCTTACTGTGCGTGGGAGGGAATTCCACAACGTGGGTGCAACCCGGAAAAAATCCTGTAACCGAGAATGGGAGGATGTGATGAGAGTGGAGGAGAGACGTAGATCTTGTGCAGAACGGAGGTGTCGAGTAGGGAGATATTTCGAGACAAGTGAGGAAATGTATGTCGGTGCAATTTTGTTGATGGCCTTGTATGTTCGTAGAAGAATTTTATATTGGATTCGTTGAAATACAGGCAGCCAATGTAGAGACTGACAGAGTGGCTCAGCAGAGGAATAACGGTTTGTAAGGAAAATCAGTCTAGCTGCTGCGTGCAAAATAGATTGTAGGGGTTCAAGTCTGACTTTGGGAAGACCAGAAAGGAGGAAATTGCAATAGTCGATGCGGGAGATGATGAGTGCATGAATTAATGTTTTTGCAGTGTCTTGTGTCAGATATGTGCGTATTCTGGAAATGTTCTTTAGGTGTATGTAACATGATGTAGATATAGAGTTGATGTGGGGAATAAACGACAGTTGTGAATCAAGGATTACACCTAGGCAACGAGCTTGCGGGGTGGGATTTATGGTCATGTTATCAACAGAAATAGAAATGTCAGGCAGGAAGCTTCTGTTCTTGGGTGGGAATATTATTAATTCAGTTTTTGAAAGATTGAGTTTGAGTTGGCGAGAAGACATCCAAGATGAAATGGCAGAAAGACAGTCAGTAACGCGAGACAACACAGATGGTGAAAGATAAGGAGAGGATAGATAAATTTGTGTATCATCCGCATAGAGATGATACTGAAATCCAAAGGAGCTTATTAGTTTTCCAAGAGAAGTGGTGTAGATAGAGAATAGCAGAGGACCTAGGACTGAGCCTTGTGGAACTTCAACTGATAAAGGAAGCGGAGCAGAGGTGGATCCAGAGAAATTAACACTGAAAGAACGATTAGATAGGTAGGATGAGAACCAGGATAGGACAGTGCCTTCAAGACCTAGGGATTGCAGCGTTTGTATGAGGAGAGAGTGGTCAACAGTGTCAAATGCAGCAGAGAGATCCAGGAGAATTAGAAGAGAGTATTGGTTATTATTTTTTGCTGTGATCAAATCATTGATAACTTTGGTCAGCGCAGTCTCTGTGGAGTGTTGAGAGCGAAAGCCTGACTGAAGAGGATCCAATAAGTTGTTTGCTGTAAGAAAGTGTGTGAGGCGTGTGTAGGCAATTCTCTCGAGAAGCTTGGAGGGGCATGGGAGCTGGGAGATGGGGCGGTAATTTATGAGAGAGTTAGGGTCAGAATTCTGTTTTTTTAAAATGGTAGTAATCACTGCATGCTTGAATATTGATGGCAAATACCAGTAGAAAGAGAAAGAGATAGATTACAGATTTTAGTTAGAGGGGGAATGAGCACAGGAGACAGGGACATACCCATTTGTGAGGGAATGGGATCAAGAGGACAGGAGGTAGAGTAGGAAGATGAGAAGAGAGTAGAAACTTCCTCTTCATTTGTGGGATCAAATGAAGAGAGAGTGTCAGAAGGTGCTACAAAGGAATTGAGCAGATTGCTTGTCAAGGGAGATACAATTTCAAGCCTGATCTTATCTATTTTGTCCTTGAAATAGGAAGCAAGATCCTGTGCACTGATGTTAGTTGGAGGATTTGGGGCGGGAGGATTCAGAAGAGTGTTAAATGTGTTAAAGAGGCGTTCGGGGTTAGAAGCCTGAGCATAGATGAGAGATCGGTAGTATGCTTGTTTAGCAGTGTCCAGAGCATTTCTGTAGGAGTGGTAGGTATCAGTATATGTGATGAAATCATTAGAGGCACAAGATTTACGCCAGTGACGTTCTGCTTTACGAGAAAGTTTTTGTAGAGTTCGTGTTACTGTAGTGTGCCACGGTTGGCAACGAATTCTACGCGAAGTATGTAGTGTCGCTGGAGCCACTTGATCCAGAGCAGTTGCTAGGGTTTGATGAAAATGGGGTACTGCCCGATCAGGGGAGGAGAATGTAGAAATTGGGGAGAGAAGGTGTTGGAGAGAGGTGGAAAACTGTTGAAAATCAATAGCGTTGATATTCCTGCGGGTACGAGGAGGCTTGGAAGAGTTTGACATCAGGGAGGGTAAAGAACTGGGGGTGAGCGCGTAGCTAATAAGGTGATGATCCGAGAGGGGGAAAGGAGTGTTAAGGAAATTAGAAACTGAGCATAGTCTAGAGAAAACAAGATCAAGACAGTGGCCATCCTGATGAGTAGCAGATTCAATTCACTGGGAGAGGTCAAGTGAGGAGGTTAGAGAGAGTAGTTTGGAAGCAGCATTGGAACGTGGATTAGAAATAGGGATGTTGAAATCACCCATGATGATGGTGGGGATATCAGTAGATAAGAAGTGAGGGAGCTATGCAGAGAAGTGTTCAAGAAATTGTTGGTGTGGACCAGGGGGCGATAGATGACAGCAATGCGCATAGAGAATGGGCTAAAAATCCTAACAGCATGTACTTCAAAAGATGTGAATGTGAGTGAAGGGATACTTGGTAGAACTGTGAATGTGCACTGTGGGGAGAGAAGTAGTCCAACCCCCCCCCTCCTTGTCTGCCTCCTGGTCTGGGGGTGTGGGTGAAATTGAGATCACCATGTGAAAGGGCTGCAGGTGAGGCAGTGTCTGAATGTGTGAGCCATGTTTCTGTTATTGCTAGAAGGTTGAGGTTGTATGAGAGGAAGAGATCATGTACGGAGGTAAGTTTGTTACAAACAGAGCGTGCATTCCAAAGGGCACATCTAAAGGACTTTGGAAGAGAGGGGAGACAGGTGATGTGTTTGAGGTTTGCCAGATTTCTTAAGTGTTCAGATATATGTTTGTGGGAGAAGTGAGGGGGACCTGGATTAGGTGATATATCACCAGCTAATAGAAGCAGGGAGGAAGAAAGGTAGGAAAGATGATTGTAAGATGAGTGTCCTTTTAGTTTCTGGCGGCAGGGTGAGGCTGTTAAATTTATTGAATTTAAATAGCAAAAGAGTTCATGAGTGTTCACTAGAGGTGACTGAAGTAATGAAGGGGCAATGTGGACAGAGGTGTGTGTTGCAGGATGGGTGAGGGATGATATAGTCCTAAAGATAATGCCATGAAAAGAGAGAAAGAAAAATATTTTGGCAAGCATTGGGACTAGTAGTCAAATAGCAAAAATGAGGAATTAAAGAAATAACTGTAGCATGGGTAGGGAGTGGTTGAGCAAGTAGTACAGCAGTCTGATTAAACAGAGTGGATTTTGCATTGAAAACAAACTGACAAATAGAACAAACTTTCATGAGATGAGAGGAAAATAAGATCAGAGTCCAAAACAGTCCTCATGCATGCATGTAGCTTGTAGCCAGGGTGAGTTGAAAAGATCAGAGGTAGAATATGGAATTTCAGGTGAGTACTGTGTTGTCCTTGTGAGTTAATAGGCAGAATGTTCTTCTCCTGTTTCCTCCTGTGTAACTCCAGGTATAACTCCAAATTATGCTGTTTAAATTTTTTGTTTCACACTTGTATCTATACACTTAGAGCTATACACACTAACTAAGCAGCCATCACTGGCTTTGCAGCCATTCTACTATGAATATATCTGCTTAACAGACACATGTGATCAGAGTACTTCAATCAAGCCCTCGATAAACCCCTCCCAACAAACCTTAGCAGTAAAATGTTTAAACAAACAGTGAAAGGACAACTTGCAATAAGGCTGTAGTAATTACCATTAGAAATAAAACTGCATTTTCTTAATTCGGATCAGACTGTATGCAATAAGGCAATAAGGCTGTAGTAAGGTCTGGTGTCATGTCCGTTCTCTGGCCACACTCAAGGCCCAGAAGAGGCAAAGGAGAACGGGCAAAGAACCACAACAGAAGAAAGGCCACACGGCAGCCTTCCCGCCTGGTAAGTCCCCAGTGTGCACGTAGGTTCCGGAGATAGTGATTGGGATCCTCACTGGCATTGCAGCTCAGCCCTTTTGAGTTCCGGGGGTGTTACTCTCGGTTCCATTTGGGTGTCTGTTTCTGAGTTCCGGCAGGTTAGCCTGACGGTTCCAGTGCAGACTGTGTACAGTGGAGTAGGGCGTGGTTCACCTGAGTTCCGGCAGTGCTACTGATGGTTCCAGGTGGGAACCGCCAGACCCGGAAGTGCTTTGCTGGTAAGTGTAGCCCTGTCACCTAAACTGCTAGGTGGCCCTCACTATTGTTGAGTAGAGCATTTGGGCGAGAACATTCTCTGTTCCGAATACTCGCAGCCCCCATGTCCAGGCCAGAGTAAGACAGAGTGACGGCAGGCGGAATCGAGCGAGTGTCTCCGTTCCTGGTCGTAGCCCCAGACAGCCCCTCCCCTCTCCCTTGGTAGGCACGGGTGTCTCTCTTGTCTCGTCTGCAGGAGGAATGGGAGAGATCAGACCGAAGTGAGGTGGTGGGTTGACTACAGCCGGAAGAAGGGACTACCTTCAATAGCAGTCCCTCGGAATCGGGTAAGTAGCTTCAGTGTAGACCGGGGAAACCGCCCTGGTGGGTACGCGTGGTTGCCCCCCCACACATTTTGGCGTAGTCGGCAGGATCTCGACAGGAAGCTATGGAGGGGCAGGACAACAACCTTGCAGAACACGACGAAATACAGGTAGGCCAACTGGGCTCTCAGGACGTTGCAACCCCCGGCATGGATCAGCCACCGGACCTAGTGATGCGTTCCAGGGTTCGTCGCTGTGGGAGTGGCCCTTTCCCACGATCCCAGGTTTGATGGAAGGAACCTGATGGTATCAGACTGGGAGGAGCAGTTGAGAGGGACCGCACGGCTATACGGCGTACGAGAGAATATGCTGGCGGGATTGGCGGCCAACGCACTGGAGGGTGACACCCAGCGTACCATGCTCCTCTGCCCCCTAGACCAGCGGAAGACGTTACCGGACATCTTGAAGATTTAAGGTGACTTCTATGGGGATCCGTCCTCCATCATGACGCTGCGCAGGCGGTTCTTCACACGTTCCAACGGGAAGAGGAGACTATCCCCCAGTTTGCTATCGTCCTTCAAGAAGTGCTAGTGGAACTTTGGAAGAACGATGAAGAGGGATTGGGCCATCCCGACCGGCTCCTGCGGGACCAGTTCATCACGGGACTCCGGACATCCAACTCCGCAAGGATATGCGGAATAGCGTGCGGATGGTGAAACAAATGTCCTTCCATCAGGCACACGCCCCGGCAGAGGCACCTGTACAGGCCGCGCGCTTGGAAGGGTGTGTCAGAGATGTGAACGACTTGATTGGCAGATGAAAAAGGAGATGGGGCAACTAAAGAAGGAGGTGGGAGAACTAAAGAGTGCCTGAGGAGAGCGGGAGAATGCCAGAAGCGGAAGGAGGGATGGGCCACCCCAACGGCCTCTGGATGGGCCTCGATGTCGGCAGTGCGGACACTTGTAGAAAAAAACGAATCCATTTCGCTCTAGGGTTAAGACTTTCTCATCATTTGTACCTGAGAATTATTTATAATTATATAGGTAATTCAAAATGAGGGGGTGCTCTCTCAACCAAAAATAATATCAACCGCATAGCAGAATACCTTGAACGCATAGATTTTCCCACGCTAGATGAGGATTCTGTACAACTGTTAGAAGAACCCTTTACGACTGAGGAACTAGAGGAGGCGATCAAGACGACGCCATCAGGGAAGAGCCCGGGGCCGGACGGTTTTACCACTCTTTACTACAAAACTTTCAAAACACAATTAGTACCTCTTTTGCTCCAGGCCTTTAACTCTGTCTCTGCCCAGAAACACTTTTCCCCTCAAACACTAGCTGCCCAGATTACTGTATTGCCAAAAGAAGGGAAAGATCCAGCTTCATGTGCTAGTTATAGACCCATCTCTCTACTTAATGGGGACATTAAACTTTACGCTAAACTGATTGCAAATAGATTAAAACCATATCTGACCCAAATCATTCATTCTGATCAGGTGGGGTTTGTTCCGGGAAGGGAGGCAAGGGACAATACCACTAAGATAATTAATTTGGTACAATACGCACACACCGCCAACATCCCTACGGTTTTACTATCCACAGATGCCGAAAAGGCGTTTGATAGAGTGGACTGGGAATTTATGAGGGGGGTCCTTAGTCACTTGGGTTTAGGTCCATTGAGTATGGCCCGAATAGAGGCTCTATATATGAAACCAACGGCAAGAGTCCGGGTTAACGGGGAACTATCAGAACCCATTGTAATATCCAACGGTACCAGACAGGGATGCCCCTTGTCTCCGTTGATCTTTATCTTGTGTATGGAAGCATTGGCTCGATCCATCCGGGCAAACCCTGATATCTCTGGTCTACGGTTAGAAGACAAAAGCTTTAAATTGGCGCTTTTCGCGGATGACCTCCTGGCAATCCTCACTAATCCTGTGGTTTCAATTCCTAACTTAGTGTCAGAATTTCAGCAGTTTGGCGAGCTGTCTGGCTTTAAAATAAACTATTCAAAATCGGTAGCACTCAACATCTCTGCGCCCGAGACAGTGGTTGAAGGCCTGAAGCCAGCATTCTCATTCACGTGGCATTCCTCACGACTTAAATATCTGGGGGTGTTTATCAATAAGGATAACAAAAAGATTTTTGAGGACAATTTTATCCCCATCACCAATACAATTAGTAGAGACCTGAAAAACTGGTGTCCAAAAGGCTTTTCTCTGATAGGCAGAGTCAACGTGGTCAAGATGAATGTATTACCACGGATTCTCTACTTGCTCCAAACTCTCCCTATACACCTTCCCACCTCCTGGTTCAAGACGCTACATAAAGCAGTTAGGGATTTTGTATGGAATGGGAGGCGCCCACGTTTTAAACATGACATTTTATATATGCGGAAACACGCTGGGGGGCTACAATTACCCAACTTCGCGTTATACTACGATGCGGTCATACTAAATAGAGTGGTGGACTGGACAAGGCAGAGACTGGACAAGCAGTGGGTCTGGATAGAGAGTTACGTCGCAGGCAAGGCCCTTAAGTTCTCATCATGGCTACACTCACTCCCTAAAATCATCCACCCGACTGTTTCGCCAACCCTAGCTAGATGGGCCAAATTACGCGCGGCTCCTCATATTTCCTCACGACACTCGCCTTTGACCCCGATATTTGACAACCCAGAGTTTCCTCCAGGACTTACTAGACAGACATTCAGATGTTGGATTGGGGCAGGACTCCGCAGGGCTGGCCAGCTGGTGGACGCGTCTGGGGTCTTACCCTTCACCATTCTCCAAGCTAAATGGGAACTACCAAATGCGGAGATTTGGCGATATATACAGCTCCACCATTTTCTGGGGTCTTCGGAGGTCCGAGAGTCGGTGGGGAGGTCGCTTACCCAGTTTGAATCTATATGTACCACTGCATTATATCCTAATCATACTTTGTCTCTCATTTACAGTATTCTCATTGAACATGCTTATAACAAACAACCTACCTTCATTAGAGAGTGGGAAAGGGAGCTGGCTTGCACGATTCCTGAGCAAGATTGGAAAAATATCCTTTTACGCACTCAGTCAAGCTCGGTCAGTGTACGGGTGGTGGAGACACAATATAAAATTTTGACTAGGTGGTATAGATGCCCCAACCTGCTGGCTAAGATGGTGCCTGGGATGTCAAACTTGTGTTGGCGATGTATGTCAGCACCAGGTACTCCGTTGCATATATGGTGGGAGTGCATAGCTCTTAGAACTTTTTGGGACGCAGTTCTTTTGATTTCAAAAGAAATAATGGGCGTTGAACCGCCTAATTGCCCCAAATACTGGTTATTGAATCTTAATAAATTGACCATCTCAAAATATAAAAAATCAACAATTAAAAACCTTAGCAACGCGGCAAAGGCTGTGATCCCGGTGCATTGGAGATCACAGAATATTCCTACCATCAAAGAATGGTTTGCCCGTCTAGAATCCTACAGAATGATGGATGACATACTCTATTCATCAAGAGACAAATATAGGGAGTATTACTATATATGGTTCAAGTGGCTTGAATTTAAGGATTCGCCACTATATTCTCAGTGGAATAGGTGAACCCCCCTTTCCCCTCTCTCTCATCTCTGATCTATCCCTCCTTCCCTGTCTGTATTCCTCTTGACCTTTCCCCCATCCTTACATGATGTATTATAGTATACTAAATGGTACTTTGTTTTTTTTTATATACTGGTGCAATGACACACCTCGTTCGTGTAACTGTATCTTTATATGCAATGTTTATTAATGACTTTAATGCATCGTTCAATGCAAAACAGATATATTTGTAAAAGCTGTTTAATTTTCTTTCCAATAAAAAAAATAATTTAAAAAAAAAAAATAATATCAAGACAAAAAATGGTGAAAAAGATCACCTAGGAGAGGTTGTTGACTGAGGCATTCCAGTCCATTGGAAAATTTAAAAACAAATTTTATTGAAAATCATCTATAAAATCAAATAGACCAGATATCATCAAGGTCGGCGAATATTAAAACAGAGAAGTGATGAAAAATAAAGATAAGTGATAAAGATGGTTATAAATACCCTTCCGGGAAGCCGGTGGTCACAAAATTGTGACACTTATAATTAACTGGGGATAATACCCATAAATATGGACACTGTATCAATGAGATTCAAAATAACACAGTTTATTGAGATTTAATTTAATTTCCTATGTTCATTGATACATTGTGTCTCGCATATAGCCAGCAAATGTGTCTACTCTGGATTAAATGACAGTAGTTCTTATAGAAATGCGCTTATGAGGGTTATAATTTTCAAAACCACTAAGGTATTATAGTCTGACACAGATATGCAAGGGAGCTTAAGTCTGTATATATATATATATATAGTTCCAATAATCAGGATTGGTAGCCTGACTAGTATAGATTCTTTGAAACTTGGGATCTATATATGTAGTCCCAACAATTTGGATTGGTGACTCAAATTGTATATATGTAGATAAATAACATCCTCTCATACAATGTGTGAAAGAGAGGGGTTAATATTATCATAACCACAGAGGATTCTCCTCTAAAACATATCTGCTGTATTAGGAATTAGGTCAGCTCTACCCATAGTCATGCTTGTAGTAATAATCTGACTAGCCGTATTGAGGGACCAAAAAGACTAATCCTTCCAGTTACCCCCCTGTTGTTATACAGTAATATACTGGTATAAGACCCTAAACAAGGCGCATTGCAACAATCTAAGTTAACTGCAAAATTAGGCAGAGTGTGACACGATCGCGGCTGGCTCTGCTGACCGGCTTCAAACTTCCGGGTGTGTGATGTCACGCGTCACACGTGACCCGATGTACGTTTCGACGTAATCGGCTTAATCATGGGAAGTTCGGACACTTGGCCAGAAGTTATCCCAAAGGGGAGCCCCGATCGACTTTAAACTAGAAACCCTTGCGGTACAGGGACCTAGCGTAGAGGTAGCTGGCAAAGAAAAGTGTATCGTCAATTTGGCAGAATTGGTGGGTGTCCCGTAGTCATGGCTCGCCTGCAAGGTCACAATCAACGGTGTCTGTTGGACCCTGGTGTCATCCGCCAGGGTATCGGGCAGCTCTTACCTGCCTCCGGCGGTCCGCTCCGTCCCGGGCGTCGCCATCTTGGATTCGGGTCTGCGCAAGCTTATGAATGCTATGGCTGCTCTCCTATTGGCCAGGCAATCCTGGCGCCTAATACAAAAAGGCACTTCCTGCAAACCTTCAGTGCCTATTCCTCTGGAGCCTTTGGGTACCTAAGAAGTGGCTACTATTCTATTCTACTGGTCTGCAAAGCTGACTCCATTTAAGTACCTGTTACTCTACTCGTCTGCAAAGCTGACACTCTACTCAGGTACCAACTATTCTATTCTACTGGTCTGCAAATCCGGGCTTGACGTTGTTTCCAGACCCACAGAAGCTCTGGACCATGGTGGTCCAAGTGACCCCCACCAAGGTACCTACTCCCACTTGGAACAGAAGGGTGATCCGTGAGAATATGGATGTTTCACCCAGAGAGATCCAACTAAAGGAAATTTTGTGGAGAAGACAACGAGTGTTCTCCCATCACAAGGATGATTTGGTTTCACCGACCAGATAGAGCACGAGATTCATACGGGTAAGGCAGTTCCCGTATGGGAACGCTATCGCCAGATACCCCCAAAGCTGTACCAGGAAGTCAAGACCATGCTACAACAGATGTTGGACAATGGGGTGATGACCGAAAGCCGGAGGCCCTGGGCCGCTCCCATCGTTCTGGTGTGGAAGAAAGATGGCACTGTTCCGTTCTGCGTGGACTACAGGAAGCTTAACCACTGCACGGTACAGGATGCATACCCGTTGCCCCGTACTGAAGAGTCCTTAGCGGCCTTGGTACAGGCTAAATACTTTTCCACCCTGGATTTGGCCAGCGGCCATTGGCAGGTCTACTCCAGTAGCCGAGAAGGACCGGGCGAAGACAGCGTTTGTGACGCCTATGGGGCTCTTCGGGTTTTGCCGGATGCCATTCGGTTGACCAATGCTCTGGCCAGTTTTTAGAGGTTGATGGAACGCTGCCTGGGAGATTTGAATTTCAAGGCCCTACTGATCTACTTAGATGACATAATCGTCTTTGCGCCCACGGTGGAGGAACATCTGGCCCACCTCGATATGGGGTACCAAAGACTAGAACGGTTTGGCCTGAAGTTGAAACCTCAGAAGTGTCACCTGCTTAAGAATAAGCTGGAATATCTAGGGCATGTGGTATCGCGAGAGGGAGTATGCCCTACCCTGGACAAGGTATCGGCTGTGACGTAATGACTGACTCCAACCACCATCACGGAACTCCGAGCCTTCCTGGGCCTGGTAGACTATTACCGTCGCTTTATCAAGGGGTTCTCCAAGATAGCCGGACCCTTGTTTGATTTACTGCGGGGGATCATCACAGGAACCAAGTCACTCATTGAAGTGGGGGATACCCCCCAAGAAACTGTATTTGTCCAGCTGAAAGAGGAGTTGACCCGGGCCCCGGTACTAGCATACGACGATTTTAGCAACCCTTTTATTCTCTACACTGATGGCAGTCACCAAGGGCTTGAGGCGGTGTTGGCCCAGGTACAGGAGGGCAAAGAGCGCGTGATCGCCTATGCCAGCCAGACCCTGTATGAATCCGAACAAAACCCTGATAATTATAGCTTCTTTAAACTTTAGTTTCTGGCAGTCGTGTGGGCCATGACCGACAAGTTTGTCGAATATCGGCCATGGAGGTAGAAGTAATGACGTATAACAGTGCTCTGGTACACTTGGATTCTGCAAAGCTGGGAGCCTTAGAACAACAGTAGCGAGCCCTGTTGGCCAAGTTCTCCCATCGGTTCCGTTACCGTCTGTCAGGACCTGCATCCTGCAGCTCCTGTCTGCAGGTACTTTGTTGGTCCTATGTATATATTTGTATCCTGCCTGTAGTACTACTGTCCACCAAAGGGGCCACTGTGGTACTTAGATTGCTCTTACTTGCCTCGTTATTGCTGGAAGCTTAAACACCTGCTTCCGGCCTATATAAGCCTGCCTGTCCCAAGCAACCTTTGCCAGATTATCTGTTGCAATTACCTGTGTTACTGTGCCTGTTCCCTGGCTCCTGTTTGTTACCTGTTCTCTGAGTTTCCAGCACATCTATCCACAGATCAGCTCAGTCACTTTTTCTACTCCAGTATCCTGTGATAATTACTACCTGTTGTCTGAGTTTCCAGCAAATCATCTGCAGATCATCTCAGCCACTGTGCCTACTACACTGTGTCTACTTACTACTTTGTGGTAAAGTCCTGCGGACCACCGCATTCTGCATCTGTTATCCACTGTGTTCTTTAGCTATTTCTGCCATACCCTACCATACTGCAACCTGAAACCTGTGTAACCGGTGTTAATAAAAAAAACACTTCATTTCACTACGCTCTCTTTGTGGTTTTTATTGGGAATCCTGACACCGCCCTAGACGGAGTAATGGCAACGCTGACACCTTCTCCCGGTTACCCGTGGCCACGGGGACTCATTCTAAGGACAAGGAACACGGGGGAGTGGAGGTCTCCGACCTCACCTGACTGCGGAAAGCGACACCGAGTGGTCCGATGGAAGGAAGGGTATGCACTACTCTCCTAGGAAATCGGATGCAGGACTGGGCCACGGAACAACAGAAAGACCCCGGCCTACGCAGAGGTACTTCAATGGCGCCAACAGGGACATTGGCCCTCTAGGTGGGAGAGGGAGTGCCTCCCTGTGACAGCTGACAGTGCAAGAGGGTGTTTTAAGCCGCCACGCCTACCTGGAGCATGAACTGCGGCTGGTGTGGCAAATTGTAGTTCTGGATGGGGCCGCCCGGCAGCTAGTGGAAGAAGTCCATACCCAAGGCGCCCATTTGGGACCCCTGAAAACAGCTCAGTGGCTGAAGCAGCAGTTCTTTTAGACGGGATTGCAAGACTTGGTCGAACAGGTTTGCCGAGAGTGTTTGAAGATGTGGGGTGACCAAATCCACACAATAACGGCCCCCCGTCCACACCATCACGTGTGGACGGGACAGCCCTTGGAGCTCCTCATTAAGAACTACGTACTAATTGGGGAGTCCACCGGCGGACATCAATACGCCCTGGTCATGACTGACCAAGTTTACGGTGGTGGTGCCGACTAGGGACCAGACGGCCAACTACGCCGTCAAGACGATCGTGGAGTGTTTCATCAGGAGGTATGTTTGGCCGGAACAAATTCATTCAGATCAGGGAGCTTGTTTTCAAGGGCAGCCCATGCAACGACTGTGTAACGTATACGGGATTCAGAAGTCTTGGACCACTCCGTATCATCCCCAGGGAAATGGCGCCTGTGAACGGTTCAACTAGACTCTGATACAGATGTTGCGGGTATTGGAGAAGGACCAGAGGATGCACTGGCCGATGGTGGTGCAGGACCTGGCGTGGGTTTACAACAGCCGGGTGCATAGCACCACGGGATACATGCCGCACTTCTTGATGTTTGGTCGCATGGGACAGAGCAAGCAGAAGCTGGCCCTAGAGTCCTCAGAGGAGGAACGGAGGACGTGGCCAGGTTGGGTCGCAGAGCAGCGGTGTCTGCTGACAATTGCCTATAGCGTGGCCAAGCCCAACATGGAGGGCAAGGTTAAAGACTAAGCTGATTGGAGAGCAGTTTCACCGTTCGCCGAAGGGCAACGAGTTCTCGCCCGCGTATCCCAGGCCAACGGACAAACTAGAGTAAAGGTGGAATATGGCCCCATACGTAGTCTGGCGACCGCTGGCCTCAGAAAGTCCAGTCTATGAGGTCCAATCTACCACTGTACCGGGACAGAAGGTGCTTCATAGGGACAACCTGAGGCCTTGTCCGTTTGACGAGTACCCTCAGAGGTCCCGTTGGCAGAAGTCGATGACACAGGCCCACCACCGGGAAACGAAGGCGAAGAGTGGTGGGTGGCTTTGCCAGAACGATCCCCGCCAGCCCCCGGAGCTGAGGAGGACACAACCGGCCCCACGGGAGTGCAAGAGGGTGAAAATTGGGGGTCGGCTATACCAGAGGAGCCTGCCCCCGTTCTGCCTCGGAGGTGGCAGGACGGGGAGGACCCCCTTCCAACGACTCCGGAACCCGTACCGGCACCTCAGCGATCACAATGGAGTAACCGAGGCGTCCCAGGTCCACGGATGCAGATCCTCACTTTGATTGGTCAGAATCCGTAATTGCAGGGACTGCAACGGAAAACGTGGGGGGAAGTGTGAGGGGTTACCAAGTCCCTTTGGCGAACGCCGGACATGTCCTGCGGCGCCTGGAGGTGTGACCGGGTCGAGGAGCCAATTTGCGCTCCCCGACCTATTTAGACTTTGGAGCCACCGCGATGCGCCGACCTCATCGGGTGTCGATGCGCCGGTGTCTATATAAGACGCCTGCGTCGGCGGCGATCGAGAGGTGAGGACAGCGTGGGATCGCAGCAGAAAGAAGGGAAGCCAGCAGCGGAAACAGTGAGCCCTTGTCAGGGCTATGAGCTACTCTGTCTCCTGAAGACCCAACGGTGACCAGAAGAGGAGAAGAGATCCAGCAGCAGCTCCTGGAGGACCGCGGCCGCAAAAAGAGGACCTACGCTGAGGTAACAAGAGGCCTCCCAGGATCAGGTAACCCCGCTGGGCACCACATATCCCGGCCGTGTCCTTACGTTCACCAAAACCACTTATTAACGTTTCATACTTAAATCACATACACATGTAGCATAAGTCTCCCTGGGCTTCGTAATTCACAAAGAATCACGGAGAACACGCTAGATTAAATGTATGTATAATAACTGTAGACAACCTTATGAAAATGCACAATGTAATGTCTAAAGGAGAAGATTTTAAACCCTTCTTACAGTCTCTTCACTCCCACCTTAGAAATTACATTTTCAATTAAGTCAGATTCCCAAAATGACACAGAGCTTTCCAAATTAAATTATCTATAACTAAGATATATGTTTAGGTACCTCAGATAATCTCTCACCTCTGCTCTGCTTGAGTGGCTAGATGGTTTACAACTTTGGGGCTTCAAACTCCTCAAAGATCCTTATCTATCCTGGGCCTAGCTAGTTTCAAAACATTATTTACACTTCCATAGGTTCAGACTCATGTCCTCTAGCAAAGCACACGTTGAGATTACATTACAAGATTATATACAATATACATTGTCATACCTGAATACTAATGGAAAATTATAATAATTCATAATAGTCACACTGTCTTTCTGCCATTTCATCTTAGATGTTCTCTTGCCAACTCAAACTCAATCTTTCAAAAACAGAGCTAATAATATTCCCACCTGCCAACAGAAATTACCTACCTGACATTTCTATTTCTGTTGATCATAAATTCCACCCCGCAAGCTCGCTGCCTAAGAATGATCCTTGACTCAGAACTATCCTTTGTTTCCCAGATCGACTCTATATTTAAATCATGTTGCATACATCTAAAAAACATTTCACTTGCACTACCAGTTGGGGGACACTACTCACCTTGGGGTATAGAGGGCACTGTGTGGATCTAAAGATCTGTCTAGCCTGCTCCTCTCTCCTCTATGTTCCCTCCGGCCATCATATTCAGTTTTTTCAATAGTGCCTACAGAGTATGGCACGTTTTTAGTATAGCTTTTATTATTTTAATATTTAATATTTTCGATTACAATAGACTTGCAGTATGGGAGAACGCCTAGGGTGTTTTAGTGCCGTCCCCCCTCACAGATGTTGGTCCCCAGGAAAAGGGTCACTCAGCAACACAAATAGTGCCTGGGGACCCACCCGCTGTCCAGGGAGCGTGGCAGGCCACTCTGGGGACCACAGCTGCAGCAGCTTGCTCCCAGACAGAGGGGATTTCAGTGCTGCCAGCGGTCTGTGCCAGTCAGTTTCCCGCTCAGCTATGGGTGCAGCGAGAAGAACCCAGCGGTGGAGGTCAGGTACCAGTACAAGTTAACGGAAGGAGGCTGTGATGGAGAGGGCAGTCCTCACCCGGTTCTCTGTGGGCAGGCATTAACATTATTATAATTAAAGCAGCTATTTTGCAGGCCATTTGTCAATATTTGCCATTTGGAACTGCCCCCATACTTTCCCACGCATCCTGTATAGTTTGGATACGGGAGGGAAGACCATTACAGCCTGCAGTAGCACACACAGAGATCCCTCAGGACACAGAGAAGTTTCAGTTAGACATATTAGAGTCAAAGTGGGATATTTCTAACTGAATGTTAGACTTTTCCTCCATAGTAATTGTGAGGATACAACCCTTAGCTGGCATGGCAGTTACCCTCTGTGGGATTCAACTCACTCGGGTAGACCAAAATATATTCAAAATAGGACTTTATTACAACAGCACAACACCACAAAATGTTCACAAATTACAGGGTAAATGGTAGCATGTATCCTCCAGCAGCCTCTTGCAGTCAGCACTCCAAAGTAATAATATCGGCGTGACAGGATGGACGGCCTCTGCCACCCTGTCTGTTGTTGCTGAGAGCCGGCTGGGCTTACTTTGCCACCATTCCCTTTCGTTATCCCAAATGCGCCCTCTTGCTGCAGTATGAGGGGCTTATAATGCTGCCACCACTGAGCTTCTTCTATGGCACTCAGAACCACATTCCTTCTGGGTAACTGATGCTGCTAGTGTACATCGTTGCTGGTGTACCCGGGCTGGTACTCCTGACCTCTCACTATAGATCAGGGTTGCTGTGGATGGATCACCCCTGGCCTATCACACTAACCGGGGCTGCATGGGTAGCAGGCAGAGCGGTGGTACTGGAAAAGGTTGGGTCCAAACCTCAGACAGCCGGAGAATGGATTAGATTTTAGGGTCTAATCAGCAGGTCACAGGATTACAGCAATATTGAAGATGTTCCCAAGCAGGTCTTGAAGCAAGATGTTTATTTGCTCTCACTGGTTAAAGGTCCCAGTGATCAGGTCAGTTGAAATCAGAAGAATACATTTCAGTGTACAAGTCAGAGCATTTTATACAGATTTGGACACAGGCTATTTTTAGAATCAGGATGTAACCCCGTTTACCAAAACATGGATTTACATGCATTGCAAAGCCACTAATATTTATACTTGGCTATGAAATTCTTAAAAACCTTGCTGTGATTTCCTGGATCTTATTTCAGAGACAGGAGACGCACCAGCAAGTCAAAAGGTCTGACTGGCATGAATACTTCAGACAGTCGCCGAATACACATTCCCACAGAACAAAAAAAAAAACAAAACAAGCCACTTCCCCACATCACAATACACCAAATGCTTGGTAAACAAAGGCTCATTGTATCAGATATATACATCAGACATAATGCATTTTCTCTAGAGAGGCTAAACAGAAAAAACACATTTTCTACCCTGGTCTCAGAAATAACGATTTCCTATCTCAAAATATACAGAATATTAAAAATAAGTGCATTGGCAATTTATATAAATAAGTGGCCTGTGCCATTTCCTTTAAATAAATTTATGCCAAAAGTTATTTATCAGTGATCCAGTCACACTCTGTTACTTTCAGAGTTTTTACCTCACGCAATATTACCACTACCGATTAGCAAAACAGTTATGGTGTTGCACAGCCTGGGTTACTGGCTCACAACGACCCTGTCCTGGTAGGGTTTCCTCCAGCAGCACCACAATGCCTGGCCCAGAGTTCTTGTTGCTGATGTCACCAGGATCCTCCAAGCTGGCATAGCTACCCTGGCATTCTCCTCTCCCTATATTATTTGCTTTATACAAAGGAAGTAGGGTCAAATGTCTCAAACCTCCCCCATTAAGCAGGTGTCTCTCAGTCAACACTTTAGTTGCTAGACATACTGTCCCTGTTACCTTGATTATACAATGGAATGGCTGGACTCAATTAGAAATTTTGGCTGGATACACTAAATATGGGGTTACAATATTACAGCAGGGAATGACACTGCACGCATACATGTAACAATAAGACTTTTGACACATTGTATCAGCAGTGTTACGCCATCTGAATCTGTGATATATTTTAATACAATAACATTTATATTGATACATATTGACATTTCCTAATGCTATTTCAGCCAATATATTACTATGGAGGCACATTGCATATCATTTAGAAATTCTAACCTCATTACCTCTCAGATTACCTGTTGACCTAGCAAATTAACATGGGCTGCCAGCTAGTTAACTCAGACATTGTTCTGATTACAAACCAAATCTAAGCTGCACCTCATAACAATGGATATTTGACACAAATGGTAATTACCTTAGCTAGCACAAGCAAAATGACTGCTGTTGTCCTTTATTTTCACACAGTATGGCAATATTCTTTATATTTATACTACATACAATACTGAAGGTAATAGCAAGGGAAAAATGTACCTAATAACATGAAATAATAATATACATAATACACCGATGCTCTGGTGTATACACTTAGACTGGGCCAAGGATTAAAAAGTACATTAAACCGAGAAACGGGTGATGAATACAAAGTTCCCAGTCCAGTAGCACCCCGTTTCCACACAGTAATAGATATATATTTTCTTTTCTGTTTGTGCATAAATATATATATATATATATATATATATATATACATACACACAAACACACACACACACACACATACATAAACTGTTATAGAGATATTACAGAGTGACACTGTCTGCACCCATTTACACACCAATAGCGGGGGTGTAAAACTGGTAGGATTTCTGGATACAGACTGTCTTGAAGTGTGTCTCTCATATCTGTTACCCTTTACTACAACTATGTCAGAAAGTGGGACAGGTTCTAAATTCAAAGCTGTCCCTGTATTACAGTCCACCTGCCCAGGTGTCAGACAAAATTTCAAATTGGAAGGTCTGAACCAGACAGCTTGTGTAGTGACTGAGGCCGGGGGCCTGCTGAGGTGGGGGAACAGACTTGGGCCAGAGAATTGGCAAAGTCCATTTCAGAAATTAAGAAAGGCAATCCACGCTGAGGACCGGTAGTTGCAGACCCCTTTATTGCTTCCAAGGGTACGCAGTCTTCTGATGCCCTTCCCTTGGGACAGGCATCTCAGTTGTTACCCGATTTTGCGGGCTCCTCCCAAAATCCTCCTTGGATGCTGAATTTAGAGAGATCAGTACAAGGACTGACAAGGGTATCTGCTTCACTTGAAAGGGTGTTGCAATCCACTTTGGGACCTAGGCTGCGCAAGCGCCTGGGTCAACCAGTGTCTCAGTATATGGAGGACTCAGATAATGAGCTATACTTACAGGAGGAGGGTGATCTGCCCGACCACTCGGAATGTGAAGAGTCGTCGGGGTGGGAGGAGGATTACTCTGGCAGACAAGGTATTGAGGACCTGATCCTGGTGGTAAGGCAGGTGCTCAATATTGTTGATTCTGACCAAGAGGTGGCACAGACTTCTTTGTTTAAGAACCGTATTCTTTCCCCATCTCCCCAATTTTTAGAAATATGGAGAGAGACCAGGAATAGTCCCGATGGTAAAATCCTCATTCCCAAGCGTTACCAGTTTATTTACCCCTTTACTTAAGTGGAAATTGGATCTTGGGAGAATAATCCTTGTGTAGATACTCCCATCGCACACCTAATTACTAAAAATACCATTCTCCCGGTAGCCAGAGCTGCTTCATTAAAAGACACCACTGATAAAAGGTGCGAAGGCCTCCTCACTGCACAGTATTATAGCAGCAATTAAGGCAATTGAAAAATGGGCTTCCACTCTGAGTGAAGGTATCCAGGCGGGGCTTCCCAGAGATGAACCGTTTCACTTGGCAGACCATGTAAAAGAGATGGTCGAATTTTTCGGAGATGTGGTTATAGATGCTGGACAGGTTATGTCGTGTACGTCTTCCTTGGCCATTGCAGGCAGACGTACACTTTGGCTGAGATCTTGTGAGGCGGATGCCGAATCCAAGAGAGCTCTGGAAACTGTACCTTTCGATGGTCTCTCACCATTTGGTCAGCTGCTAAAGAAGTTTATTGCTCAGGCCACGCGAGGGAAGAGTTCCTTCCTTCCAATGGCTACTTCCAAACCAAAAGGGAGGCGATTTCGGTTGTTTTGACAGATGGGAAGAACCAAGGGGACACCTCCACGAGGTCAGTTTTCCGCTCCTCGAGGTGGATGCAGCCAGATAGGCAAACAGGTTTGGTCGGGACGCCGTCCCACGAACAAACCTGCCGAGAAGCCCTCAGCATGACTCGCTGCGGCCCCAGGGGTCTGTTGTGGTGGGTGCTTGCTTGTTGCATTTTCGGGATCAGCGGCTTTGCTCAACCACTGACACCTGGGTAAAAGGGGTGATTTCATGGGGATACATTTTCGATCTGGAAGGTCTGGGTCCCAGGAGAATCATATCAACACCTCTTCCCAGAAACAAAACCCGGAGAGTAGCTCTCCTAGGAGCCATCAGGGATCTGAAAAAGGGCGTGTGATATTCATACCTTTTCCTCGTATAAAAACAGATTTGTCATATTGTCCGATCCTCAATCTGAGAGTGTAACGCTCTGGTTCCGCAGATAGTAGCGGTCTCGTTACCTGCAGTCCATTCATCTGGAAACTGCCATGTCCCAGCATCAGACATTTTTCAGTTCATTGATTCAGCTATATTCAGATCTGTGCAGGTGCAAGCCTATTGCACTTCAGGACCTCCTCCTTTTTTTTAATTGCCTAAGCACTTCTGGAGCACTATTTAAACCTCCTGGATTCACCTGTCTGATGCCTGTTCTTCAAGCTCACTTCCTGCAGACTGTGGTTCTGGTCCCTGTTCTCCTCGTGGTTTGCCTGTTTCCAGTCTGCTCTCAGTTCGTTGCCTGTGCGGAACCATTGCTGCTCCAGTACCTCTCTTACCATCTCCAGTGTACATCATCGTGACAGCTTCAGTTCTCTCATCGCTACCGTTCAGAGCTGCTATTTCATCTGGAACTCATCAGCTGTTACCACGAGTTACCTCTGCTACTCCAATCTGCTCTCAGTCTCTGGCTGTGTTGAACTATCGCTGCTCCTGTACCTCTATTACCATCTCCAGAGTACTTCATAGTGACAGCCTCTGTTCTCGTTGTATACCACAGAACACCCATTCTCCTAGTGACTCATTGGCTGCTGTCTATCAGCCTATATTATTGTTGTGCCTGTATTTATACCACTTGTCTGTGAACTCCATCGTCTCCATCCACTTCACCTGGCTCCCCCACATCGTTCTGCTGTACACTCACTTACGGGACCACGACCTGCAGATGTGGTGCAGCTAAGACCTTACCTCCTTGCAGAGGTTCCTGGTGAAAACCACCTGTCTGTTAGACTCCGCACCCGTGGGTGGGCATAGCCATTTTCAGCAGAGCATAGGGATCAATTTCCTGTAAGCCAACCGTGACATAGAGACTTGAATACACACTTGAAGGTACCAAGTTTTCGGATTGAGTCCATTCTGTCATAAACTCTATGGAAAAGGACAAATTTTTGGCGTCCCTAGACATCAAGGATGCGTACCTACATGTCCCGATTTGGCCGGGTCACTCCAAGCTCCTCAGGATTGCGTGGCCCAAGATCACTTTCAGTTCCGGGTCCTTCCTTTCGGTTTAGCCACAGCACAGAGTCTTTACCAAAATAATGGCAGTAGTAGCGGCAGTCTTACACCTGAGGGGTAAAGCTTATTCCCTTAGATGACCTGCTGATAAAGGCAATCTCAGAGGTTCTCCTTCGAGAGCACCTGCGTTTGACAGCAGAGACGTTACAGGACGATGGCTGGATTCTTAATGTCAAAAAGTCCAGTCTGACTCCCTCGCAAAGCATGTTATTTCTAGGATTCAAGTTCAACACCAGGTGTCAGCAGGTGTTTTTACCTTAAAAAAAAAATTAACACCCAGTTGAGGAAAATGCAGGCTCTCAAGAAGGTATCAGTGCTTCAATGTATGAAGCTACTGGACCACATGGTGTCTTGTTTCCAGGCTGTGCAGTTGAGCCATTTTCATTCCCGACCCCTTGAAATGGCAGTTCTATCTCATTGTAAAAGGTCAGACACTAGGTTGGAAGTCCAAATATTCCACTTGTCAGCTCCTGTTCAGCTATCCTTGGTATGGTGGTTGAACACCAACAATCTCATCAAGGGGAGTCCGTTTTCGGTGCCCTATTGGACTGTAGTGACGACCGATGCCAGCTTATCGGGCTGGGGTGTGGTCCTCTCAGATCTGAGGTTGCAGGGGACTTGGAACCCGGAGGAAACGGGTTTACCCATCAATGTACTCGAACTAAGAGATGTGTTCAATGCCTTAGTCCAGGCTCAGTCTATACTATGGAACAATTCAATACGCATCCAGTCGGACAAGGCCACGATTCTTCACCCGGATGTGTTTACACAAATAGTCAACAAGAGGGGTCAGCCAGACACAGACTTGATGGCCTCCAGATGGAACAACAAAGTGGTGAAATATGGTGCACGGACGAGGAACCCACAGGCCTTCCTGTCGGATGTAATGACCATTACCAATGTTGCCGCGAGTGTTGAAAAAGATCAGACGCGAAAGAGTTCCGACAATTTTCTTGGCTCCGGATTGGCCAAGAAGGTCTTGGGACGTGGATCTTCTCTCAATGTCCGTAGAGCCTCTTTGGCGACTTCCACACAGAAAGAATCTTGTAAGTGAAGGTCCATTCTTTCATCAGAAGCTCATTCAGTTGGCTTTAACGGCGTGGATTTTGAAACCCTAATGCTTAAAAATAAGGGTTTATTGGACAGTCATTCAGACTATGCTTCAAGTGCTGAAGTCATCGTCGTCCAGTAATTATCGTGTCTGAAAGTTGTACATTACTTGGTGCGAGAGCCATAAGTAGTCAACAGGTTCTTTTCATGTGGAAATGTTATTGGCTTTCCTGCAGGATGGCTTGGATAAAGGTTTGCGCCATGCTTCCCTTAAAAGAACAGGTTTCAACATTGTCCATATATTTCCAGAAACATCTGGCACTTTTACCAGATGACCAAAACATTTTGCAGGGGGGTTTTACATGTCCAACCTGTTTACCTCACCAGTAGCTCCGTGGCATCTTCATTTACTTCTCTTGACCTTGCAGAAACCTTAGTTTGCGCCATTAGTCAGTTTCTCTGAAACTCATGACTTGGAAGATAGCCTTTTAGTTGGCTATTTCGTTGGCTCAGAGTGTCTCAGAATTGGCAGCCCTTTCTTGTCGCTCGCCTTTCCTTGCGTTTCTTGACAATAGGGCAGTACTACGTACCATACCGTCATTTCAGCCTAAAGTAGAATCTAAGTTTCACATTAACCAGGGTATTGTCATGCCTGCTTTCCCTGGTAACAGGTCTTTGGATCCGCAGAGTTATATACACTTTCTGGATGTAGTTATGGACTTGCGGATTTATGTGGACCGTACCTCTTCTGTACGTAAGTCAGATTCTCTTCTGGTGCTTTATGATGTTCGCAAGCATGGCTGGCCCGCTACGAAACAGACAATTGCCAGATGGATAACGGAAGCTATCCGTCAGGCTTACACTACGAGTGGTTTTCCAGCTCCAGATAGTCTCATGGCCCATTCTACCAGATCGGTTAGCGCTTCTTGGGCAGTGCGACATGGGGCTTCCGTTGAACAGTTGTGCAGGGCTGCTACCTGGTCTTCCGTCCATACTTTTACCAGATTCTATAAATTCCATGTGTCTGTGTCCAAGGATGCCAGTTTAGGCTGTAAGGTTTTACGTGCCGCTTATCATGAGCATTCCCGCTCATAGGGGCAGCTTTGGGACGTCCCCAAGGTGAGCAGTGTCCCCCAACTGGTAGTGCAAGTAAAAAATAGAATTGGTGTACTTACCGTAAAATCTTTTACTTAACCCAGTTGGGGGACACTGTTGTTCCACCCTTTTTCTGACAGTCCTGTTGTTTTTTTGTTTTGTTAGTTGTGTTTCGCCCTCTCTTGCGGCTTTGTTAGATAAGTAATCTGAATATGATGGCCGGAGGGGGGCATAGAGGAGAGGAGAGGAGGCTAGACAGATCTTTAGTGCCTTACTCCACACAGCGCCCTCTATACCCAAAGGTGAGCAGTGTCCCCCAACTGGGTTAAGTCAAAGAAATTTTACAAAAATCCTATTTTCCAAAATACACACATCTCATTACAAAAACTTTTTGCAAGCAGCGACTAGATTGATTTTCCTTACAAATCATTCTTCCTCTGCTGAACCACTCTGTCAGTCTCTACATTGGATGCCTGTCGTTTTACCAAATCCAATATAAAATACTTCTAAACACCATACAAGGCCATAACAAAACTGCACCGACATACATGTTATCACTCATATAGCAACTTGACAACTCCGTTCTGCACAAGATCTGCGTCTCTCATTACATGCTCTCCTCTCTAAAAACTTTCCTCTGGTCTTCAATCCTTCAAGGGTTTTCTGAAAACCCACCTATTCAGTCAAGCTTATAATATTCCTCAACCACCCTCTTAACTTCCCTAGGTTACCCTAATACGACCCTTTACACAGTTCAAACAAGACTACAACCCTCTGAGCCCCTGACAAACAATGCTGTGTGACTGCATCATATGGCCCACTAGGCACTCTAACTCTGTATTCTGGCTGGACCAATATGCAATGTGTGGAAATTGACCTCATGTACCAGACTTTCATTGTCCTATATATTGTAAGCTTGCAAGCAGGGCCCTCGTACCTTTCTGTCTGTCTGCATTACCGAGTATTGTTTTATTACTGTGTTTGTTCCCAATTGTAAAGTACTTTGAATTTGCTGGTTATTGTACAGGTTTTGAGTTTCTAGTTATTTGGTCTGTTTGGCCTGTTGTAGATCGCATTAAAAAAAATACATCATTTGGCAATGAACAAGACTGTGTGCGAAAAATGTTTTGAAGGACAAAATATGTTTTATTGGGATTTTGGATAAAATCCAGTATGTGAAAGATGTTTTTCTCCCTCCCAAAAAAATTGTGCTTGATAGAGCCAAGAAGCATTCTCTTATGTTCAATGGTATTAATATACTATAAGCATTTTTCTTGTTGGCTATGGAGCTTGCCAAAGCAACTCACATGGCATCTTCAATTCATAATAATTGCAAATATTTAGATATATAAAGATCTCTGTGCAAAGTAACATACACTTCTATGTTTTAGTTAACATTATACGTATTTATAGGGTGTATCTATAAATAAAGTTGTAGGGGCTGAGTGGTATGTATACCAATTTGTGCAGCATATCTTGTGTGAAATTATTCTGTGATTGTAAGTGGAGAAAAGGAACAGGGAAGGAAAGGTGTTCTTATGTTGTCCGAGTACAGTAAAGGCATGTTTATGTCCAGTATATACGGCTCATGCAGACCTGCCGAAACACGCATATACACTTGTTAGGAGTGTAAATACTCGCTGATGACTACTTATTTTAAACCAGGCACATATACAACGCATCTCGAGATGTGTACGGGTCTGTATATAGACATTTTTCGTGTTCTTTTTTCAAGAGCAATTTACTCCTATTTTGTGGCCAACTCTTCATCAGCCCCATAGCCTCGGTTTATTTCCCTATACACATGGAGGGTAGAATTACAATTCTTAAAAAGCAAACTGGCTTTCACTATAAATCAACAAAATACTACCAATATGTAAATCACATGTATGATGCTAAATACTTAAAATTCAGGAAATAAACAGCAAGTATGTTTACTTTGCATTTTTTCAAACTATTTTTGTTTGTGTTCAACATAGAAGCCTGAGTTACAGTAGCACATTACTAGTGATGTACACAGCCATAGCCAATCTGTCTGTTAATATGGATTATACATACATTTAGTAGGAGCAGCTGCTCAACACATGTACTATACACAATATGCTGCAACATACATGTATTAGTTCAAAGCTGCACACTGATATCCATGTGTACAATAAGGCGATCATGTTTGAAAATGGCACACTTTATTGTCCAGATTTGCTCATTTCACATATATTTTGTGAATTTTTACCTCATGAGGCAAGCATATTTTGTTTTCTTTTTACAGAATAAATTGATATAGTAGATCAATTATATGGGAAAAGCATGTGTCTCAAAGGCCACTAATGTAGGGTTTCATTCAGTTAAAATAGGTTAAAGATGCACATTGTTCTAATGCTTGCAAAATTCACTAAAGTCATTTTGGAAGATATGTTAAAAGACAGAATTAAAAAGGGGGCACAGGTCTTCAGATTTTGTACATATAGCAACCACTTGGATAAACTATGTATTTCCAGAAGCTCAGTGTCAATATATGCAAGCTGGACACAAGCTGAAATTATTTATATAGCAAACAGCACACATGAATATACATCAGTAGTAGAGATCTTTGCCCACACAAGCAGAAATAAGTATTTTGTTACATTTAAATAAAATAATTTTTCTAAAACTAGTTAATCCATTCCATTCAGTGGCAAATAGGTACAGCAAATGGTTATACTGTTTGCACAACACCACATTTTCATATTTTTAAATAGTCTGAATGAAGACCATTTATTTTTTACACTTCAACAAACAAAATAAATACAACAAATCTGGAGTGATAAAATAAAGGAAAAAATGACTAATACATCACAAATGTGACACTTCTAAACATGGGAACTGTGCATAATAATGACAGGTTTAAAGCATTAGTGCAATATACAGACCTCGACCTGCAGAACCAAGGAGTCTTTCAAAGCCTTGTGTTTGTAGGTTTATGTGATGTCACAGTTTACAAGATTATCACTGGCCATTTAATAGCAAAATACTATTCATTTATCATTTAAATCCAACATGTATACTTCATGTGACTCTTTTCTGCCAACTAAAATGAGTACTGTTGTTGCTGGAAGATCCCCAAAACTTTTTTTCTGTGACAAAAAGAGCAATTCCATTGGGATTCATTATATGTAACAGCCTGAAGAAAAAGCCAATTACTTCATTCTATGGTAATGCTGTACCTATTTAACCACACGTTATGATACATAAGCTATATATAATGATTTACCATGTTATATGCTTGTGAGCTAGACGCTGTAAAACATATATTGTACAGTTGAGATATTTGAGGTGTACCTAAAGGCTGTAAGTAGGTATTACCAGAATACATTGTAAAATCGGAATAATAAAACATTTGCAACAGTATATTTATTTTACTCAACATATTAAAAACATTAGATGGTATTAGACTATTCTGTTTACATACTACCTTATGAATCACACCAATGGATACAAGCCTTGTTTACTTGTAAAAATGTCTAATATTTTCTTCTAGCATTCTTTTTGTTAGTCACAGTTAGCAAAATGTTTTGATTCCATAGTTGTCAAAGGGAATAATAAAACAAAAATAGTGCACACAAAAAAAAAAGTGTTAGCAAGCTGCCTTGTTTGTTGTGTAGGCAAACAAAATAGCTATTCCCTGCTACCTTTCATTAACTTTGCTAAGGAAAGAATGGTGGTAGGAGAAACTACATGTTATTATTAAGATAATGAAACCAGACTTGTTTTAATTGGGTGTCCTTTCACGGGTTAAAAATATCTGTAAATTCAGTTTTTTTTACCCCTATATTGCACTCACTCTAAATATTCAAAGATGTCATTGTGTTTTTAGAAACTGACCCTTTGGACAATTTAAAAACAAATATCACAATTGTTAAGTCACTAAGGCACCAAGGCTTCAACAAGGAGCAATAATACACAGCAGTAAGTATCATGAAATCAAAGGAACTAGGTATATGATTTTCAAGTCTCGGTTCTTCTCTGTAAATGTCTGACTTGTGTCACTGCATTGAGCAACCGCCGTGTGGGAGAGAGTCTTGCAAGGTTATGGCCACTGATTTTGAGAGATAGGTCATTGTTCCAAAGCGTCCACTTGGTGCACTGTCATAGAACAAGGCACAAATTCCAGTTATGGGGTCAACTTGCAACATGGCATCATCTGCACCAAGCACTTTCTGCAGATGGGAAAGAAATAAAAGAAAAACAAAAAACACCACATTAACAAATTGTGTTTGTTATGCCATTTTAGAACACTCGATGAAATCAATTATAAAGCAAAATAAATTGAGCACAATGTGTTATTACTAAAAACTCCATTTGAGTCCATGGGGAAATCTGATCACGAGATAAACATTTCTCCTGCATTGAAATACAGCACTGTGTATGTATTACCCTAATTGGTGGATTAACATTACTTTTAGCCCTAGAATGTAATCAACATACAAGTCCCTTCTAAGGATTTGTTCATATACATTTTGCAAGCATGTGATACTCACTATGGCAAACAGCTTATAAATTTTGCCTGAATTGATTCAGACAAAGAGTGCATCCCTAATACTAGAACTGGTCCTGCCCATGCACACTTAGACACAGCTATACAACAGCGTCCCTTAATACATCTAAAATTTCAGTACAAAATACTCTCCCTCTCACATTTACCTCTGCCCTGCACCTCGCCTCGGGTAATCACCTCTCACTTTCACCTACAAGACTTCTCCCGTGCTGCTACCCACTTATGGAATTCCCTACCAAGCTTTCCCACAGGTCATCTAATCTTTACACATTCTCTGAAAACTCATCTCTATTAGAACTTACCCTACTTCCACTGATACTACTTACACTAATGCACAATCACAACTGTCCCAACCTCCACTCTCCAGCTCCATCATGAGCAGTGCCTTTAATACCTTTTGTTTTGATGCTTGTATTTATTTTGTCTACATTGTATGTCACTGTTGTATGTTTGTTTTGTTTTCCCTACTGTATGAAGCTGCAAAGCATTTTGGTACTTTCCAAATCTAATAATAACAATAACAACAACAAAGTTAAAATGTATTTATGAAATTGTGATATATGCAGTATAAGAGAGGGAAGAGATTCATTACCTGCTCTTGACAGAACATGTCATTAGCAATATGCACAATCCTTTCGATGTGGATGATACCACCCACACTCTTGATGTCCACATCAGCAAGCATTGTTAGAACCAAGATTGCTTCCACAAGCAATTGGCGGTACTCTGGCTGAGGCACACGGTTCAGAACAGACTCCACATGGGCAGAAAATTTCAACTCACCCGGCGTCATCTGTAGGTAGCAATGAGTGAAGATAAAAAATATAACAAAAAATAAGATTTTTACTCACCGTAAAATCCATTTCTCTGACTCCATTGGGGGACACTGCGAGACATTGGGGTATAGTAGTGGGCTCAGGAGTCTTGTCACTTTAACTTGTTAAGTCTGTGCACTCCTCCTCTACTTAACCCCCCCTCTCAGAGAGATCCTCAGTTTTGAATAACCAAGAGTGAACGTAAAGGAGGTAATATAACCTGGACAGGTCTTAAATTATAAAGAACCATAACCAAAGTTTTCACACACAGAACTATATACAGAGCAAGGGAGGGTGCGCAGTGTCCCCCAATGGAGTCAGAGAAATGGATTTTACGGTGAGTAAAAATCTTATTTTCTCTTTCCTGCCATTGGGGGACACTGCGAGACATTGGGGATATACCAAAGCTTCCTCAAGGGTGGGAATGCTCTGGACCAGCTGCACGCATCACCCTGCGAACAAAGCTTGCATTAGCCGCCGCAAAGCCTTGAAGTCTGTAAAATTTAGAGAAAGTGTGGATGGAAGACCAAATCGTCGCTCTACACAACTGCTCCGCTGACGCCCCGTGCCTGGCCGCCCAGGAGGCACCTACTGCCCTAGTAGAATGCGCCTTCAAATTTCCTGGAACGGACAGAGAAGCTGCAACGTAAGCTTCTCGAATTGTGGACGTGATCCACCTGGCAATTGACTGCTTTGAAGCAGGCCAACCCCTCTTGTTTGCGTCATATAAAACAAAAAGATCTCTGGTCTTTCTGACCTGAGATGTACGGTCTACATAAGCCTGTAGAGCTCGTACCACATCCAAGTACTGCATAGACCCTTCTGAAGAAT
The DNA here is from genome assembly GCF_038048845.1 of Mixophyes fleayi. NCBI lineage: Eukaryota > Metazoa > Chordata > Amphibia > Anura > Limnodynastidae > Mixophyes > Mixophyes fleayi. The sequence continues at coordinate 87,980,517 of NC_134410.1, forward strand.
CCTTTTTTGACTTGAACACAGGTACAACAATTTCCTGATTAAGGTGAAACCTGGAAACCACCTTACAGCGAAGAGCTCCAAGCTCAGACACTCTGTGAGCAGAAGCTATCGCCAACAAAAACACTGTCTTCCACGTAAGATACCTTAAGTTTATTGACCCCACAGGTTCAAATGGAGGCTTAGAAAGAGCGCGAAGAACCAAATTGAGGTCCCAGGGCTCGACAGGATGGCAAAATGGAGGTTGCATATGTAACACCCCTTGCAAGAAAATCTTAATGTCAGAATAACTTGCAATCTTTTTCTGAAAGTAAACAGAAAGGGCCGATATCTGGCCTTTGAGAGAGCCCAGATGAAGACCCCTCTGAACCCCATCCTGTAGAAAATCCAACACACGAGAAAGCTTAAATCTAGAGGAATGGAATCTTTTAGACTCACACCACAAAATATTTGTCTTCCACACTCTATAATATATAGAGGACGAAGAAGGCTTTCTGGCCTTAATCATGGTAGTTATAACCTCTTGAGAGAAACCCTTTGCTTTAAGTATTAGGGTTTCAGTAGCCAGGCCGTCAAAGCCAGCTGATCTAAACCCTGGAAAAGGAATGGACCCTGGACCAGAAGATCTGCCCCCATGGGAAACCGGAATGGAGGAGCCCCTGCTAATAATAGCAGATCTGAGAACCACGCTCTGCGTGGCCAAAATGGAGCTATTAGAATAGCGGGAACATTCTCCCTCTTCAACTTCTTTAGAACCCGGGCAATCATAGGTATTGGAGGAAAAAGATACACCATCTGATATGGCCATGGAGCTGACATGGCATCTATTATTTCCGCCCCTGGGTCTCGAGCTCTTGCGCCGTAGCGTGGAACCTGATGGTTCAGCCTGGACGCCATCAGATCTATGTCCGGGTAGCCCCAACGGTCCACCAGAAGGGAGAAGATCTGACTGTTCAAAGCCCATTCGCCGGAATGAAGTGAGTGTCTGCTGAGGAAGTCTGCTTCCCAATTCTTCACCCCCGGAATGTGAATGGCTGAAATCTTGGGCACTTGATGCTCTGCCCAAGACAAAATGCGCCTGGTCTCTCGCATGGCAGCCGCACTGCGAGTGCCCCCTGGTGGTTTATGTATACCACCGTGGTGGCGTTGTCGGACTGAATTTGTAGTGGCTTTCCTCTTAGAAATTTCTGGGCTCCTATCAGAGTATTGTACACTGCTCTGAGCTCTAGGAAGTTTATTGGGAGAAGTGATTCTTGAGGGGACCAGAGACCCTGAAGCCTCAGAGTTCCTGTTACACCTCCCCATCCCAACAGACTTGCGTCTGTTGTGACTAGAGTCCAAGCCCAGGTCTGTAAGGATTGACCCTTTTCCAGATTGGTTTGGGACATCCACCAGACAAGAGACAGCCTTGTGGATCTGGACAGACGAATAATCTGCTTGTCTAAATTCTTTGGAGACCCTGACCACTTGAGTAAGATCTCTGCCTGAAGTGGACGGGAATGAAACTGTGCAAAAGGGACTGCTTAGAAAACCGAGACCATTGTCCCCAAGAGTTTCATGCAACTGAGGACTGAGACTTTCTTTTTCACTAGAATGACTCTGGTCCTTTTCCACAGGGCTAAGACTTTTTCCCTTGGAAGGTAAACTCTCAGAGACTGAGTATCGAAAAGCAGACCCAGGAAATGCATTTGTTGGGCTGGAACAAGAGATGACTTGGGTAAATTCAACACCCAGCCGTGACTCTGAAGAAACTGTATGACTGTCTGCACATGGTGGGACAGAAGAACTGCCAATGGTGCCTTCAATAGAAGGTCGTCTAGATAAGGTATAATTGTTATACCCTTCTGGCGCAACAGACCTGCCATGATGGCCATAATCTTGGTAAAGACTCTGGGGGCAGTAGCCAGACCGAAATGGAGAGCCCTGAACTGGAACTGTGCGTCTCCCACTGCAAACCGAAGGAGACTCTGATGTCCCTCCCATATCGGTACATGTAGGTAGGCATCCTTGATGTCTATGGACGCCAAGACCTCCCCCTTCTCCATCCCTGCTATTACAGAGCGAAGGGATTCCATTCGGAATTTCTGAATAGTCAGATGTTTGTTTAATGACCGAAGATTCAGAATGGGCCGGAAGGACCCATCTGGCTTTGGTACCAGAAACAGGTTCGAGTAAAAACTTAGACCTCTTTCTAGAGGAGGCACCTGAACAACAACCTGCGCTGTTAGAAGTCTTTGAATAGCCTCCTGAAGCGCCACCCGTCTGAGGGGACAAGAGGGGAGAGGGGTGATAAAAAAATCTGTGACGGGGGGAGTGGGCAAGGTCTATCACATAGCCCCTGGATACAATCCCTCAAATCCAGAGATCTGGCGTGGATATCCACCACTGATCTCTGAACTGAAGGAGACGAGCTCCTACTTGATGCTCCCCCTGAACAGCCCCTTCAAGCGGAGGGCTTATCTGCTGGGCGAGTAGAACCTCTTCTCGCCCCACCTCTACCTCCTCTGCCTCTGATAGCAGGAGCCCTAGGCGCTGAGTATTGCCCTCTGTTAACGGTACCTCCCCCTCGGGAGAACTTCCAAAAGGAACGAAACCTTCCCTGACAGGACCTGTTGGGAGCAGTAGGGAGAGAAGTGTTCTTTCCCCCTGTGGTCTCCTGGATGACCCTCTTAAGCTCCGCCCCGAATAGGGTTAAGCCGTCAAAGGGTAGATTCTCTAAAGCCCTTTTAGAGTCTGCATCCACCGACCATGTCCGTAACCATAGGTTACGCCGAGCTGCTACAATAAGGGCAGATGCCTTAGCATTCACTGACACCGCATCCATAGCTGAGTTTGCCACATACTCTGAGGTCTCCAGTACCTGCTCTGCCATCTGTAAGAGCTCTGTACACGGAATATTATCTCTAAGCCCTTTAATCAAAGCTTCCATCCATAACTGCACGGCCTTGTTGGCCCAGGCCACAGCCATATTGGGTCTAAACATACTTCCCACAGCAGTGTATGCTGAGCGAAGAGCAGAATCACACTTTTTATCTGTGTAATCCTTGAAGGTTATCCGTTCTTGGACAAGAATAGCAGATGAAGAAGCTAAACGGGCCACCGGGGTATCCACCTTAGGAGATGATTCCCACTTTACCGTGTCCTCAGCTGGCAGAGGATAAAGGGATTTGAAATTTCCTGGCATCATAAATTGTTTACTTGGTCACTGCCAAGCCTCAGAAATAATCTCCAACATCTCTGGAGAATGGGGGAATGTAGCCAACTGCGCTTTAGCTCTTTTAAATAGAGAGACACCCATGCGCGCTGAGGGCTCAGGATCAGCATACCCTAATGTATGCCTGATTCCTAAAATTAAACCATCCACACTAGTGGAAACTGAGTCAGAGTCAAAACGACATTCCCCTTCCGGGTTCAAATCTACCTCACCTTCCTCTGCCGAGGAGAGATCAGAATCCTGTTCTAGGTCCAGACCTGTGTCAACAACAGCTCTCTTACTCCTCTGGGAAACGGATAATAACCTGTCTTCCCTCTGGGATGACCCCTCCTGTGATGTGGAAGCATATTCCTCAGACTGACTGCCTATGCGTGTAAGTGGGATAGTGTTCCCACGTACCTCTGTCACGCGCAGCATAACTGTCGTCAGTCTTTCCACAGCTGAAGAGAAGGATTGCAGCCAAGGCGGTTCCACCACTGCAGGCGATGCACCCCGGACTGGGCTGTCACGCACCTGAGCCTCCGCAGTACAAGCTGCGCAAAGGGCATCTCGGTCTGTGTGTCCAACAGAAAGTTTTGTATTACATTTTGAACAGGTAAAATACATAACAGAAGGCCCAGAGTGACCCTTGCCTTTAGCTGTCCCCTTCTCAGCCATTGTCCTATTTCTTAAAATAATTATAGAAAGAAATATAGACAAAATGAGACTATAAAAAAAGTCTCTTGTGCTAGGAAGTCTCTTTAGAAAAAGAGCACCACTCCAAATAACAAAAAACAAAAAGTTAGACAGTACTGTCTGTGAAAATTCCTATAACATGAAATAACTCACATGACAAATGCATACATATGTAAAACCTCCACAAAAACACTCCACTAGTCATACAAGCCTGAATCTGTAAGGCAGTTATGTCTGTCGGTAGAGGAGATGAAAGCAGAGGCTCTGAACAGCGCTGACACGCTGTTCACTCCAGTGTTCCCACGAGTAGACTCTGTCCTGCGCGTGGGAAGGACAGGCTAGGAGGAAGGAAGTTATCGATGACTCTCCTCCCTTTCCTGCTGCTTCTGCCCGCCCTGCTTGCCACCGCTTCCAGGCCCCATCAAGCTCCTCAAAAATGGCCACAATGAAGCGCTGGACTCACGCTATAAAATATTAATTACCCAGCAGCGCGAGTCCTGTAAAGCGGACCGACAGGGGAGAAGAGGCTGAAGCACTCTTTCTCCCTCTGACCGCTAAACTGTGGGGAACTGTGGCCGCGGAATACCTCCGCTAAAACAGGCTTTGCCCTGCTTGTACTTAAACCTCTTCTTCACAGTCCCCTTCCTATCTAACTATGTAATGCCGGCAGAGGGTGCAAGGTAACAGAGCGCTAGGCTTCTGATACCTGCGCTGAGGGTCCCCAGAGAGCAGAGCTATGTCTTACTCACTGTTTTTCCTGGGTCTTCATCGAACCCTGCGCTGCACCTGTAGGACAAAAAATAAAAACATGTCAACCTATAAAACTAAACAGAGTATAGGCAGGAGCCTATACTCTAGTGACGTAACTCTCCAGTCACTAAAAAAAACTGAGGATCTCTCTGAGAGGGGGGTTAAGTAGAGGAGGAGTGCACAGACTTAACAAGTTAAAGTGACAAGACTCCTGAGCCCACTACTATACCCCAATGTCTCGCAGTGTCGCCCAATGGCAAGAAAGAGAAATTAGAATATTCCTCTTCCAAAGGTGTTTAAAACAAGATTAAAGGAGAAAAAAATTGCTATATGGCTAAAGAATGTCAAGCCATTTGCCAACAAGGGATTGAGTTTGCAGATATGATGCAAGGGCTATATTTTAGTAGGATTTGAAGAATAGCAGATATCCTTTACCTCACGGGTACTGGAAGAGGGCAGAACAAAACCTTCCACAGACAATCCATGGCACTAAAGAAAAAATATTATTAAGTGAAGAATTTCCATTTATTTTCTGTAAAATATGTTTTCTGTGAAAATGCCTGACCTTTTGTAAGATTGTCCAAACTTTCTGATAAAATCCTACAGGTACCCTATTCAGAGCCCCATCCAATCGCCGCCTTCGGAGCCACTGGCCTTGCCGGCTGTCATAGGCAGCATCACTATCAGATATGGTGGAAGTCGAGAGGTCACCAGAGACAGAGAGAGTATCGCCACGCTTCTGTTTTAGGATATGAGATCAACAATAAAGTTTCACATATTCACAATAATTATTATCTATATGGGGGGTGTCATCTTTTACACAAAACATAAAGTTGGTAAAAAATGGAATTTTTGTACTTACCATAAAATATTTTTCTCTGAACACGAGTTGGGGGACACTGCTCACCTTGTGGTATAGAGGGCGCTGTGGGAGTAATGGCACTAAAAAACTTGTCTAGTCTGCTCCCCTTCACCTCTATGCCCCCTCCACCGAAAGAGCTCAGTTTTTTTCTTAGTGCCTACAGAGTAGGGCACTTTTAGTCTACTGCTCTTTCAGGAGCGGTGGCTCAGGTTCACCACAGACGCCTGGGTGAAAGGTACACAAAAAATCCAGTTGGATACCAACTCAACGTATGGTGTTCTTGGGATTGTTATTCGACACCAATTGTCAGAGGATTTTTCTCCCTTCAGACAAAGTTCAGACGATCCAGCATCAGGTGAAAAATGTTTTATCTCTAAATCGTGTCTCAGTACTTCAGTGTATGAAGCTACTGGGTCCCATGGTTTCCTCGTTCAAAGCTCTGCAGTTTGCTAGTTTCCGTTCATGCAAATTCCAGCAGGAGAAACTGGCAAAGTGGTCAAGATCGGATCCCCGCTTAGAAAGGCAGGTCTTTCGGTTGTCACAGACAACAAGTCTGTCTCTTTTTTGGTGGCTGAGGAGGGGGGTCCTTTCTCGGTGTTTCACTGGACAGTGATAACGACGGATGCCAGCTTGTTGGGGTGGGGTGCAGTCACTCTTCATGGTCAATCTGAATACAGTCGGGCAGTGCTACGGCAGTAGCTTGCATAATACGTCAAAGAGGAAAAAGGAGTCCTCTTTCCATAAAGGAAGTGTCAAAGATCATGAAATGGGCGGAACAACAAGTTCCTGCAATTGGTGTTGAACAACAATCCCAAGAATATTGAGCTGGTATCCAACTGGATTTTTGTATACCTTTCACCCAGGCGTCTGTGGTGAACCTGAGCCACCGCTCCTGAAAGAGTAGTAGACTAAAAGTGCCCTACTCTGTAGGCACGAAGAAAAAAACTGAGCTCTTTTGGTGGAGGGGGCATAGAGGTGAGGGGAGCAGGCTAGATGAGTTTTTTAGTGCCTTTACTCCCACAGCACCCTATATATCCCAAGATGAGCAGTGTCCCCCAACTAGTGTGAAAGAGAAATGGAGTTAGTAAAAGTTTCAGAGGGACATGTAAAAACTAATATATTAAGAGTGTCTCAAGTTCATCATAGTCATTATATGAGTATAAACTAATTAAAGTATAATAAAATATTAAATACAATAAAATCCAAAAAACAAGTTATGCAATTTTAATCCTTAATGGAAGGAACTGACAAGAAACTTAGATTTATTTCCGGTATATTACTACTTCATTCAATTCTCTGCATTACATTATATATTATTTTTGAATCTATCTTTTTGCAAGTAAAAGTTACAGATAGATAGATGAGGCCATCTTTCCCTAATAGAAAGCCCTAGGTGTGGATGGCCTCTCCATAGAACTCTATAAACAACACAAGATGCTTTGTGTTCCCAAATTATTGGAAACTATTTGAGAATGGGGTGCTATCTGACTCAATGTCTGAGGCATTAATTGAGGTCCTCCATAAGTCAGGTAAGGACACTTTATATCTAGATTCATATAGCCCTATATCTCTTCTATCCAATTATGTTAAGGTTTTAGTAAAACTACTTAGACTAAATAAAGTGATCTTAGAGCTTATTCATGCAGATCAAACAGTATTTATGCCCGGCAAATCCACATGCATAAATTTACAACGGTTATTTCACTTCATGGAAATATCTGACCCAAGTGCCAAGGAATCAGTAATAGTTCCCTTGATGTCTCTAAGGCATTCGATTCTGTTGAGTGACCGTATTATTATTTAAGTAATAGACAGATGTGGAATGGGTTTTGTTTATGTAAAATGGGTGCAACTCCTTTATTATTCTAATGCGGTTTCTAGAGTCAGCATATGTGTCCAGCCCGTTGAAAATAGGCGGAGGCACCCGTCATGGATGTCCCCTTTCCCCTACCCTATTTGCCCTCGCCATCAAACCTTTGGCTTGCTTAATTCGTCACACTCCCTTTCCTAATTTAACGTCTTATAACTGCTACTAAAGAGGACATAACGGCTCTCTATGCAGACGATATGCTACTCTTCCTATCTGACACTCAAGGCTCCATTGATACGCTTATAAGTGTAGTCAATTTATTTGGCACATACTCCGGCCTAAAGATCAATTGGGATAAGTCAAACATATTCCCAATGGGTCGCCCCTGTCGAAAAATTTCCCATTATCTGTTTCCTCTAAATTGGACCTCCTGATTAAAATATTCAGGTATCTAAATCTCTAATCTGGATCTCTCCCGCCCTCTCTGATCTGCCAATGACCGTCGTCTCTCTTCCCCTCTGATAACCTCCTCTCACGCGCGTATCCAAGACTTCTCCCGTGCTGCCCCCCTCCACTGGAACAAGCTCCCTCCCTCCATCAGAACATCCCCCAATCTGTCTAGTTTCAAACGGGCTTTAAAAACCCACCTTTTTTTTTTTTTTAAAAGCCTTCCTGTCTCCCACTTAACTTTCTACCTTATATTCTGCCTCTCCCTCTTCCCTGAATCTGTCTCCGTTCCCCCTTCTCTCCCTCTCACCCCTGTGTCTCTCTGTCTGTCTACCCCTCTCCTTAGACTGTACATTCCCTTGAGCAGGGCCATCTCTGCTCCTGTTTCCACCACTTCTAACTCTGCTCTCCAGCTACCTAGCCCTCCTCCTCGAGGACCCTCTGCCCTTCGACCCCTCTAGCTTCTCCCCTCACCCTTCTGGGGGTCTTCTGTCATGCGCGCCCTCCCTCTTGGGCTCCGGCGTATGCGGATCTTCCCTCTCCCCTTCCCCCCCTCTCTCTAGCTGTGCTTCGAGCTTCCTTAGTTATTGTGCTTATTGTTTACTGTACCGTGCCGTCTCACCTCGTATTGTAATCATTTGTCCCTGTACGGCGCTACGGACACCTAGTGGCGCCCTATAAATAAAAATTATTAATAATAATAATAATGATATATCTGATAATATTACCTTAAATATTCAACTTCAAATTGATTACTTAAAATCTAAAACATACACACATGGCAGAAATTACCACTACTTACTAGTTTCTCCAATTTAGCCTTCCCATTCTCCGACCACAACCTCCTTTCCTTCAGCCTCACCTTACCTTATGCCCTTCCTCCTGCAACCAAATACACATTTACACAAATCCACTTCTCATTTTCACTTAAACATCTATTTACTCCAATGAATGCATTGTCTTGTCCTAATCAGGCTGCCTCTTTCTATAACAAAAACACTCACTTCAGCCCTAGAAAATACAGCGCCAGCTACTACATATAGTCTCCAACGATCCAAACCCCAGCAACAACAAACAGACCCGCTACCTGCAATGGTTCCACTGGATGAAATCTCATTTCCCACAACTATAAATTCATTCTTTCATCTTATAGCACTGTCCTTTCAATTGCCAAACGAACATTCTTCAAATCTCTAATATCCACCCAGTCTTCTAATCCACATCGCCTCTTTGCCACCTTCAACTCACTTCTCTGTCCACCTGCACCTCATTCTCCTTCCTCCCTCACTGCCCATGATTTTACCACCTATATCAAAGACAAGATTAACACCATTCGACAAGATATTTCCTCATGCCAAATTCCACTCACTCTACCCACCTTTACATACACTCCCCCATCCACCCCTAATTCATTCTCTCCAGCAACAGAAGACAGAGTCTCTGCACTCATTTTATCATCTCACCACCTGTCCCCCCCGCCCCTCCTCTCTGACCGCCACTGACTTTGCCTCCTTCTTCTCCTCTAAAATTGAGGCCATCCGACTCGGAATCTCCTCCTCCCCTCCCCCGCCCCACCCTCCCTCTAGCCACTACTCCCTCTTCTCCTTCTGCCCCACTACGGGAGAAGTCCACTCTCTAGTTTCATCCTCACCCCCGTCTTCCTGTCCCCTGGACCTCATCCCCTCCCACCTCCTTTGCTCCCTTTCCCCCGCCACCTGCTCCCACCTCGCCCACCTCTTCAACCTCTCCCTCTCCACCGGCATCTTCCCCTCCTCTTTCAAACACGCTCTTGTATCCCCCATTCTTAAGAAACCTAATCTTGACCCCACCTCTCTCTCTCCAACTATCGCCCCATCTCTCTTCTCCCCTTTGCCTCCAAAATACTTGAGAGGCTCATCTGCAGCCGCCTCTCCACCTACCTCTCTGATCACTCCCTCCTCGATCCTCTTCAATCTGGCTTCCGCCCCTCCACTCCACTGAAGCTGCCCTGGCCATAGTCACCAATGATCTCCTCTCTGCTAAAGCTAGGGGCCACTTCTCCCTTCTCATTCTCTTGGATCTCTCAGCGGCCTTCGACAGCGTTGACCACCCACTCTTGCTCCACACCCTTCAATCCTTTGACCTCTCCGGCTTCGCCCTGTCCTGGTTCACCTCTTACCTTGCTGACCATACCTTCTCCGTCTCCACCTCTGGATCTATCTCCCCCCCCTCTTCCCTTCCAGTAGGGGTCCCCCAAGGCTCTGTTCTCGGACTCCTACTGTTCTCTCTTTACACCTCTTCCCTGGGTGAACTCATCAGCTCCTTTGGTCTCAAGTACCACCTTTATGCGGATGACACCCAACTCTACCTTTCCTCTCCCGATCTCTCTCCCTCCCTCCTCTCCAGGGTGTCCGCCTGCCTCTCCGCCATCTCCTCCTGGATGTCCTCTAGATTCCTCAAACTTAATCTCGCTAAAACCGAACTTATTGTCTTTCCCCCCGCTCATTCCCCCTCCCCTTCCGACCTTTCTATCACCATTCTCAACTCCTCTATTTCCCCTGTTCCTCAACTTCGCTGCCTCGGCGTCACCCTTGACTCCTCTCTCTCCTTTGCCCCTCATATTCTCTCTCTCACTAAATCCTGCCTCTTCTAGCTGCGCAACATCGCACGCATTCGGCCCTTCCTCCCCCAAGATGCCACTAAAGCTCTTGTCCACTCTCTTATTATATCCCGCTTGGACTACTGTAACCTCCTCCTTACTGGCCTCCCCCGCTCTCATCTCGCTCCCCTTCACTCCGTACTCAATGCTGCCGCTCGGTTCATTTTCTCGCCGCTCCTCTTCTGTCTCCCCCCTCTATCAATCCCTCCACTGGCTCCCCATCCCCTACAGAATCGTGTTCAAGCTCCTCACTCTTACTTTCAAGGCCCTCTCCAACTCCACTGCTCCCTACATCTCCAACCTAATCTTCATTCACGCTCCATCCCGCCCTTTGCGCTCGGCTAACGACCGCCGCCTCTCTTCCCCCCTGGTTACCTCCTTCCTTGCTCGCATCCAAGACTTCTCCCGCTCTGCCCCCTTCCACTTGAACCAGCTCCCCCGCTCCATCAGAACTTCCCCCAACCTGTCTAGCTTCAAACGGGCCTTAAAAACCCACCTCTTCCTTAAAGCCCTCCAGTCCCCCACCTAATTGACCTCCTCCCAGTCTCCCCTTACCCCCCTCCCACTCCTGCCCTCCCTCCTGTCCCCCTCTTACCTCCCTCCTTTTCATTCTCCTCTTCCCCCTCTCCGTCTCTGTTCTCCCCATTCCCTCTTCCTACCATTGCGTCTCTGTCCGTCCTACCCTCCCCTTAGATTGTATGCTCCTTCGAGCAGGGCCTCCTCTCCTTCTGTTCTCCACCACCTTAACTCTGCTCTTCAGCTCCTTGTCTCTTCCACGAGGTCCTCCTGCCCTTCTACCCCTCTCACTACCCCGCTTGGGGCTCTCACCTCTCATCTAGCTGTACATTGAGCTTCGGAGTTACTGTGCTTTTTGTTAACTGTACCGTGCTGTCTCACCCTGTATGGTGTTTCTGTCTGTCCCTGTACGGCGCTACGGATAGCTAGTGGCACCCTATAAATAAAAAATAATAATAATAATAATAATCTCACACTACAACCTGTACACTCGACCCTATTCCCTCCCAACTTCTCCGCTCCCTCTCCTCCACTGCATGCTCACCTCTAACTCACCTCTTCAACCTGTCTATCTCCACTGGCATATTTCCATCCTCCTTTAAAGATGCGCTCGTTTCACCTATTCTAAAGAAACCATCTCTCGATCCAGCCTCTCTCTCCAACTACCGCCCTATTTCTCTCCTTCGCTTTGTACACTAATCGCTCAAGAAGTTTGGAGGCAAACGCCGGTCTCACTTTCTCTCCTCTCATTCCATTCTCGACTCTCTGCAATCAGGCTTCCGCCCCCACCATTCTACTGAAACTGCTCTCACAAAAAAGAACAATGATTTACTTACTGCAAAATCTAAGGGTAATTTCTCCATACTCATTCTCCTAGACCTCTCTGCTGCTTCTGATACTGTTGATCACCCTCTTCTCCTACACACCCTTCACCCCATTAGCCTTTGTGACACAGCTTTTACACCTCTTCTCTTGGGGCGCTAATTCGCTCATTCGGCCTCCAATACCACCTCTACGCTGATGACATCCAAATCTATATCTCTTCCCCTTACCTCTCTCCTTCTGTACTATCTCGTGTAACCGTCTTTCTGCTATCTCTACATGGATGTCCCAATGCTACCTAAAGCTCAACATGTCCAAAACAAGCTTATTATCTTCCCTCCTGCCAGAGTTACCACCTGCCCTCAAATCTACCTCACTGAAAATAACACCACAATTTCCTCAGTCTCCCAAGCCCACTCCTTTGGTGTCACACTTGACTCCACCCTCTGCTTTATTTCTCACATCCATGGTCTCTCCCAGTCCTGTTGCCAGTATACACCCTTTTCTTACTGAACATGCTAACCAAAACGCTTATCCATTATTTCATGATCTCCCGTCTTGATTTTTGCAACCTCCTGCTATTTGGCAATCCTGAAACTCATATATCCACACTTCAACCAATCCTAAATGCTGCTGCAAGACTGATCTTCCTCTCTCACAGCTCCACATCTGCTGCACCACTTTGCAAATCCCTACCCTAGGTTCCTGTGTCCTCCAGAATAAAAATCAAGTTAGTCACCCTTACCTACAAAGCCTTTAACAACACTACCCCTGCATACATCTCAAATCTCATATCAAAATACTCTCCCTCCCGCCCCTCTTAGATCTACCTCTGACCTTCGTCTTGTCTCTGATAACCACCTCTCACTCCCGCCTACAAGACTTCTCCCGTGCTGTTCCCCACTTATGAAGTTCCCTACCACACTCAATCAGACTTTTCCACAGCCTTCAAATCTTTAGATGTTCTTTGAAAACCCATCTCTTTTTTTAGAGGTGACCTTATCCCCGATAACATTATTCACACTAATGCACCCTCACAACTGTCGCAATCTCCACCCTGTGCTACATTTGCTCTTGTTGTTTCAGCTGTGCCCTCTTCCATTTAGAATGCATGCTCTCTGATAAGCAGGTTCTTTCATACTCTTTGTTTTCGTGTTTTGTTTTTTTTTTGTCTACCTTGTATGCCCCTGTTTTATGTATGTACTATTTTCTCTACAGTACGGTACTGCGGAGCAGCGACGTACAATAGGGAGCAGTGCTGTACAAATTTACAATAATCATAATAATGCAGTGTGCACTGCTCCCTATTGATTAGATTTACATACAGCACTTAAACCAAAATGTAATCTGGAAACTCGGGTGGCTTTGCTCTACCGAATCTCAAATTATTTTATTATGCCTCCCAAATAGCCAATTTAAAACATTGGGTGTCGAACACGGATTATCATGGCCTATATTGGGAATTATTAAGACAGGTAGATAGTCATCACACCACCCTTCAAATTTTGTTATCTGGTGTTTGCTCCAAAAGGTCTGTTCCCCCACAGCATCAGGCTATAAAGATTTGGAATGCCACACATGTTATGTTACATGGTGAAGGCACAGATCCTTGTACTGCTCTATGGGGCTTTACTAAATTTAATAAACTCAAAATGATACAATGGTCTAAATATGGCATCTTCAACATTGGGCTATTGTACATTGATGAGGACCTCATGTCCTTTGCACGATTTAGAGAGGAACTTGGAATCCCCAAAGATATGTTTTATTGCTATTTACAACTTCGACTCAATTTGAATGGGGCTTCTCTTCACTGAAAGATGCACCTATGAAAACCTTATTGCAGCCCTTGGGATATTCGAAGCTTATTTCATTCACATACTTCTACTTTATAGGTGAATATGATAACAATAATCTTGTGCGCTTTAAAGAAATATGGGAGGAGGACCTTGGCCTCTTGAAAGATGAAGACTGGAGTACACTTCTCAGTAGTTCTCGAAATGCAACTACCTCATTGAAATTCCAACAGATTTAGATTTACATTTTCCACAGAGCCTACATAAGTCTATCCACACTGGCCAAATTTAGACCTGATCAAACTACCTAATGTCCAAAATGTGGTGTCCCCTGTTGTAATTTCTGCCATGTCTTAACATTAAACTGTTTTGGACATGAATTCTCTGTTGTATCAACAAAACTGGGGTGAAGATACCATTATGTCCACCTAAAATTTGCCTCTTTGGTCTTCAACTGAAAGATATGATGAATAATCCGATACGTCAATACGTAATAAATGTTTTTATGCTAGCAAAGGTCTACATAGCTAGAAAATGGACGGCCTCCATGTCCAGATGTGTACGTGATTGGATCAGCTTAGTAAATGACACAGGTGGGCATGAGCATTTTGTATATACCAGCAGGAAATGTCCTTTAAAATATGAAAACATTTGGGGCCATTGGCTGAACTCCCCTTTACCCTCCATGTCAAGATCTTCTGAAATTAATTTAACCCACGGGCTCATGATTATGTGTTTCATAAGTATTGTTTTTTATGCTCTATTCTCTATATTATACGCATTGCGTATTATATAATCTTTATATCCTGTTATACTGCAAGAAAGATGAATGCAAACGGTCTAATGTTATCTCACAATACCCTCTTCATAATCAATATTATACCATATACAACCTTAATATATATACAAAATGTGATTTTTCTTTTTTTTATTTATGTTCTTTTGTTTGTATTGTTGAAAAAAAAACTGGATTAGAAAAAAAAAGTTCAAGTTTATTATTAACAGGGCAATTGCCTAAATAATTTTGCTGAAGCATCTATATTGCATAATGCACAAAAGTATTAGTTTGCTATGTTCTATGTGTAACGGACTTACCTGATCCCCGCCGCTCCGTCCAGAAGCCGCACTTCCGCATCCAGGACCACGTGACCGCACCCGGAGGCGGTCACATGACCTCAACCTAGAGGCGGGGATTTTGAATCCCTGTCAGGATAAAAACCTCACTCTGACACTCGCTGAGTGTCAGAGCAACACTTCCCTGTTCCTGGCTCCTGCTCTTCGTGGATTGCTGTGTCTTCCAGTCTCCAGTGTCTTCCTGTGTGCTGATCTCTGCCTGCTTGACTACCCTGGCTCTGCTATCCCTGTGTACCGACCCGGCTTGCTGACCATTCTTCTGTTTTTGTGACCCATGTACCGAACCTGGCCTGCTGACTCCGAGTTGCCTTCTGATTCTGCCTGACTCCATTCCTGTGTACCAAACCGGCTTGTCTGACTCCGCTACACTCCGCTGTACTACATCTTGGGGCGAACCTGAGGACCGCTACCTGCAACTCCTGGCAGCAAAGCCCACCCCGCCTTGCGGCGGTTCTTGGTGAACACCGGGGAGATCGTTAGACTCCGCACCTCAGGTAAGCCAGCGCTAATCAAGATTAGTAGTAGAAGTATCCAGAATCTGTTACAGTTTGCTCTGACCATGGATGCCGCAGCTAAAGATCTGTTGGAGCATTTAGTGGGGAGAATGGATAAGCAAGAAGCTAACCAAGAGCAACTTTTAAAATTCCTCAATAGTCTATCTACTCGGTTGGATGTTGTCCATAACACCCTAGTGGCTAGTGGACCACCTGGGCCGGCAGTGGCTCCTGTACCTCAGGCCGCAGCAGCAGCTTCTCCCTCACAGTTACGGTTACCTAACCCACCCAAATTCGATGGAGACCCCAAGTATTGCAGAGGATTTTTAAATCAATGCTCCATACAATTCGAGCTATTACCAGGGAACTTCCCTTCCGAAAAAACGAAAGTGGCCTATGTGATTTCTTTATTGTCCGGTCAAGCCTTAGCATGGGCTTCCCCCTTATGGGAGAGGGATGATCCCATTCTACATAACTTCAGCGTCTTTTTGTCCACTTTCAAGAAAATATTTGATGAGCCAGGAAGGGTGTCCAATGCCGCTTCCGGCTTATTACGTCTCCGCCAGGGAAACCAGTCTGTGGGACAGTATGCGGTCCACTTCAGAACTATGGCCTCTGAACTTCGCTGGAATGATGAGGCCATAGTAGCTACATTCTGGCAGGGCCTTTTAGACCGGATCAAAGACGAGCTGGTATCTCAGGAACTCCCTACGTCTTTGGATGATATTATCTCTCTCTGTGTCAAAGTTGATTTGCGTTTCAAGGAACGTAATTCCGAGAAGGAACAGTCTCGGCGTAGTATGATTCGCTTGGCCCCCAACTTCCAAACCCCTGTTCTTCCTCCTGAAGAGCCCATGCAACTGGGGAGGACCCGCCTGTCAGCCGAAGAAAGGGAGAGGAGATTTTGGGACTAGTTGTGTTTATATTGTGGAGAGAGCGGCCATCTTCTGAGTTCTTGTTCTAAACGCTCGGGAAACGACAGGGCCTAACGAGTTCAGGAGCTGTATCATTGGGCCTCTTCTCTCAGTGTCAGTCAGTTCCCAGTAGTAATGATTGCCTGTCTATTCCCATTTCCCTTCAGTTATGACAAAAGACTTTCCCGCAGTCGGCTCTTCTTGATTCCAGAGCCGCAGGAAATTTCATCTCTGCCGCAGTAGTTAAACAATTTGCTATTCCCACACAAGCTTTGGAACAACCCATCTCTCTGATGGCCATTGATGGGGGAAGAATTCCTGAGGGGTCCACCATTCCCCTCCTGCTTCAGATAGGAGCGCTTCATCGGGAGAAGATTTATTTTCTAGTAATTCAGAAATCTACCAACCCAGTCACCCTAGGACTTCCATGGCTTCGTCTCCACTCCCCCACCTTAGACTAGAAATCAGGTCACATATTGTCCTGGGGACAGTCCTGCTTCTCTCACTGTCTTCAGAGAGTGGTTCCTCCGAATAGTCCCAGACGTTCCCAAGAATTTCCTGTGACTCTTTTGCCTGAACCATACCAAACCTTCTCTGATGTTTTTTGTCAACAAGAAGCTACTAGACTTCCTCCTCACAGAATCTGGGATTGTGGCATTGATCTGATACCTGGTAAACCCATTCCCAGGGGCCGTGTTTACCCCCTTTCCCTCCCTGAGTCTAAGGCTATGGTGGAGTACGTCCAAAAAAATCTAAAAAGGGGCTTCATCCGCAAGTCTGCCTCCCCAGCTGGGGCTGGCTTCTTCTTCGTAAAAAAGAAAGATGGGGCCTCCGCCCTTGCATTGATTACAGAGGCCTGAATGCCATTACCGTTAAAAATCGGTATCCTCTGCCACTAATTTCCGAATTGTTTGGCCGGATTAAGGGTGCCACCATCTTTTCTAAACTTGATCTCAGAGGAGCATATAACCTCATACGCATTAAGGAGGGGGATGAATGGAAAACGGCGTTCAATACCCGAGACGGCCACTTTGAATACCTGGTCATGCCCTTTGGGTTATGCAATGCCCCGGCCATCTTTCAGGGCTTTATGAACGAGCTTTTTCAAGACCTCTTGTATCAATCCGTAGTCATCTACTTGGGCGACATTCTCATCTTTTCTCAAGATATAGTATCTCATCGCAGTCATGTACTGGAGGTTCTCTCTCGTATCCGGGAAAATCATCTATTTTGTAAATTAGAAAAATGCACCTTCGAACAAAAACAAATTCCCTTCCTGGGATATATTATTTCTGGCACCGGTCTACAGATGGATCCCACAAAATTGAAAGCCATACTTGACTGGCCCCATCGGGTCTTAAGGCCACCCAACGCTTCCTAGGATTCTCCAACTATTATCGTCAATTTATCAAAAGGATACTCTTCTCTTGTGGCTCCCATCACGGCATTGACCCGTAAATCTGCTGACGCTAGTATTTGGTCCACTGAGGCTATCCAAGCCTTTAGATTATTAAAGTCTCTTTTTTCATCTGCACCCATTCTTCAACAGCTGGATTGTTCACGTCCATTTGTCCTGGAGGTAGATGCCTCTTCTGTTGGCACTGGAGCCGTACTGTCACAGCGAAGCCCTTCTGGAAAACGTCATCCCTGCAGATTCTTTTCCCGTCGCTTGTTACCTGCTGAGAGGAATTATGGGATTGGCGACAAAGAGCTCCTGGCCATCAAGCTGGCTCTCTCCGAATGGAGACATCTACTAGAAGGGGCGAAATTTCCTATCACCATATATACCGACCATAAGAATCTGCTTTACTTACGCACTGCTCGATGTCTAAACCCTCGGCAAGCAAGGTGGTCCTTATTCTTCTCACGCTTTGATTTCAATATCACCTTTCACTCTGGGTCCAAGAATACCAAGGCAGACGCCTTATCTCGCTCTTTTGATCCAGCCGACATGGAAACCTTGGAAGACAATAAATTCATTGTATATGTCAAGTATTGGCAACTACACACCTGAACAAGGGTTGTCCTCCGGGCAAAACATTCATCTTGCCACGTCTACGCACCCGGCTCCTTAACTGGGCTCATCACTCTCTCTTCTCTGGGCATGCCGGCATCCGCAAGAGCTGGGACTTGTTGTCCCGAAGTTACTGGTGGCATTCTTTGCTGGACGATGTGAAGAGATTTGTTTCGGCTTGTTCCAAATGTGCTCTAGGAAGAAGCCTTATGGATGGTTGCTCCCATTACCCATTCCCGATTACCCGTGGTCACAGATATCCATGGATTTTATCACGGATCTTCCTCCTTCCAAATCCTGTACTGTGGTGCTAGTGGTCACGGATCACTTCTCTAAAAACAGCTCACTTTATTGCTCTTAAAGGCCTTCCTTCTTCCTCCTCCTTAGCCGATATTTTCATTAAAGAAATATTTCGCCTCCATGGCTGTCCTCAACATATTGTGTCCGATCGGGGATCACAATTCATATCAAAATTTGGCGGCCTTTTTGCAATAAGTCCGGAATTAAGCTTGACTTCTCTTCCGCATATCATCCCCAGTCCAATGGGTCTACTGAAAGAACTAACCAAGAATTAGAGAAGTTTCTAAGAATATTTATCTCAAGTAACCAAGATAACTGGGTGGATCTTCTCCCTTGGGCCGAGTTTGCCCATAACAACCATTTCCATGAGGCCATCTCTAACTCCCCCTTTTTTGTTCTTTATGGCTGCCATCCTAGACTACCCACCTTCTCTCAAATCACATCTTCTGAAGTTCCCGCAGTGGACTCTCTGTTTCGTAATTTATCTGCTATTTGGGAACAGACCAAGATAAATTTAAAGAAAGCAACCACTCGTTCCAAAAAATTCTACGATAAAAGGAGGAGAATGACCTCAAGTTTTTCAGTCGGTGACAGGGTATGGCTATCCACCCAGAACATTCGTTTAAAGGTTCCCAGTAAAAAAATTGCTCCCAAGTTCATTGGCCCATTCGCTATTTCTGAGATTATTAATCCCATAGCCTTTAGATTGAGTCTGCCTCCCTCCTTACGCATACCCAATGTCTTTCATGTCTCCTTGTTAAAACCGATGGTAACCAACAGATTCTCCACCTCATCCAGAACTCCTCCTCCTGTTGTGGATCGGGATCAAGTCGAATACAGATTAAAACTATCCTAGATTCTCGTAAAGTTCAAGGTGCCATACAGTTCTTGGTAGATTGGAAGGGTTACGGCCCTGAGGAGCGCTCATGGGTAAGAACCATTGATCTGCATGCTCCCCGTCTACTTAAATCCTTCCATAAAAAAATTCCTTTGAAACCCTATTAGGTGTTCGGAGTCCACCTTTATGGAAGGGGGTACTGTAACGGACTTACCTGATCCCCGCCGCTCCATCCAGAAGTCGCACTTCTGCATCCAGGACCACGTGACTGCACCCGGAGGCGTTCACATGACCCCAACCTAGAGGCGGGGATTTTGAATCCCTGTCAGGATAAACACCTCACTCTGACACTCGCTGAGTGTCAGAGCAACACTTCCCTGTTCCTGGCTCCTGCTCTTCGTGGATTGCTGTGTCTTCCAGTCTCCAGTGTCTTCCTGTGTGCTGATCTCTGCCTGCTTGACTACCCTGGCTCTCCTATCCCTGTGTACCGACCCGGCTTGCTGACCATTCTTCTGTTCTTGTGACCCGTGTACCGAACCTGGCCTGCTGACTCCGAGTTGCCTTCTGATTCTGCCTGACTTCATTCCTGTGTACCGAACCGGCTTGTCTGACTCCGCTACCTCCGCTCCACTCCGCTGTACTACATCTTGGGGCGAACCTGAGGACCGCGACCTGCGACTCCTGGCAGCAAAGCCCACCCCGCCTTACGGCGGTTGTTGGTGAACACCGGGGAGATCGTTAGACTCCGCACCTCAGGTAAGCCAGCGCTAATCAAGATTAGTAGTAGAAGTATCCAGAATCTGTTACATTATGTAAATAAATATTTTATAAAATGTTTGCCTGTTTTCCTTACAATCACGGTCAAATGAGCTATATTTTTGTGAATTTACCAATGCTTAAATAAATAAGATCAAGAGGACTAATTGCAAAGGAAAGAAAGTATTTAAATAATTTCCATTTATTAATGCATGCATTAGTAATAATTAGGCTATTTAAAAGGGAGTATGTGGTTCATTTTATGGTCTGCACAATGAATGGAGAGCTAGAAAGGTATTGTATATTGTAAATATATAAAACATATAAATAAAGTGGCACTTACCAAAGACACAGCTGAAAATAAATCAATATCCTGTATTGGGAAAGATAAAATGAATTAGAATTTGAAATATCTGGAGGATATTTAAATGAATGTGAGGTTAGTAAAGCCTAATTTAAGCCAACTAAGACCAAAGTATTAGGTATAATGAAAGCAATAGTTATTGCCAGTCTTTGTAGTCTTGGCCCTTTTGTTGTCATCTTGGACTTTAAGCACCATAATCATCAAGCAGAAACTCTGTGAAGAACACCCAGGGGAAAAATAATCTTCACAAATGCCAATGAAGCAGAACAATCAAAATTTAAAAAGTCATGCATGAATAATTAAATAATTTAAAATATGAAAAGATTATATTAATTGTATACATAATTAGTGGAAATATTAAATGTCACATATTGCTTAAAAAAAAAGAAAACCCATAGGAATTAAAATATTCTGAGCAAATGTCAAACTTAGCAAATATAATAATATTTATCATCAAAGCTTTTAGCATAAGCAGTGGAAGATCATATTAAATCAATTGGGGCGCCACTTATGGCCAATATACCCCAAAGTGTAGAAATAGCTAGCAAAGGGAAGCCATGAATTGGCTTTCCTAAGATGAGTCCCTGTCTAGACAGCTATGTAACTTGAGCAAGGCAGCGCTATCTTATTAGACTCGAGTTAGGTGGCAGAGTAGAGTGCAAGGCAATTGTCACCCACTGTCAATGTCTAAATAACATGAAAACGGTTGTGCACGGTCAAAGCTAGGTAACAAAATAATGTGGATAAAGACAGATCTGAGAATTTGTTCCATCATCCAATCATTTGTGGAATTACATTTATAGACATTCTAGAGCCACCAGTTTGCATCCCAATGTCAGATTATTGTGAACTTGCACAACTTATTTTGTTTTTCTGTGCCCTGGGCACCAAAAACTGAACTTCAAGCTGAAGTTGTCAAGAAAAATATGCTATTA
This sequence comes from Mixophyes fleayi, assembly GCF_038048845.1. Classification (NCBI taxonomy): domain Eukaryota; kingdom Metazoa; phylum Chordata; class Amphibia; order Anura; family Limnodynastidae; genus Mixophyes; species Mixophyes fleayi. The sequence goes on from NC_134410.1 coordinate 88,001,793, forward strand.
TCATCATCAACATTTATTTATACAGCCTATAGATTGTAAGCTTGCCCCTTTTACCCTCTATGTCTGTATTTATTACCCAGTATTGTTTAAATTAGGTTTGTTCCCAATTGTAAAGCGCTATGGAATGTGCTGCTGCAATAATACATTTTATATTGCTGTGGAAACTGAATTATAAACTGTTCTAAAAAAAATAGTAAATTAAAGCATATTTTTCATGTGGAAGTGATGCTTGCCATTTTTTACAATTTGTTGTTATTTGATGTAGAAAAGCTAGACTTACTCTTCCCTAGAGTCAGTACTTTGCTCGTTGAAGGCAAACCAAATATCTGAACATCCTTCTTTCCAAACCAAAAAATCACTAGAATTAACAGTCGCCACGCAAAAGGTTCTTACTGCTGTGTGTACAGTCCCCTCTATGCCTAAATCTGCTGTGTGTACAGTCCCCTCTATGCCTAAATCTGCTGTGTGTACAGTCCCCTCTATGCCCAACTCTGCTGTGTGTACAGCATACTTGCCAACTCTCCCGGAATGTCCGGGAGACTCCCGCATTTTGGGTGGGTCTCCCGGACTCCCGGGAGAGTGTGGCAATCTCCCGCATCTGCCCCCGTTGTGAAATGACGCGTTTTGCATCATTACGTAGCGAGGAGCGCAAATGACGCAATTTCGGAGCTCCGCCCCCCGCACGCCCACCTGCCACAGAGAGTCTCCCGGACACCAACTGAAAAAAGTTGGTAAGTATGGTGTACAGTTCCCTCTATGCCTAACTCTGCTGTGTGTACAGTCAGCTCCATGCTTAACCTAAGGGTTCACTAATTCACAGATATGAAGATGAAATCAGCTAAGGTTCAAAGAAAACCATATATAATCAGCCAGGTACCAAGTCAACCCACACTGTAAAGAGGGATAAAAATGTAAAATCTTTATTTAAACAAACTCAGTTAAAACATGCATAGCAGTATATCCATACAAGCAGTGGGTTTTCAAGTCTGACACAGTTCTTTCTCAAAGGTTAAAAGAAAGGATGGTCCTTTAAGAAAGAGCCACGCCAGGCTCAAAACAGTTTAAAAAAAGTGGAGATGTTGCCTATAGCAACCAATCAGATTCTAGCTATCATTTATTTAGTACATTCTACAAAATGACAGCTAGAATCCGATTGGTTGCTATAGGCAACATCTCCACTTTTTCAAACCCACAGTTTAGTAAATATACCCTTGTGTCTCTTTCCTGCTACTATATGCATGGATATATGAAGTTTTTTGAATAATTATTGTTATCCTTTCATGCAGTGTGTGTTTATTGGAACCAATCCAATTAATTATGGTTGAGAGGATATTCTTGGAACCTTAGCCAAATTTCTAAACTTACTATTATAGCCATCTTCTCTTTCACCAAGACAGAAAGGACCAGTGATTATGCCATGGATTTAATTTACTCTTTTTGGTTATGCATATTTTTTAGGACCATGTAATTATTTTACATATGAACCTAATAAAAACCATCGGCAGCAGCTTTAAGCTCATAAATGAGATGCAATCCCATTTTATATTGACCACTGTAGTGCCTCAATATCCTGTAGTAATTTCACAATAATGCTGAAAACTCTGTTTCCGGTTGTAGATTGAGCCTTGCACGGCAAATTGCTATTGGGCTTTTACATCTGATGTTTGCATTACAATTTAGAAATGGTGACTGAACGGAGCTGTGCTTCAATTTTTTTCTCTTTAGGTTTCAGCAATGTACATGTTCCATTTTCCAGAGATGTTCAATTCAAAGTCTAGCATATCTGGTTATATGTGGCTCCAGTGGTCATTATTCTTTACAAGACATTTAACTGGAATGGAAGTGAAGGAAACTAACATAAAATGACTGATAACATGGCTTTTGCACGAATACACAACCTTTTTTTATTTATTTATTGTTAGACAGATGTCTAATGTCCATATTCCTTTTTCTTCTACTCGTTGTATAATGGTCCTACTTCACTTTCTTATACATAAGTATATTTTAATTATTTGTAATATTAATAGAAGGTTCCCAACATATGTTTATAGCTGCTGCCAACTGCTCACCAATAACTAAAACAAGAGACAACCAATCAGCCAATAGAGAGGGGCACATAAAAAGGGCCCACTGCTCAAGTACAGTACTTGGCCCAAGTTAGTCTTAGTCTATCACCGAGCATCCAAGTCAATTCAGAAACAATTTACTATCTACTGGTCATAAAACCTCTTATAGAAGATAATTGCGTCCTCTGTAACTTCTAATTCTCTGTGCTTAAAATAAATAAAACCTCAAAATTAATTTGCAGAATTCAACCATTTGATCTGATTAGGAATGATGAAGTTGTTTGGCCTAGTGAAAGAACAGTTGTGAAGATGGAGCCTTTGCCACTAGTCAAATTATCTGCAAAAGAAAAGAGCCCAGACTGGTCACTCTTAAATTAGGTCCCAGGTTATGGCAGCATACATGGAGTATGTGTACAGCTAATATATAATTAAACATGGAAACACATGTCTTACCTTTGATATTTAAGGCCATTCACACCTTTAAGTGACAAGAGCCTAATTAACATGAATTAATATAAAGCTGATAGTATATGTGCACCCCAACAACAAACGTGACACAAAGTACTGGCAATTAGTTTAATTACCATCTATTTCTATAAGAACCATATTTTTTTTGGACCATAGTTAAGAAAAGCAGCCCTAGTGACAGCCCATGCAGTGTAAGGAACAGGCATATGTACTATGCAGTGATTACAAATAAAAGGGCTAATCCGTTCACCTGGCTTTCTGCTGCCAGAGACAGCCTACGTTTATCCAGCTGGAAAATAGACAATTATATAATGAAGAGAACATGTACTCAATTCATCATCCTTACAAACAACGTTATTTATCCAACCAACATCATTAAAGTGATAATAGTAATAATAGTTTTGATTACTTAAGCCAAAATCATGAACTTCTATAGTTTATTTTATTGCATTTTGAATGTACAGAGGTCTTCTAATATACTCCATGAGCTAGATTAAAGCTGGGTACACACTAATGCCACTTGTTCAGATATTGCAAGTGCATACGCTGCCATATTTTATCGTACTAAAGCACTTTACATCTGTTGATTTGGTTTCATAAACTAAAAATTACGATCAACGATGGAACAATGTTGAGCAAATATGGAAGTGTGTATGCACCAACAACCTGCAGTGTAGACAGATAACTGTAAAGTGCATACAGAGTCACAAGCTTTTCAGCAGATGGTTATGAGAGATGAACAGATCTGACTGTAAATTGTGTGTACACGCATGAATCGGCATGCTCATCGGGACTTTCAGTCGTTGGTAAAATAGTTAAGAAATCGCATCTGAAGTAGATTTCATTAGTATGTACTCAGCTTTACTTAAGTCAGACATATTTTATACTACACAAATTTACAGCAAACTCATTTTGGCTAGTGAACTACAAACAATGGGCATTTCTCACCTAAAAAAAAAAATTGTGAAAATGAACGAACACACATACACAAGGCAGTTATTTATGACCGAGAAATATAAAAAAGCACAATGTTTGTCAAGTGCATAAAAGTGTGGAAGATATAGTGGACATTACATATCACATCTGAGTCGCACTTCAAACACTGGGAGGTTCGGAAGATGCCCCAGCTTGGTCCAGAAATTCAAAAATGTAAATGTCATATTTAAAAAACAGAACTTAAACATAACTTACTAATATCAAAAGTGAAGGAACAATAAATGTAAGAGCTGGTGCATTTTAACAGTAAACAGTTATGTAAAGTGATCACATTAACAAAACGATTAATGGTTTATAGTAGAGATGCTCAGGCTCGTTTCCCCGAGAACCGAACACTCACGAATTTAGCATATCTGAGTATTTTTGCGCGCCCTCGATATTGAAAACGAGACAAAACGTCATTGTTACGTCGTCGGATCTTGGGAGCTTTGGATTGTAAAAGTACCGCCCTCCACGGCGATCCAGAGCCATTTCACAGAGGAACACAGAAGGGGTGGCACTGTTCTTGGCAGTCTAGTGCAGTTGGGCAGCGTCATAGGTAGAAAAGAAAGAGGAGGGGTAGCAGTGTTCTTCAAAGTCTCCAGTGACATTCAGGTCTTCTAAATATGCAGTCACATTGTACTGTGTTATATAGGTAACATACAAAGAAGAGAGCTCCATTGCTTCATTGCCAATTGTCATTGCTGAAATACAAACAATAGGTCTAGCAGGCTTGATCTTCTAAATCTGCAGTCACATTGCAGCTCCATTGCTAATTGCACCCCTTCTTTACTGACACTGCTGTGTGGCAATGTTTCCTAGCTGTCACCCGATTCCTCCTACAGGTGAGCCTGCACAGAGAACAGCGCTGCTGGCAGCCTGGCAGCGTACTGCTCCCTCCGTGCCCATGCACAACCGCCGGCAGTCTCAAAGATTTATCAGAGAGAACTCCCAAACAACTGCCCGGCTGGAACTGCACACAGCAGTCAGCATAGAGGAAAAGCCAGAAACCAGGTAAGCCCTCTAGAATAAAATAAAAAATAAAACAATAAACACTACAATACACTACACTTCCCTGTCCTAACACTGCTGAGACAGGAAGAAAAGACACCATGAAGAGGGAGGAGCTGCCTTATATAGGGGCCAGGTGGGACAAAATTCTTCCTGTCTACCCTAGCTGATCAGGGGATTAACCCATTGTGTGGGCTGCCATGGAGTTGGGAAAGGAAAATAGGGATTTAAAATAAATAAATAGGGATCCAAAACCAAAACATGCAAGAGCGGTTTTGCCAGAACCAAAACACGAAGTTAATCCAGATCCAAAACCAAGTAAACATCTCCAGTTTATAGCAGAGGAACACTTGATCCTGCTATCACATAACTGAGGAACTATGTACTATTTATGGGTAAAGAAAATCTGGACATAATATTTAACTGAAAATTCTATGTTCAGTCCTTCGGGCTTACTAGTCCAGAACTTATGCCTGCACCTCCATTTTCACATCAAAATGCTCAAAATGATTTTTACAAAGAAGTGATTCACATTTCTTTCTTTTTTGATTTGCCACTTTAAGACTAATTTTAGAGAAATGGGTCACAATTGTGTTCATATGTTTTTATTTTGTCTTTTGTGTATGTTGAGAATTAGCACAATAATGCAAGATGGATTAACGAATATATACACAGGTCAGCCACAACATTAACACTACCTGCCCAATATTGTGTAGGTCCCCCTAGTGCTACTAAAACAGCTCTGACCCATGGACTCCACAAGACCTCTGAAAATGTCCTGTGGTATCTGGCACCAAGATGTTAGCAGCAAGTCCTACAAGGTGCAAGGTGAGGCCTCCATGGCTCAAACTTGTTTTTTCAGTACATCTCACAGATACTTGATCAGATTGAGATCTGGGGAATTTGGAGGCCAAATCAACACATTGAACTCTTTGTCATGTTCCTCATACTATTCCTGAACAATATTTGCCATGTGGCATGGCACATTGTCCTGCTGAAAGAGGTCACTGCCATTTGGGAATACCGTTGCCATGAAGGGGCGTACTTAGTCTGCAACAGTGTTTAGGTAGGTAGTATGTGTCAAAGTAACATCCACATGAATGCCAGGACCCAAGGTTTCCAAGCAGAACATTGTCCAGAACATCACACTGCCTCTGCCGGCTTGCCTTCTTCCTATAGAGCATCCTGGTGCCATCTCTTCTTCAGGTAAATGACGAACACACACCCTGCTGTCCACATGATGTAAAAGAAAACGTGATTCATCAAGCCATCTTCTTCCATTGTTCCATGGTCCAGTTCAACACTCACATGCCCACTGCTTTCAACGGTGGACAAGGGACGGCACTAACTTTTTCAGTAATTAGTGCTACAGTAGCACTCCTGTGGAGTTGGACCAGACAGGTTAGCCTTCATTCCCCGCGCACATAAATGAGCCTTGGGTGTCCAAGATGCTGTTGCTGGTTCACCTGTTGTCCTTCCTTGAACCACGTTTGGTAGGTACTCACCACTACAATACTCGGAACTCCCCACAAGACCTGCAGTTTTGTAGAGGCTCTGACACAGTTGTCTAGCCAGCACAATTTGGCCCTTGTCAAAGTCGCTCAGAACCTTACACTTGCCCATTTTTCCTGCCTCAAAAACATCAACTTCAATAACTGACTGTCCACTTGCTGCGATTAGACAAAAAGGGGAAGGATGCTGTCGCACTAATCATAGAAGCTATAAACCGGTGTTTACTAGGTTTTAGGTTGATTAAATTATCTCTGTAAACGGGGTGCTACCTAGAACTATCAATGTGTATCACAAAAACGGAGGTGGGAAGAGAGTTTTTTATAGGTGCACATAGCTTCTTGATATTAAAATATAACTTTTATTAAAGATTATTTTATAAAATGAGCGAAATATGAAACAATTTAAAATCAAATGCTGTCTGCACAAATATCTTCTTTATTGGTTGTAGGACTTATGCTGTTAGCAGATATACTGATAACCAGTTAGCAGGTTATTTACTGATTAAGCATTCAAATGTTCAGGTCATGCTGGCATAGAATTTCATATATGCATAGATGAGCTCCGTATCAGGGTAGCCCTATGCTTGTTTTTACCAATATAAGAGCTATCTATATAGTGTCTTAATAAACAATTGTCCGCATTTGGTTATTGAGGTGCATTAATAAGCTCCATATCAGAATAACCCTGTTAGGAACTCCCAAGCCAGTACAGTGAAACTCGGGGACTACTCTGAAGGCCCGGTGTTCGCTGGAGCCCCTAGTGGTGGGGACAGACTTGGCTGCGGGCCGACCGAGGGTCTAGTAACGTATACTGACTTAAAGGTGCACCCAGGAGTGGAGTGATTGGCGGGCTGTAGTGAAGAGGAATCCAAGGTCAAAGGTCACCAGCACAGATACAAAATCCAGGGACAAGCGAAGGGTCAGACACACAGGCAAAGAAGCAAAATCCGGAATCCAGGCAAGAAGGTCAAGGTCAGAAGAGAAGGTTCTCAGGTCCAGGAACAAGCAGAGGTCAAAACACGGGTAGTCAATCCAAGGTAGCAATAACCAAACAGAGAGAACAAGCAGGCAGCAGAACTGCGGGCAGAACGCTATAACCGGCAGTGAGGCTGCAGACCTCACTGCCCTAAATACCACAAGCCACCAATCAGAGCCTAGCTCTGAGCCTCACACAGCCCCCATATTAATTAAATTAATCAGCCCACAGGATGTGTTAAATTGCGCGCATGCGCCTGGCCACTAGTACCGGCGGTACGCAGCGCCAGATTAGAAGCGTCGGACCGTTGCCTTGGCAACGGCCGACCAGGAACTGGAAATGACGTCCCGGTCGTCAAGGTGACGGCCGGGACGCCAGAGGACCCAGGAAGCGAGCCGCGGCGGCTCGTAACAGTACCCCCCCCCCTTGAGGAGGGGTTAAGGAACCCCGACACCCAGGTTTAGTGGGAAATTTCCTGAAAAATTCTTTAATGAGTCTCCCAGCATGGAGAAGCCTCCGCGGTATCCAGCATCGCTCCTCAGGGCCATAACCCTTCCAGTGCACCAGGAACTGAACTTGGCCTTGGACCCTCCTTGAGTCAAGGATTCTTTCAATGACATATTCCTGGTCTCCATTCACAACCAAAGGCCGAGGCCTGCTAGAGGAAGGCTGACTGAATCTGCTGGGCGCAATGACTTTCTTCAGAAGCGAACAATGGAATGTCGAGGGTATTTTTAAAGAAAGTGGGAGTTTCAGCCTGAAAGCCACTGGATTTATCTTTTTCTCAATTGAAAATGATCCAATGTATCGGGGCCCCAGTTTCTTGCAAGGTTGCCTCAACTTGATGTTCCGTGTGGACAACCAAACCCGATCCCCCACTTTCAGAGAACATGGCACACGATGGCGGTCAGCGAAAGCCTTGGATTTTTGAGAGGCTTGACCCAGTGCAGAGTGCACCTTTTTCCAGACAGTACTCAACCTGGCCGTAAAAGCAGGTGTTCCAGAATCCCCACTGGGAACAGCAGTAGAGAAAGAGTTGGACTTCGGGTGAAATCCGAGGTTGCAGAAGAACGGGGATGTGTGCATTGTGGAATGGCAGGAATTGTTGTAAGCGAATTCCGCCCAGGGCAAGAGAGAGGACCAGTTATCGTGAAATTTTGAAACATAGATGCGTAAAAACTGTTCCAAGGACTGGTTGGTTCTTTCCGTCTGTCCATTCGACTGCGGGAAATACGCTGAGGACAGACTGATACTGATCCCAATGGACTTACAAAAAGATCTCCAAAATCGTGCAATAAACTGAGATCCTCGGTCCGAGACGATGTCTTCAGGAAGACCGTGCAGACGAAAGATATGGGTCAGAAACAAAGTAGCCAAGGTCCTGGCATCCGGTAGTTTGGGTAAGGATATAAAATGTGCCATCTTACTAAATCGGTCCACGACTACCCAAATGGTGTTATGGCCCGTAGATACTGGAAGGTCAACAATAAAATCCATCGAAAGATGGGACCAAGGCCTGCTTGGAGCAGGCAAGGGTAGCAGTAGACCAGAAGGGCGGTTTCTAGCAGATTTATTTCTGGCACACTCAGGACAGGCACGGACGTAAGCCTCCACATCATCCGATAAGGTGGGCCACCAAAGCCAGTGAGAAAGAATTTCGATAGTCCTACGAATTCCCGGATGACCAGCAGAGCGGTTGTTGTGATCCTCTATGAGGACAGGTTTCCTTAGATGAACCGGGACAAATAACTTGTTGAGAGGTGTCTGAACTGGAGCAATTTTCTGGAAGTGTTGGATAGTGGCTCCCAGATCCTGGGTGAGTCCGAGATGAATTGAAGTTGAAGGAAAAATAGACCTTGAGTCAGGAGACTGAGGATGATGGGCCAAAAAACTTCGGGACAAAGAATCAGTCTTAATATTTTTTGAACCTGGACGAAATGTGATGATGAACCTAAATCTGGTGAAGAATAGGGCCCAGCGAGCGTGCCTGGGATTCAGAGTTTTTGCGGTCTGAATATATTGGAGGTTTTTATGGTCTGTGAAGATGGTAATGGTGTGTGCAGCTCCCTCCAACCAATGTCGCCATTCCTCCAATGCCAACTTAATGGCCAATAATTCACGGTTTCCGACGTCATAATTACATTCCGCAGGCAGAAACTTTCTCGAGAAAAATGCACAAGGATGTAACTTTTTACTCTGTGGGTCTTTCTGAGAGAGAATGGCACCAGCACCGACATCCGAAGCGTCCACCTCCACAATAAACGGAAGTCCTGTGTCAAGGTGTCTAAGGACTGGAGCGGAAATGAAGGCAGCTTTGAGAGCTGAGAAACTTGCCAGTGCTTCTGCGGACCACTCCGCTGGGTTAGCTCCTTTTCGAGTGAGGGCAGTGATAGGAGCCACTAACGAGGAGAATGAGCCAATAAACCTTCGGTAATAATTGGCGAACCCAAGGAATCTTTGGATCGCCTTCAAGTTAGTAGGTAGGACCCAATCTTGAATTGCCTGCACCTTGGCGGGATCCATAGCGAATCCTGATGAGGAGATGATGTAACCCAGGAATGCCACTGTGGACACCTCAAATTCGCATTTCTCCCATTTTGCGTTCAGATGATGTTCTCGTAATTTCAATAAAACCTGGCGGACGTGCTGACGATGCTGAGATAAGGATTCAGAATAAATTAGGATGTCATCCAAATAAACAACAACTGTTTTTCCCAAGAACTCACGTAATACATCGTTAATCAGGTCCTGAAAGACTGCCGGAGCGTTGCACAAACCGAATGGCATTACGAGATATTCGTAATGTCCCGAGTGGGTATTAAAGGCAGTCTTCCACTCATCCCCCTTCTTGATTTGGATAAGGTTGTAGGCCCCTCGGAGGTCAATCTTAGAGTATACAGTAGCTGTTTTCAGTTGATCGAACAGGACAGAGATCAAGAGTAAAGGATACATGTTCTTAATCGTGATGTTATTCAGTCCACGGAAATCGATGCAAGGCCTCAGGCTGCCATCTTTTTTGGAAACGAAAAAACAACCTGCGCCTACAGGAGATTTAGAAGGGCGGATGAACCCTTTCTTCAGGTTTTCTTGTACGTATAGTTCCATGGCCTGTGTTTCAGGAAGGGATAGTGAATATAAACGCCCTTTGGGCAACTTAGAACCGGGTACCAATTCAATTGCGCAGTCGTATTCCCGGTGTGGTGGGAGTGAATCAGCTGCCAATTTCAATAAGATACAATAGTGCAGACAGCGAGGACACCGATGCGCGTTTCGCTTAGGTCTGTTTTCTCTCAGGCAAGCCGAGACACTGAATTGACACTTCTTAAGTACTCTGCAGGGACACCCCTTCATGGTCACGTGATCGCAACCTGGACCAATCATAGTTTATATGGATTAAAATGAATGACGGTGCTGCCGTTTTATTAGATGTCATCATTAGTTATGATAGTATAGCCTTCTGGATTGTTTCATACACGGATTCTCGCTCTAAGTGCCGTGATCGTGAGTATATGTTACAATCTATATATGAGAAGCATAAAGGAATACATAATGGTTATATACTGAGCGTTTCACTCTATGAATTTATTTTATATGGGATCATGAACTAATTTCATTGTTGTGAATGCACTTTATATGAAGAGACATATCTGTATAAATTCATTTTCTGATGGGCAGTTCTAATATACCTATATGTATTTATGATAAACAGATGATCAGATGACCATATTGTATATAACAAAATTGTAGCAAATTAAATGTGTTCTTAATTGTTACATTAATAATGGGATCTGTTATTATCTAACCCATCTCCCCAATCGATTTTCCTGAATTAATATATCTTTTATAAGATCTGTTTTTTGGGGAATACATGGCAGTGTTGTATTTCCTATATCTCATTGTATGATAATTAATTTTTATTTTTATTTAGGAATGGTGTGACTTGTAATGATAATCCTTCTATGACTTTCTAACTATTGTCTTGTTGTGGAATAAACCTTTGTTATTTTAGAGATTATACTGATATTAATTTATTGCGTTATTTGAAAAAGAGAAAGGAGTGTGTAATTGGTCTGATTTTTCTAGTAGAGATCTTTATTTGATGTGCAAATTAAACTCAGTGTTAAAAGAAAAACATACTAGTGAAAATAAAATTATTATGAAATTTAAGTGAGGATGAGGTAATAACCACTTCTTACCATTTATAGATTGTGAGTGTTCTACCTATTAGGGTGAATTAATTTTTTATTAAGTGTTATATAATTAATTTAGTGTCTTTAAGGTTTAATACTGTATGATATCTGTGAATATATGATTATCAGGATAAACCTGTTTACTGTCTTCGTTTTAGTTTCTTTATTATATAAACTTGTGAATTATATAGTGTTACAAATAGGAGCAGTCTATCAATTTGTTGATAATCCTACTTTTCTCTTTACTTTACGGAATCTAAAATATTTTTGTAACAAATTTTATTATTTATCTCTAATAGATATCTCATAATTCTTTAGAGAAAGACCGTATAATTATTATTCTCATTAAGACCTGATGGGTGTGTTGTTCCCATCAGAAAAATCAATTTGGTTTCTTTTTTAGAAGTTCTTGTTTTATATTTCCTCCTCGTATTCCCAATTCAAGTTTTTCCATACCAAAAGCTGTTAGGTCATTGGGGTCACTATTGTGTATCTTCAAAAAGTGTTTTGCTACTCTTGTTGGTATTTTCATTTTCTTAATGTCTTGTTCAGCATTGCGAATGTTGCCGATGTGTTCAAGAATTTTCTGTTTGAGAGCTCTAGTTGTCATTCCTACATACATGAGGTTGCATGTGCATTTTAGACAATAAATCACACCTCTAGTGTTACAATTAATAAAAGTGTTAATTTTGTGGCAGTGATTATATTTGTCAAAAAATTCCTTAGTTTTTTTAGTAAATTTGCATGCCTTACACTTTCCACAGGGAAAGAATCCTTTGATGTTACTTATAGTGCCCGTTTGTTTCTCTCTCAAATTCTTTGATCTTCTCCAAATTAGTAAAATAGTAACATAGTTGATGAGGTTGAAAAAAGACACCAGTCCATCAAGTTCAACCTATTTTGGATCTCCTGCGATCCTGCACTTATATTTGAAATTAATCCAGAGTAAGCAACCGCCAATCTGTTTCAATTGTGAAAATCCCCCCAGACTCAATATTGCAGTCCTATTTTTACCCTATATCCACTACTATCCTTCATTTTAAATTAACGGTCGTATCCCTGGATACACCTTTCCGCTAAAAATTTGTCTAACCATTTCTTAAACATATCTATTGAATCTGCCATCACAACCTTCCCTGGCAATGAATTCCATATCTTGACTGCCCTTACTGTAAAGAACCCCTTCCTTTGCTGGTTGTGAAATTTCCTCTCCTCTAACCTTAGGGTATGACCACGTGTCCTGTGTATGGTCCTTGGGGTAAAAAGTTCCCATGAAAGCTCTCTGTATCGACCCCTAATGTATTTGTACATAGTAATCATATCTCCCCTTAGACGCCTCTTTTCTAAAGTAAACATGCCTAAACTGGCTAACCTTTCCTCATAACTTAATGACTCCATACCCTTTATCAATTTTGTCGCCCTTCTCTGAACCCTTTCTAGTTCCAAATTATCTTTTTTATAGAGTGGTGCCCAGAACTGTACTGCATATTCAAGATGAGGTCTTACCAACGATTTATACAGTGGCAAAATTAGACTCTCTTCCCTTGCATCTATGCCCCTTTTTATGCATGCCAATACTTTGTTTGCCCTTGCAGCTGCTGCTTGACATTGAGCACTATTGCTAAGTCTACTGTCTACGAGCACTCCCAAATCCTTTTCCATTATAGATTCTCCTAAATGAATTCCATTTAATTTATATATTGCGCTCTTGTTTTTGATCCCTGAATGAATAACCTTACATTTATCTGTGTTAAACCTCATATTCCATTTGGCCGCCCAATCCTCCAGTTTATTTAAGTTCCTCTGTAGAGAAGTGTCACGGGCACTAGGAGTCTTTGCCCAGGATATCACCAGATGATGTTCTTACCAGAGTAATATAGCTGGTACTATGGTCCTCTGGTAGCAGGGTGAAAACGGAACAGGAGAATCAGCAGATGGTGAGAGAATGCTCAAGGAAAGTCTATGACTAGCAGCAACTGGTAATGACTTCGATGTATGAACACGAGGAACCAGATGGACAAGTAAACGTGAGGAGAGTCAGTGGTCTGCGTACAGCAAGTTGTACCACTGCTATAGTGAGGAGGAATGTCCAGGAGTAGAGAGGAGGTAGTGAAAGTCAGTGGGCTGCGTATAGCAAGTTGTACCACTGTCATATATTGAAGGAATGGGTTCCAGGTGCAAGTAGGTAACGGGGAAGTCAGTGGTCTGCGTACAGCAAGTTGTACCACTGCTTATGTGAGAGGATACTTGAAACTGGTGCCAATGGGAAACAGGAGTCAGTGGTCTGCGTACAGCAAGTTGTACCACTGCTATATATATGTGAAGAGGGTCACGAGGAGATGAATGGAATACAGAGGATACACGGGGGCACACGGAACTTGATCCCACGATGATAACCACAATACAATAATAACTGACAAGCACTGCTTGAAGTATACAAAGTCACTATAGAGATCCAGGTAATAGGAAACAAAGTCAATAGTAACAATAGCTTCAGTAGATGGAAGACTCCGGAGATGAACACAACACAGTCCAGACGGATATGCAACACAATAGCAAAGTCAATGGAAAGTATGCATACCGCGGTTCAGGAGAGCAGGCTGTCAAGGAGAAGTGCAGGGATACCTGAACGGCTGAACACCGGTAGGAGGAGAGACCACTGGAGGATGGAAGCGGTAATGAGGTTGGTGCAGCGCACGAAAGGTATCCGGTAATCAAAGGAGCAATACTCAGGAAGCAGTAGTAAGTAAAACTGGAAACATGATGAACACGGGAGAGTTGAGGCTGTCTGCTATCCGGCAGTAGTAGCGGAGGCAGCGGAGGGGAGACACGCTGAACACAGGAGAGTAGAGACGGTCTGGAATCCGGCAGCAGTAGCAGATAGGAATCAGTGGAGAGATGACATGATGAACACAGGAGAGTTGAAGTGGTCTGGCAACCACAATCGTAGTAGTCAGGAATCAGCTGGAGCTGAATACACGAGGAAACACAGGAACACCTTCAGAGGCTCATGGGGAATGAGACTCCAAGATCAGGCAACTAGGTAATGATCACAGGTGGTTTAAATAGGGAGGGTTGCCTGATCATCCAATTAATTAAAAGCAACAGGTACTGAAGGTTTCATAAGGGCTGCACATGCGCAGACCCTCAGGATGGCGGACGGCCACGGTTCCTGAACACAGGAGAAATGGCACTCACAGTCCGGTGAGTGACAGTACCCCCCCTTTTAAAGGTGGGCACAGAACACATAGAACCGGGTTTGTCCGGAAACTTGGAATAAAACTTCTTAAGAAGAGCTGGAGCATTGAGATCTTCTGCTTTAATCGATGAACGCTCTTCAGGACCAAAGCTCTTTCAATGAACGAGGAAACGAAGAACTCCTCGCGAAATTTTTGCATCTAATATGTGAGTAATCTCAAAGTCCTCCTCTTGATGAGCTTGAACTGGCCGAGGTGCTGAAGGAGGGACCGAGAAACGGTTGATAAGAGGTTTGAGCAAAGACACATGGAAGGCATTGGAAATACGAAGGTTCTTAGGTAGTAGAAGTTTGAAACAAACTGGATTTATCACTTGAATGATCCTATATGGACCAATAAAAAGAGGAGCGAACTTCATAGATGGGACCTTCAAACGAATATTTTTGTTTGATAACCATACACGATCTCCGATTTTAAGTGGTGGAATAGCCCATCTCTTTTTATCTGTAAAAGACTTATATCTGGCAAATGTCTTCTTTAAACAGGTTTTGACCTGAGACCAAATATTTTTGAAGGTCTGACAAACAGTCTCTACAGCAGGAACTTGGGTGGGAGGGAGGGCAGGAAATTCCGGAAAAGACGGATGGTGACCGTAAACCACAAAGAATGGAGTTTTAGAAGATGATTCATGATACATGTTGTTATGAGCGAATTCAGCCCATGGAAGCAAATCTACCCAGTTGTCTTGGTTGGCTGAAGAGAACATCCTTATAAAAGTCTCAAGATCTTGATTGACCCTTTCGGTTTGTCCGTATGATTGAGGATGGTAGGAGGATGAGAGTGATAATCGGATACCCAAGGTCTTACAAAGGGCCCGCCAGAATCTGGAAACGAATTGCACTCCTCTATCTGAAACAATCTCGGAAGGACATCCATGAATACGGAAGATTTCTTTGATGAAATAATCAGCCAGAGTAGATGAAGAAAGTAAACCGGTCAAAGGAACGAAATGTGCCATCTTCGAAAATCTATCCACCACTACCCAAATAGTATTGCACTTTTTACTAGGAGGAAGATCAGTAACAAAGTCCATACTAATATGGGTCCACGGCTTGGAAGGAATGGGTAGTGGTTGAAGCAAACCCGCTGGAGTTCTGCGGGGAGTCTTAAACTGGGAACACAATTCACAAGCAGCCACAAAATCTTTGACATCTCTCCTCATAGAAGGCCACCAGTAACTTCGAGAAAGAATTTCAAAAGTCTTGCGTTCAACAGAATGTCCAGAAAAACGAGAAGAGTGAAACCACGAAAAGGATTTTCTTCCTAAGAGCAGGAGGCACGAGGGTTCTCCCAAATGGTAGCACCTTAGTGGAAGAAGCAGCCAGAGAAACACATTTGGGGGTCTAATATAGAGTGGTTAGGACCATCTTCAACGTCTGAGGACGTCACAAAATCTCGAGATAGGGCATCTGCTTTTTTATTTTTTGCAGCTGGTTTGAAGGTTATGATTAGTTCAAAACGAGAAAAGAAAAGAGACCATCTTGCTTGACGAGGATTCAAACATTGAGCAGACTGTAAATATGACAAATTTTTATGATCAGTAAAAATTGTCACAGGATGACGAGCTCCTTCCAACAAATATCTCCATTCCTCTAATGCTACTTTTATAGCCAGCAACTCCTTGTCCCCGATGGTATAATTCTTCTCTGCAGGCAGAAGACCCCGAGAGTAAAAGGCACAAGGATGGAATTTTTGTTGCTCCGATCTTTGGGAGAGAATGGCTCCTAAGCCAACATTAGTGGCATCTAGCTCTAGGAAGAAGGGAAGCGTCACATCAGGCTGTCGAAGAACAGGAGCGGAGGAGAAGGACTCTTTGAGAAACTGGAAGGCTTGAAGGGCCTCAGAGGACCATTGTTTAGTATTGGCCCCTTTACGAGTTAGGGCAACAATAGGAGATGCAATCGAGGAAAAATCTTGAATGAAGCGTTTATAGTAATTGGCAAAACCTAAAAAACGCTGAATTGCACGAAGAGTAGTTGGCTGAGGCCAATGTAATACAGCATTCACCTTTTCTGGATCCATCTGAAGACCAACTCCGGAGACAATATATCCCAGAAATGGAATCTGGGGCAAATCGAATGAACATTTTTCTAACTTGCAGAATAATGAATTTTTTCGGAGTCTGGAAAGGACCTCTGCCACATGTTGATGATGAGAAGGCAGGTCCTGAGAAAAGATTAATATGTCGTCCAGATAGACGACGACACAAACATATAACAAGTCCCGGAAGATCTCATTAATGAAACCCTGGAAAACAGCGGGGGCGTTACATAACCCGAAGGGCATTACTAAATATTCATAATGCCCATCTCTGGTGTTGAAAGCTGTCTTCCATTCGTCACCGGACCTGATTCGAATTAAATTATAGGCACCACGAAGATCCAACTTGGTAAAGATCCGGGCTCCCTTGATACGATCAAATAACTCAGTAATTAATGGAATGGGATACCGATTTTTGATAGTTATGGCGTTAAGTCCATGGAAATCTATGCAAAGACGTAATGACCCATCCTTCTTTTTACGAAGAAAAAACCTGCTCCAGCGGGAGAGGTAGAAGGTCGAATAAATCCTCGCTGGAGATTCTCTTTGATGTACTCAGATGTGGCTTGAGTTTCAGGTAACGAAAGTGGATACACACGACCCCTGGGAGGAGTCTTGCCAGGTTGAAGATCAATCGAATAGTCCCACGAACGATGAGGAGGAAGACGTTCAGACTGACGTTTATCAAATACATCGGCAAAAGAAGCATACTGAGGAGGAAGTCCCGGTGAACAAGGTGAAATGGAGGATTGCTGTATCTTGAGAGGAACGACTTGAGAGAATCAACGATGATGACATTTAGACCCCCAAGACGTAACTTGAGGAGTATGCCAGTCAATCTGGGGAGAATGACGTTGAAGCCATGGAAGGCCTAATACAATCGGACTGGTAGTAACAGGAAGAATTAAAAATGAAATTTCCTCCTGATGTAATACACCAATTTGAAGGGTTACTGGAGACGTACTCTGGGTGATGAGACCATTAATAATGCGTGATCCATCGATAGCAGTCACAGTAATTGGGTATTTTCAAAGTAATCACTGGTAGGGACTATTGATTCACGAGGGATTTAGAAATAAAATTTCCTGCAGCTCCAGAGTCAATAAGTGCTTGGGACATGAAAGATTTGGTAGCAAAGGAAACAGTAACATCAAAAGCACAAACTTTTAATTTCGTAGAACATGGAGAGGACTCCAGGGACCCTAACTTCACCTCTCCAGGACTGGTTAGGGCCTGGCATTTCCCGATTTTTTAGGGCATGAATTGAGCATATGAGTAGAATCAGCACAATAGATACAAAGTCTATTTTTTACTCTTCGGTCCCTCTCCTCTGAAGTTAATTTGGAGCGACCTATCTCCATAGATACTACCGGAGATTAAACTTGGCGAACTTGAGGACTTGAGCGAAGAGGTGCTTTATATGAAGTTGTTTTTTCAGACTCTCTTTCACGAAATCTCATGTCTACACGATGGCAAAGAGAAATCAAATCTTCTAGAGAAGTAGGTAATTCTTGAGTAGTCAGTGCATCTATAATTTTATCAGAAAGCCCCTGCCAGAAGGCGGCAATTAAAGCTTCAGTGTTCCACTGAAGTTCAGAGGCTAATATCCGAAATTGAATGACGTACTGGGCTACAGTACGAGAACCCTGACGTAGACGGAGGATGCTGGATGCAGCGGAAATAACACGACCAGGCTCATCAAATACACTTCGAAACGTGGAAATAAATTTGGCACTATCTTATAATAATGGATCATTTCTTTCCCACAGAGGGGAAGCCCATGCGAGAGCTTGTCTGGAAAACAAAGAAATGAGATAGGCCACTCTGGAACAATGAGTAGAGAAATTGTGAGGTTGAAGCTCAAAATAAACTGAGCATTGATTTAGAAAACCCCTGCATGTTTTGAGGTCTCCATCATATTTTGAAGGAGTAGGCAGGTGTAGCGTGGAAGCAGTAGACACCTAGGATGGCACTGGGGAAACGGATGAAGGCAAAGGAGCATCAACAGTAGCTGTGATATTTTGCGCAGAAGTTCCTTGGGAGGCTAACGCCTGGCAACATTTCAGCAATTGTTGTTGGCGAACATCCTGTTGTTCAATACGGGTAACCAGATACTGCAGCATCTCTTTAGCTGTAGGTTCCGATCCTGGGTCTGTCATGGCCTGATCTTACTGTCCCGGGCACTAGGAGTCTTTGCCCAGGATATCACCAGATGATGTTCTTACCAGAGTAATATAGCTGGTACTATGGTCCTCTGGTAGCAGGGTGACAACGGAACAGGAGAATCAGCAGATGGTGAGAGAATGCTCAAGGAAAGTCTATGACTAGCAGCAACTGGTAATGACTTAGATGTATGAACACGAGGAACCAGATGGACAAGTAAACGTGAGGAGAGTCAGTGGTCTGCGTACAGCAAGTTGTACCACTGCTATAATGAGGAGGAATGTCCAGGAGTAGAGAGGAGGTAGTGAAAGTCAGTGGTCTGCGTATAGCAAGTTGTACCACTGTCATATAGTGAAGGAATGGGTTCCAGGTGCAAGTAGGTAACGGGGAAGTCAGTGGTCTGCATACAGCAAGTTGTACCACTGCTTATGTGAGAGGATACTTGAAACTGGTGCCAATGGGAAACAGGAGTCAGTGGTCTGCGTACAGCAAGTTGTACCACTGCTATATATATGTGAGGAGGGTCACGAGGAGATGAATGGAATACAGAGGATACGCGGGGGCACACGGAACTTGATCCCACGATGATAACCACAATACAATAATAACTGACAAGCACTGCTTGAAGTATACAAAGTCACTATAGAGATCCAGGTAATAGGAAACAAAGTCAATAGTAACAATAGCTTCAGTAGATGGAAGACTCCGGAGATGAACACAACACAGTCCAGACGGATATGCAACACAATAGCAAAGTCAATGGAAAGTATGCATGCCGCGGTTCAGGAGAGCAGGCTGTCAAGGAGAAGTGCAGGGATACCTGAACGGCTGAACGCCAGCAGGAGGAGAGACCACTGGAGGATGGAAGCGGTAATGAGCAGTAGTAAGTAAAACTGGAAACATGATGAACACGGGAGAGTTGAGGCTGTCTGGTATCCGGCAGTAGTAGCGGAGGCAGCAGAGGGGAGACACGCTGAACACAGGCGAGTAGAGACGGTCTGGAATCCGGCAGCAGTAGCAGATAGGAATCAGCTGAGTGCAGACACGATGAACACAGGAGAGTTGAAGTGGTCTGGCAACCACAATCGTAGTAGTCAGGAATCAGTTGGAGCTGAATACACGAGGAAACACAGGAACACCTTCAGAGGCTCATGGGGAATGAGACTCCAAGATCAGGCAACTAGGTAATGATCACAGGTGGTTTAAATAGGGAGGGTTGCCTGATCATCCAATTAATTAAAAGCAACAGGTACTGAAGGTTTCATAAGGGCTGCACATGCGCAGACCCTCAGGATGGCGGACGGCCACGGTTCCTGAACACAGGAGAAATGGCACTCACAGTCCGGTGAGTGACAAGAAGCTACATCTTGCTCTGATTTTATTACCTTACAGAGTTTAGTGTCATCTGCAAAAATAGAAACTTTACTCTCTAAACCATCACCAAGGTCATTATTAAATATTTTAAAAAGGAGTGGTCCCAGCACGGAACCTTGAGGTACTCCACTTAAGACTTTTGACCAATTAGAAAATGTTCCATTCATCACAACTCTCTGTTCCCTATTCTCTAACCAGTTTTCGATCCAAGTACAAATTTTGATTCCTAGACCCAGTTCCCTTATTTTGTAAACCAACCTCTTGTGTGGCACTGTATCAAAGGCCTTTGCAAAATCTAAGTAGACCACATCTACTGTCCTGCCCTGGTCTAATTTCCCACTAACTTCCTCGTAGAAACTAATTAGATTAGTTTGACATGACCTATCCCTCACAAATCCATGTTGATTCCCACTAATAATTTTATTGCGTACCAAGTAATCCTGAATACTGTCCCTTAAAATACCTTCCAGTAGTTTCCCCACTATTGATGTCAGGCTTACAGGTCTATAATTCTCTGGTTTCATTTCCATTTTTATGTATTACTCCTGCCATTTGTTCCTCTCTGGTAAATACTGAAGAAAAGAACGTGTTTAATACCTCTGCTTTTTCCTTAGTATCATTTATCAATTCACCCATCTCACTTCTTAGGGGTCCTATATTATCTTTTTTAATCCTTTTGCCATTCATATACTTAAAAAACTTTTTGGGGTTTGTCTTACTTTCTTTTGCAACGTGCCTTTCATTTTCTAATTTAGCCAATCTAATTTCCTTTTTGCATGTTTTATTACATTCCTTGTACCTACGGAAGGACTCCTCTGACCCTTCAGACTTAAACAATTTAAATGCACGCTTCTTCTTTTGCATTTCTTCCCTTACCTTTTTATTTAGCCATATTGGTTTCGACTTAATTCTTTTACATTTATTTCCCATAGCAATGAACTTATCGGGGCGTGGCTTGGATGCCGTTTCAGAAGGACGCATGGTGTGTGAGCTCCGTTTAACTTGTTGCTGAAACCCATAAATAAAGGGGATTCTTCTATCCAAAACTCCCCCCAGTGTCCCCCCACACTATCCCCACAACATTAGAATACTCTCCAGCTACCTACTGGCACTGGACAGTTGTGAATGAATGGCAGCTGAAGCTCCGTTTGAGAGGTGGCGCACCACGGAGCCTGAAAACACCATCGGCCCTCTCCTACTACAGCACGAGGGCTTTACTGCCGACTCCGCCGCTACCTATTTGAAGGAGACAGAACCCGCCAGGGGCCGCTCACGATCCGCCGCTGGCACAGGCAGAAGGAGCATAGAGGGACACACTCGGCTGAGTGTATGAGCCAGAGCAAGTAGCGACCCCCAAATGACAAGAAAAAAAAAAAGAAGTAGGTATCAAGAAACCTACGCTTACCTGTAAATATATCGCGATCCCCGGATCCTGATTATAGGAGGAAGAAATCTGGCACTGACATTACCGGAAGCTGGGGTAGCCATTGCTCGGCTTCTTTTTCCGGCTTACAAGCAGAGTCCCGCGAGGAGGGGCCAGTAGGTGGCGCTCACCCTTACAACTTGTAAACCTCCTGGAAGCCAGACTTCCCCTGCACACCGCAAAATCAGCGTGGAAGAGAGAGGAACCCTCCGGAGAGCTGGGTGAGTCACAGAGCGGCTTCAGTGCCTGCTGTAACCGGGCATGTCAGCATTGTGCCCACAATCGGCAGCGCTAGCTTATACCTCTGGCACCCATGAAAGCCTGCTTCAGTGAATCTCCCCTAGAGCTGTAAAGGTCCGCTGGGACTCTGCTCGTTTAACACCTCATATATATGGTTGGGGAAAACACATCAGGCTGAAGTATCCCTGAAATTAGCTCCAGACATCACATTCAAGAGCTTGTCTGTATTAATATTCTTAGACACTGTCTGGTACATATCGTGGCCTAACAGCTTACCAAGCACTGCACTGCCGCCATCTAGTGGCTGTTCAACAGTACTAATTTTCGGTCTTATGTTTGGAAGATTCACAGAGGTTCACTGAGATTGCTCCTTCTGCCGCAGCACCAACTATTGAAGTTGCAAACATCAAGATATCCGGTTTACCTCTGTCATTCTGAGCTCCTCTACAACTTGCAACTGTAAGTTTTATAGCAATGTTACCTTGACTCTAACACTAGGGGGTGCGGGATGCACTGTATATTTCTGATGTATTGAAGAAAAGTGTCGTATATCTTTCTGCACAGATTGGGAGGCCCCCCCTCTTCTTTTTGTCTTGTTCTGTACACTCAAGTGTTGCTGTATCTAATCTCTACGTTTAATCTGTGACGAGTGGGGTCACTCCTCGCTCGCTAATATGTCTCACAAAAATAAAAAAATAAGTAATACTCCAAAACATTCCATTATAAAGGCCCTCGAAAAGGCGGGAGGCCGCTCTAAAGCATTGTCTGATACTGCTGATATAGGTTCAGACTCCGAGGACAACTCGTCACCTGAAAATCCACTTACCCATAATGATGTGATGGCTATTGTCACAAAAACAATCCAATCAGAAATGAGAGCAATTGTATCAGAGCTCCGTTCAGAAATAGCAGAACTCGGTACCCGCACAGATGTTGTAGAAAACCAGCTGGATGCAGTCTCTAAACATCAGCAAACAACAGACACAGAGATAGCTGAATTGCGAGCGGAACTCAACACTTTTAAAGATCAACTGGAGACTTAGAGAACCGAAACAGACACAATAACATCCAGATAAAAAACGTCTCGGAAACCATTTCTGCAGAAGCAATGCCCGAATACCTAGAGGGCTTATTCCTTGAAATGTTGCCTGATATACCAAAAGAATTACTTAATTTAGATAGGGCGCACAGAGCCCTTCGCCCAAAACCAAATCCAGACCAGCCTCCCAGAGACATAATTATACGTTTCCACTACTTCAAGACTAAAGAACGAATAATGGCATCAGCTAGAAACGTGCAATCGATTTCCTACTCTGCATCGCACCTACAGCTGTATCAGGATTTGGCGCCATCCACATTGAAAAAACGTAGACACCTTATTAATGTTACTAAAGTTCTACGCAACCACTCGATAAAATATAAGTGGGGCTTCCCATTCCAACTAATTGTCTCCAAAGATGGACGTAACCACTTGGTGAAAACCCCGGAACAGGGTCTTGATCTGCTCAGACGTCTTCACCTTATCCAGGATTCTGAGCAATCTACTTTAGCTTCTCCTTCGGGACAGAAGACGTCGGCCCCGACTCCATCCTGGAAAAAAGCGTGATTCATGGACATAAACTAACTCCAGTCTATTTACTATATTAGGCCCCACTTTTCACGAGGTTTGAGTAATTATACTAACTTAACTATGACTATGATTGTTTATACGTAATTAGTTTAATGTTTCACACAGGTTCATTGTGTCCGCTTTAATACTTGAAGCTTATGTAAAAATAGATTATAGGCCTTTCCTAATTTCTTAGACTAAATAACTTTTTGATACAGTTATTAGCATCCAGGTCAACGGCCCTCTTCCCCTTCCATGATCCCTTCCCCCTCTTCCCTTGTCGTCCCTCTCCCTATCCCCCTCCCCCTCTCCCTTCCCTACCCTCTCCCCTTGAAGGACGCTGGCCAATTCTAGATCCTAAAAATAGACATGGAGTCTTAACTTGTATACTAGTATTTACTCCGGTCTTCTCCGGAATTTACATAGAATATGTTTACAGTTCTTGTTCACATTGTTGAAAAGTTTATATGTTAGAACTATATTGACGCTTTTAGATTTGATGTTTATATTGTGCTACTCGTATCACTTTGTTCTAATAGTTACCTGTGCAGTCCCCCGCACCCAAGCTTATTTCGCCCACACACATGTGCCTTAAAAGTGCACTGAGCACAGATTTTCTTAGTTGTATATGACATTTTCCACAAAATTCCACTACCCCCGCCAAACCTTCCACTACCAAAGAGATGGTGTCACGCAACCCGCCACATCTCTTTTACCTAGGTCCTGGAACTCGCCCCGAGTTCAGGACCGCAATACATTTCCATCCCCTTTTTCCTTATGTATCTTCCATTCCCCACATCCAGCTACTAGATTTAAATAAAAGCTTCATCCTCATTGTTAAAGAGGTGCTATTCCTGCATAAATATCCTCCATGAGTCTTAAAATAATATCTCTCAATGTCAACGGTCTTAACTCACCGAATAAGCGTACAATGGCCTTACAATATTTCAAAAGACCCACACCCCTCATTGACATCTAAATCCTATCCACATGCTTTTTACTCTTCTGCAAATGCAAAACGCAGAGGTACAGCAATATTGATACATAGTAGAGTACCTCTGACTATTGAATCGCAAACATCTGATCCTCTTGGTAGATATGTCATTCTTAAAGGTATTTTGAATCAGAGTCCCATAACCTTAGCCTCAGTATACGCCCCAAACGTGCAGCAGGGAGCTTTTTACGCAGATTTCTTTCAGCAATTATCCTCTCATGCGGGTGGTATGACTATAGTAGGAGGGGACTTTAATACTATCCTTGACCCAACACTAGATAGGTCACCCAAACTCATATCTCTCCAGGACACACTAAGGAGCCTGACAGGCTTAAAGATCAATTGAAACTATACAATTTATATGATGCCTTGAGAGTTCTATACCTTTCTTCCAGAGAATACACTCATTACTCGGCCCCTCATAATCTGTATTCAAGAATAGATTACTTTTTTGTAGATCACCAGACAACCCAGAAATTGGGAGATGTCCAGGTCTACCCGGTGTCCTGGTCTGACCATGAGGCAATTGAGCTGTCTTTGCTCTTACCTCGGCTCTCACAATCAAGCCCTAGATGGCGTCTTGATGAGTCATTACTTCTTAAGAAAGAGCATATCACTCAGATATCTCAGGCTATCACCGAGTATATTTCACAAAATGCTTCCCCCGAGATATCACAGTCTATTCTATGGGAAGCCCATAAGGCCACCATACGCGGTGTCTTTATCGGATTGGCAGCGCAACAAAAACAGAAAGAGAAAGAGCGCATACGCGAACTCGAGCAACAAATACAGCAAGTTACATCTCGTCACCAAATAAATCCTAAACAGAAACTATACTCAAAACTTCTCTCTCTTAAGGGACAGCTTAATCAAATACTATCAAAACAGGCAGCTAAAACGCTTCTGTGGGTACAACAAAAGTATTATGAAAAAGGCGACAAAGCCGATACTATCTTGGCACGCAAACTCCGTGCCCGTCGAACTCGCAACAGAATAATGACGCTAAAAGATTCTATGGGTTCTCTTCTTTATGATCCCCAAAAGATCGCTCAACGGTTTAGGGATTATTACGCTTCTCTATACAATTTGAGACCAAAAATAGAAGATCCGGTCCAGCTTAAAGCAAATATTAAAAACTACCTCCGCTCCTGTCACTTACCCAAACTCAGTAGAAGTCAATTGTCAACTCTTAATGCAGAGATTACCTCAGAAGAAATTAAGGAGGCCATTAAAGCGTTGAAGCGTCAATCAGCCCCAGGTCCGGACGGATTTTCCTCCATATATTACAAAAAATTTGTTCGCCAACTGGTCCCCATGCTTTCAGGGTTAATCGGCTCGGTTCTTAGTGGGAACAAATTTGATGGAGCCACCACTGGAGCGGGGATAGTGGTAATACCTAAACCAAACAGAGATCCGACAGAAGTGAGTAACTATAGACACATTTCTCTGCTCAATGTAGATTTAAAACTTTTTGCTAAGATCCTAGCAAACAGACTTGGTGGTGTTCTCCCCTCACTGGTTCACCCGGACCAAGTAGGTTTCGTCCCAGGAAGGCAAGCATCGGATAATACGAGAAGGATAATAGACCTAATTCACGTAGCTAATAATATGTCTCTCCCTGCTTTGGTGGTTGCTTTAGATGCTGAGAAAGCTTTTGATAGAGTAGCTTGGCCTTTCATTCAGCAGACTCTGGGAAGCATGGGGATCCAGGGTTCCTTTTGTAAGGGGATCTCGGCGCTTTATCATAACCCAACGGCTTCAGTTTTAGCGAACGGCCTCACATCCACACCCTTTAAAATAAGTAATGGCACTCGTCAAGGCTGCCCCTTATCACCCTTACGCTTTGCCCTGATCATGGAACCCCTAGCAGCTAGAATCAGAAACAACACAGAAATCACGAGTATTCCTACGTGTTCTAGAGATAATAAGATAGCCCTATATGCTGATGATGTCATACTCACATTAACTAGCCAACACACTTCATTGCTTAACCTCTTCAAAGAAATTTGGCTTTATAGTTCCCTGTCAAACTATAAAATTAATGCGGACAAGTCGGAAATTTTAGACCTTAATGTCCCTGTCACTCACCGGACTGTGAGTGCTACTTCTCGTGTGTTTAGGAACCGTGGCCGTCCACCATCCTGAGGGTCTGCGCATGTGCAGCCCTTTCGAGCCTTCAGTACATGTTCCTTTTAGTTAATTGGCTGATCAGGCAACACTCCCTATTTAAAGCACCTGAGGTCAATACCTCGTTGCCTGATCTTGGAGTCTCATTCCCCATGAGCCTCTGAAGGAGTTCCTGTGTTTCCTCGTGTATTCAGCTCCTGCCGATTCCTGTTGTTCGTTTGTGGTTTCCAAACCACTTCAACTCTCCTGTGTTTCTTCGTGACTGCACCAGCTGATTCCTATCCGCTGCCTCCGTGCTTCTACAGTACCCTGCTTACCTCAACTCTCCCGTGTTTCATCGTGACTGCTCAGCTGATTCCTATCCGCTGCCTTCGGGTTTCTGCAGTATCCTGCTCATCGCAACTCTCCAGTGCTCATCGTGTCTGCAGCCAGCCGATCCGCTGTCTCCGTGTTCTACAGTGTTCCTGCTTGTGTCATCTCGCCTGTCTGCATCGGATCAACGCCCCGCTGCTTTCATCTCAGCTAGACCGCCTCAACTCTCCCGTGTTCTCCAGGTGTCCAGTTCTATATACTACTGCTTCCTGAGTATTGTTTAATTCCACGCTGGTCTACCTACCGTGCGCTGCACCTACTTGGTTACCGCTTCCACCCTCCTGGGACTTCGCATTCCTGTCGGCCTCCAGCCGTTCAGGTATCCCTGCACCTCTCTCTGACAGCCTGCTCTCCTGAACCACGGTATGCATACTTCTCATTGACTGTGCTGGTGTATTGCATATCTTGCAGGACTGAGTTGTTCTCCTCCGGAGTTTCCTATCCACTGAGACTATTGCCATCATTTGACTGTGTTTCCTTTTAGCGTGGATAGTTCTTGTGACTTTGTATATTTGTGCAGTGCTGCTCAGTTATTATTATTTTGTGCCTATCATCGTGGGATCAAGTTCAGTGTGCCCGTGTATACTCTGCATTGCATTTATCTCCCCGTGCTGCTCCTCACTTATATATTTCAGTGGTACAACTTGCTAGAGGCAGACCATTGTTCCCTGTTCCCTGAGTCACCTGTTTCCAGTATCCTTTCACATAGCAGTGGTACAACTTGCTAACGCAGACCACTGACTCCCCGGATACCTTCACCTGGATTCCATTCCTGCACCCAGACAGCGGTACAACTTGCTATACGCAGACCGCTGACTCTCATCACCTCCTTGTTACTTCTGGACATTCCTTCACTATAGCAGTGGTACAACTTGCAATCCGCAGACCACTGACTACCCTCACGTTTCCTGGCCCATCCAGTTCCTCGTGTACAGTTATCCACCTATTACCAGTGCTGCTAGTCATAGACTTTCCTCGAGCATTCTCTTACCATCTGCTGTCTCCCGTTCCGTGATCACCCCGCTACCAGAGTACCATAATACCAACTATACTGCTCTGGTAAGTCCATCATCTGGTGATACCTGGGTAAAGACTCCTAGTGCCCGTGACAGTCCCTCAACATATCACCCAACTTAAAACCACTTATAAATTTCGGTGGCAACATAATAAGATCAAATATTTGGGAATATACTTAACTAAGAGTTACTCCTCTCTATATACGGCCAATTTCCCTAGGTTAATTAATACAATTAGGGGTGACTTAATAAAATGAAACAAATTTCATATTTCCTGGATTGGCAGGATGGCTTCTGTCAAAATGAATGTATTGCCCAGATTACTTTATCTGTGGCAAACACTCCCAATTCAGGTCCCCTTACATGTCCTCCAACATCTTCAGCAAATGGTATCTAAATTTGTATGGGCAGGATGTAAGCCTAGAGTGCGAATACGTATACTCTCTAAACATCAAACCTCTGGAGGACTGGGTCTCCTAAACATAATAAAGTATTATAGAGCTACACACATGGCACAATGTATCTTATGGCATTCACCCCCTCAATATAGAGTGTGGATACAGATCGAGGCAGATATATTACAGCTATATTCTCCATATTCCCTTCTCTGGGTGCCATCCCAGCATAGAACCAGACGTCTAGCCCTGATTCCGACTGCTCGTTTCTCGGTCTCAATCTGGGATCAAGTGACTAGATTTTATAAGTTGCAATCTGACTATCCATTGCTTGTTCCTCTTTGGAACAATAAGAACTTTGAACCAGGGTTAGATCATAAAACGTTTCATTACTGGTCCGTATATAATTTGCTTTTTATATGGAATCTAGTCCCAGCTGGGGTTTTCCCTACATTTTCAGACTTGCAAAGAAGATTACATTTACCCCAAAAAATCTTCTATCAATATCTTCAGCTTAGGCATCTATATAGATCCTTAAAAGCGCCTCTCCCCTCGGACCGATGCTCCGCTCTAGAATCTCTATGTCGCCGTTCCCCGACATCGAGGGGCTTAATTTCCACCTTGTATCAATTGATTAATAACTTTGGCCAGCCTGAGAAAGACCCTCATGAGCTTGCCTGGGAGAGGGACACCGGGGAGACCTTGACTATTAAAGAATGGTCAAAAGTGAGAATTAACATAGCTAAGTCATCCATATCAGTTAGGATAAAAGAAAACTCTTACAAGATCTTCTATAGGTGGTATTTGGTCCCCTCTCGTCTCCACACTATCTTCCCGGCGTCTAGCGACCGATGTTGGAGGGGTTGCGGTCTGCGGGGTACCCTGTTGCACGTTTGGTGGTGTTGCCCTAAATTGCGACCCTATTGGCAACAAATTCGTAATCTCATTAAGGATATTACACAGGTTGAAATGCCCGAGTCCCCACTATACTCACTTCTTCCTAGACAGATCCCGGACACTGGTCGCTTCACACAAAAACTAATCAATCATATATTAAATGCCTCTAAATGTTTAATTGCCGCCCTATGGAAAAATACCTCTCCCCCCTCGCTCTCAGCCACTACAAATAAAGTATGGTCAATCTATAGGATGGAAAGAATCACAGCTTTTCTCAAAGACAAACCTGTGAACTTCCAAAAAACATGGTCTTCCTGGACGAGTTACTATGACGCTGAGCCACCCCTGACAACCGTTTGACAAGTATCTGTCGTTTTGACTAATATCCCCGCTGGGCCTAAGAAGGTTCTTTACACATATGGGAAGTGGAAAGGACTAACTTAATTTGCCCTTCATAAAATTACCAGGGTTCACGCTCTTTTTCCATGTAATCTGATACATAAAGCAATGAGTAGAACATTCCCCCCCTCCCTCCCCTAAAACATTCCCCTCCCTTTTGTTGGTCTCCCCCCTCCCTTTTAAAAAAAAAAAAAACTTAAACAAACAACATTTTTCCTTCATATGTATATCATACCTGATTATAGATAATGACTCCAAATCTTTCTTTTTATTGCGAGTAAGCATTTTGGAGTTTTATATGTATACACCATGTTTATCTCTTGGTATATGTCAAATTCACTGTTTGTTTTGAAAAAACTCTAATAAAATTACCTTTAAAAAAAAAAAAAAAAAGGAATGAACTTATACGTGTATGTTTCCAACAACGTTTTAAAGACAGCCCACATTTCTTCCGTATTTTTTCCTTCAAAGGCTTTGTCCCAGTCTATGCTCTTTATAGACTCCTTTAGCATATTAAAATTTGCCTTTCTAAAGTTTAAAGTCCTAGTTGATCCCTTATACCGTTGTTTCTGGAAACTAATTTCAAATGAGACCATATTATGATCACTGTTTCCCAAGTGCTCCTTTACTTGAATATTTGATATTACGTCTAAATTGTTTGTTATTACTAGGTCCAGTATAGTCCGGTTCCTAGTTGGTTCCTCTACTAATTGAGACATGTAATGGTCTTTTAGCGTGCTCAGACCCCTATTTCCCCTAGCTGTACCGCAGGTCTCAGTACTCCAATTAATGTCCGGATAATTAAAATCCCCCATAATTAAAATTTGACCTAGTTGTGTAGCCTTTTCAATTTGCTGTAGAAGTTGGGCTTCCTCAATCGTACTAATATCTGGCGGTTTATAGCATATCCCTATCAGCAACTTCTCTGAACTTTTTTCTTCGCTGGATATTTCCACCCACAATGCCTCTATATTATCATCAATATTCTCGTATATAACTTCCTGAATACTTGGTTTTAATTCTGGCTTAATATAAAGACATACTCCTCCTCCCCTTTTATTTACCCTATCCCTCCTGAAGAGAGACTAGCCTTCCAAGTTGACTGCCCAGTTATGTGTATCATCCCACCAGGTCTCCGTAATACCTATAATATCATACTGCTCATTCATTGCTACTAGTTCTAACTCCCCCATTTTACCTGTCAGGCTTCTTGCATTTGCAAGCATACACTTAAGTCTATTGCCTCCCTTAGGTATTTCTTTTTGCTTTAAAAAGGGGCACTTCTTATCGGCTATGCTTCCCTTTCCCCCCTCTCCACCCCCTTTACTCTTGTTAAATTCCTCCTTACTACTCTCAATGTCTATCCCATAAATCCTTGCTTGCACTTCCCCCCGCCTAGTTTAAAATCTCCTCCAACCTTCCTCTCCCCTAGCACTGCAGCCCCCTCCTCATTCAGGTGCAATCCATCACGACAATAAAGATGGCAACTGACCGAGAAATCAGCCCAGTGCTCTAAGAATCCAAAACCCTCCTTCCTACACCAATCTTTTAGCCACGCATTAACCTACCTAATCTCCCGCTGCCTCCCTGGACTAGCACGTGGCACAGGTAGTATTTCCGAAAATACTACCTTGGATGTCCTTGCCTTAAGTTTGCGACCTATGTCCCTGAAATCATTCTTTAGGACACCCCTTCTTCCTCTAACTCGGTCATTGGTGCCAACATGCACCAAAACCGCTGGGTCATTCCCAGCCCCTCCCAACAATCTGTCCACCCGATCCGCAATATGCCGAGCCCGAGCACCCGGGAGACAACACACTGTTCGGCATGCACGGTCCCGGTAACAGATTGCCCTATATACCTTCCTAATAATTGAATCCTCTACCACCACAATCTGCCTGGGTCCCTGAGTAACTTTGGTCCCCTCTATGCTGGAGAGACCATTCCCCTGGTTGCTAGAGGAGGCAGTCTCATCCAACTCTACCAATTCTGAATTGCCTTCCAGTTTGTGGCTATTTTATCTCCTATGATTTCATTCAAATCCTGATCCAGTTTCAAAATGTGGCTATGCTTTTGTATTATGGAATTGATATCTTTCCATTTGTTGTTGAATGTACTGATGAATCTGTTTTGTTCTTTTTGGGAGTCACTTTTTGTCTTTTTTATTGGGAAGATCAATTCTTCCCTGTTTAGATTTTTTGCCATATTATATGATTTACCAATGAGTTTTTTACTGTATCCTCTTTTAGAGAGTCTTTGGCTTAATTCTTTAGCCCTTCTGTCAAATATGGAAGAATATGCCCCGTTGGTTTAAAATGAAGTTATTGTGTTCATTGTTCACTTTTGTTTCCAAAAATACCTTAACTGCTCTGAGTCCCATAGAATGTTCAATGCTAGTATAGAATGCCTCGACATCACAGGTACATAACCATGTATTTTTTTTCTTTTACTGTGATGTTTTGCAATTTGCTTAGGACATCTAATGTATCCCGTATGTATGAGGGTAGAATATACACGAATTCTCTCGAGTGTATGTCCACATATATACTGGCCTTTTCGGTAAGATTGTAAATGCCCGAAATAATAGGTGTGCCTGGAGGCTTTCTATCATTTTTGTGTATTTTTGGGAGTACATAGAAGGTAGATATTTTTGGATTATCAACCCATAGGAATTCATAGTCCTTCTTACTAATATGACCATTGTTCAAAGCCTCCTTTATGAGATCTTGATAAGATTTTAAGATGACATTTGTTGGATTTTTGCTTAACTTTCTATGGGAGATGGGGCGGTAATTTATGAGAGAGTTAGGGTCAGAATTCTGTTTTTTTAAAATGGGAGTATTCACTGCATGCTTGAATATAGATGGAAAAATACCAGTAGAAAGAGAAAGAGATAGATTACAGATTTTAGTTAGAGGGGGAATGAGCACAGGAGACAGGGACATACCCATTTGTGAGGGAATGGGATCAAGAGGATTGGAGGTAGAGTAGGAAGATGAGAAGAGAGTAGAAACTTCCTTTGTGGGATCAAATGAAGAGAGAGTGTCAGAGGGTGCTACAAAGGAATTGAGTAGATTGCTTGTCAAGGGAGATACCGTTTCAAGCCTGATCTTATCTATTTTGTCCTTGAAATAGGAAGCAAGATCATGTGCACTGATGTTAGTTGGAGGATTTGGGGCGGGAGGATTCAGAAGAGAGTTAAATGTGTTAAAGAGGCGTTTGGGGTTAGAAGCCTGAGCATAGATGAGAGATCGGTAGTATGATTGTTTAGCAGTGTCCAGAGCATTTCTGTAGGATCAGTATATGTGATGAAATCATTAGAGGCACAAGATTTACGCCAGTGACGTTCTGCTTTACGAGAAAGTTTTTGTAGAGTTCGTGTCACTGTAGTGTGCCACAGTTGGCAACGAATTATACGAGAAGTATGTAGTGTCGCTGGAGCCACTTGATCCAGAGCAGTTGCTAGGGTTTGATGAAAATGGGGTACTGCCCGATCAGGGGAGGAGAATGTAGAAATTGGGGAGAGAAGGTGTTGGAGAGAGGTGGAAAACTGTTGAAAATCAATAGCGTTGATATTCCTGCGGGCAGGGCCGGTGCTAGGGTCCATGGCACCCTAGGCATTTTTACAAAATCGGCGCCCCCCCCCACAAAAATCGGCGCCCTCCTCCCTCCTCGCCAGGTCTTTCCTTACCTTGTCTCACCACCGCCGCCTCTCTGTTCCGTCTCCTCCCCTCCACTCACTGACACTAGTGAGTGGAGGGGAGGAGACGGAGCAGAGAGGCGGCGGTGGTGAGCAATAGCCTCTTCCCCCCTCCCTGTGCATCTGAATGCTGTGCGGCGGCCGTGATAGGTATGGTCAGCGGTCGCCGCACAGTGTTAAAGTAATTTACCATTCTGTGGCGCCCTCCAGAGCCCGGCGCCCTAGGCAAGTGCCTAACCTTGCCTAATGGGAGCACCGGGCCTGCCTGCGGGTACGAGGAGGCTTGGAAGAGTTTGACACCAGGGAGGGTAAAGAACTGGGGGTGAGCGCGTAGCTAATAAGGTGATGATCCGAGAGGGGGAAAGGAGTGTTAAGGAAATTAGAAACTGAGCATAGTCTAGAGAAAACAAGATCAAGACAGTGGCCATCCTGATGAGTAGCAGATTCAATTCACTGGGAGAGGTCAAGTGAGGAGGTTAGAGAGAGTAGTTTGGAAGCAGCATTGGAACGTGGATTAGAAATAGGAATGTTGAAATCACCCATGATGATGGTGGGGATATCAGTAGATAATAAGTGAGGGAGCTATGCAGAGAAGTGTTCAAAAAATTGTTGGTGTGGACCAGGGGGCAATAGATGACAGCAACGCGCATAGAGAATGGGCTAAAAATCCTAACAGCATGTACTTCAAAAGATGTGAATGTGAGTGAAGGGATACTTGGTAGAAATGTGAATGTGCACTGTGGGGAGAGAAGTAGTCCAACCCCCCCCCCCCCCCCTCCTTGTCTGCCTACTGGTCTGGGGGTGTGGGTGAAATTGAGATTACCATGTGAAAGGGCTGCAGGTGAGGCAGTTTTTGAATGCGTGAGCCATGTTTCTGTTATTGCTAGAAGGTTGAGGTTGTATGAGAGGAAGAGATCATGTACGGAGGTAAGTTTGTTACAAACAGAGCGTGCATTCCAAAGGGCACATCTAAAGGACTTTGGAAGAGAGGGGAGACAGGTGATGTGTTTGAGGTTTGCCAGATTTCTGTAGTGTTCAGATATATGTGTGTGGGAGAAGTGAGGGGGACCTGGATTAAGTGATATATCACCAGCTAATAGAAGCAGGGAGGAATAAAGATAGGAAAGATGATTGTAAGATGTGTGTCCTTTAGTTTCTGGCGGCAGGGTGAGGCTGTTAAATTTATTGAATTTAAATAGCAAAAGAGTTCATGAGTGTTCACTAGAGGTGAGTGAAGTAATGAAGGGGCAATGTGGACAGAGGTGTGTGTTGCAGGATGGGTGAGGGATGATATAGTCCAAAAGATAATGCCATGAAAAGAGAGAAAGAAAAATATTTTGGCAAGCATTGGGACTAGTAGTCAAATAGCAAAAATGAGGAATTAAAGAAATAACTGTAGCATGGGTAGGGAGTGGTTGAGCAAGTAGTACAGCAGTCTGATTAAACAGAGTGGATTTTGCATTGAAAACAAACTGACAAATAGAACAAACTTTCATGAGATGAGAGGAAAATAAGATCAGAGTCCAAAACAGTCCTCATGCATGCATGTAGCTTGTAGCCAGGGTGAGTTGAAAAGATCAGAGGTAGAATATGGAATTTCAGGTGAGTACTGTGTTGTCCTTGTGAGTTAATAGGCAGAATGTTCTTCTCCTGTTTCCTCCTGTGTAACTCCAGGTATAACTCCAAATTATGCTGTTTAAATTTTTTGTTTCACACTTGTAGCTATACACTTAGAGCTATACACACTAACTAAGCAGCCATCACTGGCTTTGCAGCCATTCTACTATGAATATATCTGCTTAACAGACACATGTGATCAGAGTACTTCAATCAAGCCCTCAATAAACCCCTCCCAACAAACCTTAGCAGTAAAATGTTTAAACAAACAGTGAAAGGACAACTTGCAATAAGGCTGTAGTAATTACCATTAGAAATAAAACTGCATTTTCTTAATTCGGATCAGACTTAAGTTTATATAATAAAGAAACTAAAACGAAGACAGTAAACTGGTTTATCCTGATAATCATATATTCACAGATATCATACAGTATTAAACCTTAAAGACACTAAATTAATTATATAACACTTACCGTATATACTCGAGTATAAGTCGACCCGAATATAAGCCAAGGCACCTAATTTTACCACAAAAAACTGGGAAAACTTATTGACTCGAGTATAAGCCTAGGGTGGGAAATGCAGCAGCTACTGGTAAATGCACAGCCTAAGGTCAGCTTCTGTAATCCAGGTGATAGAAGTAACAAAGGCCAGGAGACACTTACAGAATGATTTACTACCACCCAATGAGGTTATCTTCTGTCAGTAACCAGGGTCTAGCTAGAAAGAGATGCAGGTGCCCAACTGTGCCGGGCAAATTAAAAACGGTAATGTGTTTGAAAGGCAAGTTCAACTTGATAAATATATTCTCCCCCTGATGTCCAAAGAAGCCCTTTTAAAATGTAGAAATTTAACTGGAGGAAAAAGCTCTAGAAAAACATGCTAAAGCATGGTGTGCCCGCTATCCATGCCTTAGCACAGTAAAGCATCACAGGCCCTACTGGTTTAGCGATAAGGAATATAGTGAAATCAGATGCATGCAACATGGCCCCAGCCCACGTCTGCAGAATCTGAGAAAGCGGAAGTCCAGTGTCTGCAGACAGCTACGGAATCAGGTTGACAATGAATGAATTCATTAAAATTATAAAAAGATCAACGTAAAATACAGAAGATGGAAATATGTTTTGTAATATTCTGATTTGAGATGAGAAGGGGCCGACACAACATGCAAGCTCCACATCACCTCCGCTGACCTTCAGTAATGCACTGGCTTTCCAACAAGCTGTTGTATGTGTGAATATCTTTGTACATCAAAGCAGCGTGGACAGTGAGAGAGAAAGTCACAAACAGACTGAGCATGTGCTACATTATCACTTAAACAGCAAGTTCATGGAGAGGAGAGGAGAGGGCTTTTTCAGCCTTTTACTTACCGCCGCGCGTTCCACTGACAGGAAGCAGGAAGTTCGGCATTTGGAACGCACATGCGTTCCACTGCGGAACTTAGGATCTGAGGGACCCGACACCAGGTAAGTTCACCCGTGTATAAGCCGAGGGGGCATTTTCAGCATGAAAAAATGTGCTGAAAAACTCGGCTTATACACAAGTATATACGGTAATAAAAAATTAATTCACCCTAATAGGTAGAACACTCACAATCTATAAATGGTAAGAAGTGGTTATTACCTCATCCTCACTTAAATTTCATAATAATTTTATTTTCACTAGTATGTTTTTCTTTTAACACTGAGTTTAATTTGCACATCAAATAAAGATCTCTATCTACTAGAAAAATCAGACACACTCCTTTCTCTTTTTCAAATAACACAATAAATATCAGTATAATCTCTAAAATAACAAAGGTTTATTCCACAACAAGACAATAGTTAGAAAGTCATAGAAGGATTATCATTACAAGTCACACCATTCCTAAATAAAAATATTAATTATCGTACAATGAGATATAGGAAATACAACACTGCCATGTATTCCCCAAAAAACAGATCTTATAAAAGATCTATTAATTCAGGAAAATCGATTGGGGAGATGGGTTAGATAATAACAGATCCCATTATTAATGTAACAATTAAGAACACATTTAATTCGCTACAATTTTGTTATATACAATATGGTCATCTGATCATCTGTTTATCATAAATACATATAGGTATATTAGAACTGCCCATCAGAAAATGAATTTATACAGATATGTCTCTTCATATAAAGTGCATTCACAACAATGAAATTAGTTCATGATCCCATATAAAATAAATTCATAGAGTGAAACGCTCATAATATAACTATTATGTATTCCTTTATGCTTCTCATATATAGATTGTAACATATACTCACGATCACGGCACTTAGATCGAGAATCTGTGTATAAAACAATCCAGAAGGCGGTACTATCATAACTAATGATGACATCTAATAAAACGGCAGCACCGTCATTCATTTTAATCCATATAAACTATGATTGGTCCATGTCGCGATCACGTGACCATGAAGGGGTGTCCCTGCAGAGTACTTAAGAAGTGTCAATTTAGTGTCTCGGCTTGCCTATGAGAAAGCAGACCTAAGCGAAACGCGCGTCGGCTTCCTCGCTGTCTGCACTATTGTATGTTATTGAAATTGGAAGCTTGTTTACATTGATGACACTCCGATATACCCATATTTAGTTCGGAAGTATCATCTAGGCAGAAAGCAATACACTTTCCATAATATTGCTATTTAAGCACTTTACAGATAGCGTTCATGTTTATAGGAATAACACAGGGTTATTCTGATATGGAGCTTATTAATGCAACTCAATAACCAAATGCGGACAATTGTTTATTAAGACACTATATAGATAGCTCTTATATTGGTAAAAACAAGCATAGGGCTACCCTGATACGGAGCTCATCTATGCATATATAAAATTCTATGCCTGCATGACTTGAACATTTGAATGCTTAATCAGTAAATAACCTGCTAACTGGTTATCAGTATATCTGCTAACAGCATAAGTCCTACAACCAATAAAGAAGATATTTGTGCAGACAGCATTTGATTTTAAATTGTTTTATATTTTGCTTATTTTATAAAATAATCTTTAATAAAAGTTATATTTTAATAACAAGAAGCTATGTGCACCTATAAAAAACTCTCTTCCCTCCTCCGTTTTTGTGTTCACTTGCTGCCTAATATATCCCATCCCTTGACAGGTGCCATTGTAACAAGATAATCAAGGTTATTCACTTCACTTGTCAGTGGTTTTAATGTTGTGGCTGATTGGTGTATCTGACTATGTATTAGCCTACATAGAAAGTCAGATATACTATATTCTGTGATCGCATAAATCAAAACCTGTATGTTGTTACATTTACTGGGATGCTTTAAAAAGTCACTTTATAATGCTGGAACTATGTTGACTTTTAAATAAAAATTCTGAATTTGAGGTTTCCATTTATACAGACAAAAAGTATCCCTTTTCTATTGTGGTAATCTTATTTGCCTTTGGTCTATACATACTTTATGGATGTATTACTCACGCTCAATTCATTTTTTAAGATAAGATCTGATTATTTCTCATAAAGAGTATCATCTGTAGTAATCCCCATAGCCCTATAAAACATTTATAAATTGCAATACAAAAAGCACTTGTTATTAGGGGTGTGCACTGGCCACTTTTGGTGTTTTGGGTTCTGATTAGCTTGAGGTTTTGGGTTCTGATTTGTTTTGCCAAAATATTCCACGAAAGGTTTTGGTTCTGATTTTGGGTTCTGATTTTTTTTTTTAAAAAAGCATAAAAAGTGCCAAAATCCATATTTTTGGGTTTTTTTCACTCCTACACTATTATTAACCTCAATAACATTCATTTCCACTAATTTCCAGTCTATTCTGAACACCTCACAAAATTGTTTTTAGTCCAAAAGGTTGCACCGAGGTAGCTGGATGTCTAAGCTAAGCGACACAAGTGGGCGGCACAAACACGTGGCCCATCTAGGAGTGGCACTGCAGTGGCAGACAGGATGGCAGTTTGCAAGAGTTTGCTAGAGGTGCAAGATGGAATTGTCCTTGGGCCCTCGCACCCACCCTGATGTTGTTGAAATAGGACATTCGCACTTTAACAAACCAATCGAACAGTGAACGTAGTTTAATCTCTGGTACTAATATTTCTGGACTGCAGCAACAGTGAACGTAGTTTGAAATAGCAGTACCTATTTTTTGGTACAGCAGCAATGGTGAATGTAGTTTGAAATTGCAGTACCTATTTTTTGGTACAGCAGCAACAGTGAACGTATTTTTATATATTGCAGTACTAATATTTCTTGACTGCAGGAACAGTGAACCTATTCATATATTGCAGTAGAAAATTTTATAGACTTTTTTTATAGTTTTTTTTATATATTTTTTTTATTATTTTTGTATATTTTTTTATAATTGTTTTTTTTTTTTTTTTTTTACTTTTTAATAATTTTTAAATAACAATGGCCTTAGCAGAACAGAGCACAGGACACAGCACCACTGGACTCAGCAGGACAGAGCACAAGACACAGCACCACTGGACTCAGCAGGACAGAGCACTGGACAAAGCACCACTGGACTCAGCAGGACAGAGCACTGGACAAAGCACCACTAAACTGATCAGCAGGACAGAGCACAGGATCTCCCAAATAACCACTGAAAATAACTAAGCAGGACAGGGGCTCCCAAACAACCTCCCTCTTCAGTGATCGCAGGCAGAATGAAGATGGCGGCCGAGAGCAGGGAATTTATGACATCCGAGTCTCGTGAGATCCGACGCAAGACTTGGATGTCATAGCCTCGTTTTGGATTGATTTGGCGGCCGGAAGTACCCGAACAGTGCTCGGATCCCGTCGGATCCGCACTGTTCGGGTGGGCTCGGATTAGCGAAATCCGAGCCCGCTCATCTTTACTTGTTATATTGTTGTCTATCTCTGACTCATATTGGAAATGTATGTTTAGTTTGTCAATTTTATTTTTTGTGCCAAGTTTGGGACAGCCCTATTGTATGCTTAATGATTCATTCTGAGTGATTGGGGCATGATTCATTTGTTTCTATTACACAAAATTTCTCATTTATGCACATAAATTGATTTTAAATCTAAAACATTGTTCTTTTACTGTATTTCTACTGAATAAATATACAAGAACACCCCATTCATAAAGGGAAACATCCTCTGTAATTCCTTTATTGATAAATCTGTATAAAGACTCATAGTTGTTTTAGAAGTTGATCTTACTGTTTGAAGAGACAGACAGTAAAAACACTACTTAATCTGTAACTACATACATAACCAGAATAGTCAAACTTTGTATCCTTAGTGAAATAAACAACCTGCAATATTTTACATACATTCTTCTCTTCCTTCACTCACCAATTTAATCTCACTCTTCAATCGCGTAATTCCAGCTCTCTCACTCTTTGTTGCTCCCACAGCTCCCAATTCATGAATTGAAATAGCTGGACTGGCCATCGTGTCCACAGAGCGCACTATAGGAAAATAGGACTCCTTTAGTTGCTATCTTCCACACTGCACTACTAATCCTTTACACAATACTATCACATTAGTACATTACATCACTCATAGCTAGTAAGGTTGAAACATTCACATTCACTTTAGAGTAGCTTACTGCTCAAGTTATTGCTGAACTAAATCTTCCATAGCACTCTACCATTGATCAAATTGAATGAAATAATTGTATACTAAAAGAACTTAATTTGAAATATTTGAACAGTTGAACATGTGCCATAGGATATGATTTACATGCTCCCTATGTCTATGTTTTGGAATGTTTAAGCTAGTTTGCACCAGAGCTTTACAATTATATTATAATTGTTTACGTACCACTTCTCTCCACCCCAAACTCCTTTCCACTCAGGATGTGGTGTAGAAGGTTCTTCATGTCAGAAGGACTTAGGCTCATGAGACCTTCTGTGGCCTCTTCAGCTGTGAAATGTGAGAAAACAGTCACATCACTTTTCTCCTTTTAAAAACAAGCATTTTATTACACCTTTAAAGATGCATAGAAATCTCTACTCCAGTGCTGTAGAAGCATCATTCTTTTACACAATTTTATCAGCCTGAAATGAGAGATATAATTAATTTGCTATCATGGTCCTACGCTTTCTTTATGAACATTTTGTGCATGTGGGTCTCCCTAAGAAAACAGGAATGCGAAGCACAGATATATGCTTTGCTACACTTACATGAGACGCCTGCATCAGTACATTTTAGATAATTTAAAATTAAATCAATTTATGATTTGCAGATATAAATTCAGTTAAAAATAGAGATGGTCACTGACCCCCGTGTTTTGGTTTTGTATTCCGTTTTGGATCTGGATTACTGTCGTGTTTTGGTTTTGCAAAACCGCCATTGTGTGTTTTGGTTTTGTTTTGCTATTTTGTTGGAAAATCAATGTTTTTGGGCATAAAATAACCAAATTCAGTGTTCCACCTGTTTCTTGGATAAGTAATGTAATTGTAAATTATCAAAAAAACAGTTTAATTCCTGGTAGGTAAGCCTTCATTAATTCTACACACAAAACAGATTGTCTTCCTCTCCATCTATGCATATTGGCAATGCAGCCATCATCTTTGGATGTATATTACACCCTACACTTATAGTTAAATATGTAAAGAAATGGACAAAGGCAGTTTGCTTTCTGTCTCTCTAGGCCCCCCTCCACTTGTCGAAAATACCCAAAAATTCAGCCGTTATAGACTGTACAATATTAATTGAAATGGAGAAAGCCAGTTTGGTTCTGTCTCTATAGGCTCCCCTCCACTTGTCGAAAATACAAAAAAATTCAGCCGTTATAGACTGTACAATATTAATTGAAATGGAGAAAGCCATTTTGGGGTCACTGTGTGTATGACACCCTACCCTTAAGGATAAATTGCCCAAACAGCAGCCTTTCAAGACGGTACGTGATATGGAAATGCCCCAAGTCCCTTTCTTCTTTGGGGGTAGATTGCACCCTAGACTTAAATAGAAAGTTTTAAAAAGATGTTATCGTCATCATCTGGATCTTCATCCTCACCCTCATCAGTGTGTACGTCATCATCACAGACTATCAATTCATCGCCGCTTGAATCCGCCATTAGAGAACAGTCAGTGCTTGGATGTCTTTAATGTGAAGGCCTTCCTGGTGGAAGATGTAGTTCATTTTTATAAATATCATTTTCTCCACATTTTTTGGAAGTAACCTTCGACGGCGATCACTGACTATGTTCACGGCTGTACTGAATACTCGTTCAGAGTACACACTGGAGGGTGGGCAGCTTAGGTATTGCAAAGCAAGTTTGTAAATGGGTTTCCAAATGGCCTGCTTTTCCTCCCAGTAAGGAAAGGCACTGTCTGACATTTCCATATCAATAACCTCTTGAAAATAATCCTCCACCATCCTTTGCATGTTTATACTCGTATTGGATGGCGTTATGGGCAAGGTGACACATTTTTTTGAAAAATCCTTCAAGCCAGCCCAGATGTTAAATTGTTCTGGTCTGCCCCCTGCATCTTCCCTGCTTCTTTTTGGGAAATTTAATTTTTTACGAGCAGCAGCAGCTTGAGAAAGTGAAGGAGGACACGTCGTTAAGCCAAGGCCAAGTTCAGCGGCCAACTTGCTGAGCAATAGCTCCTTGCAAAAGTTCACATCTCGCTCATTTACAAGTAAAGACTCAATGTAGGTCTTAAACCTTCGATCAAGCACAGTGGCCAAAACGTAGTGATCCGAGTTCAAGATCTTAATAACTCGAGGATCATTGTGAAGCGAATGAAGTACTTGATCGACAAGGCCAACATACTTTGCTGAATTGCTTGCTTTCAGCTCCCCCTTCAGTTTCTCAAGCTGCTTTTCCAATAGTCTAATTAAAGGAATGACTTGGCCCAAACTAGCAGAGTCTGCACTCACCTCGCACGTCACAGAATAAACGGTGGAGATAATGTACAG
This sequence comes from Mixophyes fleayi, assembly GCF_038048845.1. Lineage (NCBI taxonomy): Eukaryota > Metazoa > Chordata > Amphibia > Anura > Limnodynastidae > Mixophyes > Mixophyes fleayi. The sequence goes on from NC_134410.1 coordinate 88,044,512, forward strand.
AATCATGAATCATGAATCAGACAGGATTGAGTCCAATATGTTTGGCTCCCTCTGCTGAATCATGAATCATGAATCATGGTCATTATGCTTAAATGCGCCTAATTTATAGACTTATTGGGTCACATGTAAAATCGCTCCTTCAAATGGTTTCAGCACCTTGCACAGCACTGAAAGGATTCCCCACTGTGCAAGAGTGAAATACATCCCATCTCCTTTTCCAATGTCATGGCTGGTGCAATATGCTTGGATGGCTTTGCGCTGTTCCTCCATCCTCTGACGCATGTACAGGGTGGAATTCCACCTAGTTACCACCTCTTGCTTAAGTTGGTGGAAGGACAAGTTAAACTGCTCTTGGAGCTGCTGTAATCTCCTACATGCTGTGGCTGAATGCCTGAAATGGCCTGAAATTTTACGGGCCACCAAAAGCTTCTCCAGCACCTCACGGTTATTTCGTAGGAAGCTCTGCACCACCAAGTTGATGGTGTGAGCAAAACAGGGAATGTTTTGGAAATCACCCAGCTGTAATGCTCGCACTATATTGTTGGCGTTATCAGAAATGATATATCCTGGGGAGAGTCCAAGTGGTATAAGCCATGTATCAATCACATCTCTTAGTTTGCGTAACAAATTGTCAGCTGTATGCCTGTTAGTGAAGCCGGTGATACAAAGAGTGGCCTGCCTGTGACAAATGTTACGTAGTGGTGTAAATGCTGCTGCTGTTCCTGCTGGTGAAGGTAAATGACCAACCCAGTAGGCTGTCACAGTCATATAGTCTTTTGTTTGGCTACTTCCACTTGTCCACATATCTGTGGTTAAGTGGACAGTGGGCAGAATGGCATTTTTCAGCGCAATCTCTACATTTTTGCACACTTTTTGGTATAGTTGTGGAATTGCTTTACGGGAGAAATGGTGTCGCGATGGAATTCTGTAACGCAGACACAAAACCTCAATTAACTGTGAAAAACCAGCTGCGTTTATTGTGGAGATTGGACGCAGATCTAACACTAACATTGTAGCCATGGCATCTGTGATTCGCTTGGCGACTGGGTGACTGCTGTCATATTTGCTTCCCCTAGCAAATGATTGTTTCACAGTTAATTGCTGAAATGTAGGACTGATTTTCTTGACCTGCCTCTGGGCTGACAATTCACCCCCAGCAGCAGCAGCAGTGGGACTAAGGCTTTCTTCAGAGGAGTACCAATAAAAATCATGCTAGTATTTAGAGGTTATCGATGTTCCTTTCTTCAAAGGGCTCAATCAAGAAGCCAAAAAGGGAGGTAGCCTATAACCATGTCTCAAATGGGAGATACACCATTAGGTGCAATAAGCACCAAAAAGATTACTGCTGATATTTTTATGTTACCGATATTCACTTTTCCTGAGTGCTAAGTCGGTAAAAACTGTAGATAATCTGTATCAATGTCCAAATTTGGAATAAATGTGATAGGCACCAATAAAATACATGCATGGATACTTAGCTTCACTTTGCGAATTCGTGGATTCCAAGATTCCAACGTGAGTCCTGTTCCAAAAGCTCCGGTAAGTTATAGATGGCAGCCAAAATAAAATGTTCTCAGCAACGATCCAAAATCAACCCAAAGTTGTAAGCTGGCCAGCACCTGGTAGATTGTTCAATAGGTATCAATGCTAACGCGTTTCTCGGCTACCTCCCTATTTGGCTTCTTGATTGATCCCTTTGAAGAAAGGAACATTGATAATCTCTAAATACTAGCATGATTTTTATTGGTGCTCACTGCACCTAATGGTGGATTCGAATTCGGAACATTGATACAGGCTATCTACCTTTTTTCTCGATTGAGCTCCAAAAGTAATAGTACATCATTAATTACAAACATCTACGGATTGGATTTCACAACGGCAGTGCATTTTTTATCCCATATGGTACCATATGATATCAATTTGTGGCCGATATCCTGATTTGAATTTGTACTGTCTAGGTCTGTCTATAATACAGCTGTTTGAAACATATGATAATAGCCTAATGGTTATATGCTTATCCTGTTTTACCTTTTGATTATTTAATAAATAGTTAATTTTTTTAATACTTGATGCTTTGCGCTCCTCTTTGTGTGGCAAGCTTTTATCTAATTTCTGGCAGATCCCGATTCTGTTTTTGAAGAGCAGCAGCACAAGTTCCATCGAAGGATGATTGCAGCGCCTTACAGTTATCTCTGTTTTTCTTCAGAGGAATCAATAATAGTGCAGGAGTCATCCAGCCTTAATAAGTGTGATGCCGGGCTAACTACGAGAGCTACAGAGGATATTGATGAGGATGGTGTGGTGGGTGTATTTTGTAGCCATCGTGATGTCGGTGACCGGAGGGTCCTAGCTAATGATGGAGTGCTTGCAATTTTTTTGGAAGAACTTTCAGCTTTTCCCAACACTTTGCCATGAACTCTCGTTAAATGGCGTAACATAGACGAGGTTCCAAGATGGTTAAGGTCCCTCCCTCGACTGACTGTGGCTTAACATACACTATAAATGGCAATACAATTGTTGTCTGGATTTGGGTAGAAATAATTCCACACATAAGAAGTGGATTTTTTTGTTTTATGCCCAGGCATGACAATGGCCTTTTTCTTGTCACGTGCCAGAACTGCTGCCACTGGTGCAGGACTTACACAAACAACCTCATCCTCATCAACATCATCATTAGCGCTCTCGTCGCCTACACAAATCTCCCCCTTATCCTCTTCTAATTCCAAAGTGGCTGTTAAGGCACACATCAGCAGAACTGCTGAAAGGTCCTTCTTTATGGGTACACTAACAGAATGCTCACGATTAGACATCCCACTGTTGGATGGACTCTCCACAGGGATTGGTGTCATTTGTGAATCAGAGCAAACACCCTCATCAGTGTGTACGTCATCATCACAGACTATCAATTCATCGCCGCTTGAATCCGCCATTAGAGAACAGTCAGTGCTTGGATGTCTTTAATGTGAAGGCCTTCCTGGTGGAAGATGTAGTTCATTTTTATAAATATCATTTTCTCCACATTTTTTGGAAGTAACCTTCGACGGCGATCACTGACTATGTTCACGGCTGTACTGAATACTCGTTCAGAGTACACACTGGAGGGTGGGCAGCTTAGGTATTGCAAAGCAAGTTTGTAAATGGGTTTCCAAATGGCCTGCTTTTCCTCCCAGTAAGGAAAGGCACTGTCTGACATTTCCATATCAATAACCTCTTGAAAATAATCCTCCACCATCCTTTGCATGTTTATACTCGTATTGGATGGCGTTATGGGCAAGGTGACACATTTTTTTGAAAAATCCTTCAAGCCAGCCCAGATGTTAAATTGTTCTGGTCTGCCCCCTGCATCTTCCCTGCTTCTTTTTGGGAAATTTAGTTTTTTACGAGCAGCAGCAGCTTGAGAAAGTGAAGGAGGACACGTCGTTAAGCCAAGGCCAAGTTCAGCGGCCAACTTGCTGAGCAATAGCTCCTTGCAAAAGTTCACATCTCGCTCATTTACAAGTAAAGACTCAATGTAGGTCTTAAACCTTCGATCAAGCACAGTGGCCAAAACGTAGTGATCCGAGTTCAAGATCTTAATAACTCGAGGATCATTGTGAAGCGAATGAAGTACTTGATCGACAAGGCCAACATACTTTGCTGAATTGCTTGCTTTCAGCTCCCCCTTCAGTTTCTCAAGCTGCTTTTCCAATAGTCTAATTAAAGGAATGACTTGGCCCAAACTAGCAGAGTCTGCACTCACCTCGCACGTCACAGAATAAACGGTGGAGATAATGTACAGAATCATGAATCATGAATCAGACAGGATTGAGTCCAATATGTTTGGCTCCCTCTGCTGAATCATGAATCATGAATCATGGTCATTATGCTTAAATGCGCCTAATTTATAGACTTATTGGGTCACATGTAAAATCGCTCCTTCAAATGGTTTCAGCACCTTGCACAGCACTGAAAGGATTCCCCACTGTGCAAGAGTGAAATACATCCCATCTCCTTTTCCAATGTCATGGCTGGTGCAATATGCTTGGATGGCTTTGCGCTGTTCCTCCATCCTCTGACGCATGTACAGGGTGGAATTCCACCTAGTTACCACCTCTTGCTTAAGTTGGTGGAAGGACAAGTTAAACTGCTCTTGGAGCTGCTGTAATCTCCTACATGCTGTGGCTGAATGCCTGAAATGGCCTGAAATTTTACGGGCCACCAAAAGCTTCTCCAGCACCTCACGGTTATTTCGTAGGAAGCTCTGCACCACCAAGTTGATGGTGTGAGCAAAACAGGGAATGTTTTGGAAATCACCCAGCTGTAATGCTCGCACTATATTGTTGGCGTTATCAGAAATGATATATCCTGGGGAGAGTCCAAGTGGTATAAGCCATGTATCAATCACATCTCTTAGTTTGCGTAACAAATTGTCAGCTGTATGCCTGTTAGTGAAGCCGGTGATACAAAGAGTGGCCTGCCTGTGACAAATGTTACGTAGTGGTGTAAATGCTGCTGCTGTTCCTGCTGGTGAAGGTAAATGACCAACCCAGTAGGCTGTCACAGTCATATAGTCTTTTGTTTGGCTACTTCCACTTGTCCACATATCTGTGGTTAAGTGGACAGTGGGCAGAATGGCATTTTTCAGCGCAATCTCTACATTTTTGCACACTTTTTGGTATAGTTGTGGAATTGCTTTACGGGAGAAATGGTGTCGCGATGGAATTCTGTAACGCAGACACAAAACCTCAATTAACTGTGAAAAACCAGCTGCGTTTATTGTGGAGATTGGACGCAGATCTAACACTAACATTGTAGCCATGGCATCTGTGATTCGCTTGGCGACTGGGTGACTGCTGTCATATTTGCTTCCCCTAGCAAATGATTGTTTCACAGTTAATTGCTGAAATGTAGGACTGATTTTCTTGACCTGCCTCTGGGCTGACAATTCACCCCCAGCAGCAGCAGCAGTGGGACTAAGGCTTTCTTCAGAGGAGTACCAATAAAAATCATGCTAGTATTTAGAGGTTATCGATGTTCCTTTCTTCAAAGGGCTCAATCAAGAAGCCAAAAAGGGAGGTAGCCTATAACCATGTCTCAAATGGGAGATACACCATTAGGTGCATTAAGCACTAAAAAGATTACTGCTGATATTTTGATGTTACCGATATTCACTTTTCCTGAGTGCTAAGTCGGTAAAAACTGTAGATAATCTGTATCAATGTCCAAATTTGGAATAAATGTGATAGGCACCAATAAAATACATGCATGGATACTTAGCTTCACTTTGCGAATTCGTGGATTCCAAGATTCCAACGTGAGTCCTGTTCCAAAAGCTCCGGTAAGTTATAGATGGCAGCCAAAATAAAATGTTCTCAGCAACGATCCAAAATCAACCCAAAGTTGTAAGCTGGCCAGCACCTGGTAGATTGTTCAATAGGTATCAATGCTAACGCGTTTCTCGGCTACCTCCCTATTTGGCTTCTTGATTGATCCCTTTGAAGAAAGGAACATTGATAATCTCTAAATACTAGCATGATTTTTATTGGTGCTCACTGCACCTAATGGTGGATTCGAATTCGGAACATTGATACAGGCTATCTACCTTTTTTCTCGATTGAGCTCCAAAAGTAATAGTACATCATTAATTACAAACATCTACGGATTGGATTTCACAACGGCAGTGCATTTTTTATCCCATATGGTACCATATGATATCAATTTGTGGCCGATATCCTGATTTGAATTTGTACTGTCTAGGTCTGTCTATAATACAGCTGTTTGAAACATATGATAATAGCCTAATGGTTATATGCTTATCCTGTTTTACCTTTTGATTATTTAATAAATAGTTAATTTTTTTAATACTTGATGCTTTGCGCTCCTCTTTGTGTGGCAAGCTTTTATCTAATTTCTGGCAGATCCCGATTCTGTTTTTGAAGAGCAGCAGCACAAGTTCCATCGAAGGATGATTGCAGCGCCTTACAGTTATCTCTGTTTTTCTTCAGAGGAATCAATAATAGTGCAGGAGTCATCCAGCCTTAATAAGTGTGATGCCGGGCTAACTACGAGAGCTACAGAGGATATTGATGAGGATGGTGTGGTGGGTGTATTTTGCAGCCATCGTGATGTCGGTGACCGGAGGGTCCTAGCTAATGATGGAGTGCTTGCAATTTTTTTGGAAGAACTTTCAGCTTTTCCCAACACTTTGCCATGAACTCTCGTTAAATGGCGTAACATAGACGAGGTTCCAAGATGGTTAAGGTCCCTCCCTCGACTGACTGTGGCTTAACATACACTATAAATGGCAATACAATTGTTGTCTGGATTTGGGTAGAAATAATTCCACACATAAGAAGTGGATTTTTTTGTTTTATGCCCAGGCATGACAATGGCCTTTTTCTTGTCACGTGCCAGAACTGCTGCCACTGGTGCAGGACTTACACAAACAACCTCATCCTCATCAACATCATCATTAGCGCTCTCGTCGCCTACACAAATCTCCCCCTTATCCTCTTCTAATTCCAAAGTGGCTGTTAAGGCACACATCAGCAGAACTGCTGAAAGGTCCTTCTTTATGGGTACACTAACAGAATGCTCACGATTAGACATCCCACTGTTGGATGGACTCTCCACAGGGATTGGTGTCATTTGTGAATCAGAGCAAACATTATCCTCTAATGCCTTACTGTTATCTTGCAGCTCGGCTTTGACGCGTAACAGTAGTTGTGCACCAATTGTAGGCTCGGTAACTTTTTTGGATCTGCCACTAATAGAGAAAGGTGAAGGCCTCATTCTCTCTTTGCCACTGCATGTGTATAATGGCATGTTGGCAATTTTTTTTTTTTTTTTTTTAATCGGCAGTTAACTTTTCCTCAGTTACACTACTTTTTCGCTTCAACACAGTAATTTTTTTTTTGGTGTGTGTTTTTTGGACCGATTTCGAAACACTGTGTAGTTTGACATCGTTTTGCCCAGGTGACGTACTGGGAACACTACCATCAGGACTGGTGACAGAACCTGGTCGCTCATTCTGCTCATATGTGGACTGCTTTGAATCCACTGAGCCCAAAGCACTTGTAGTGCTAAAAATTATTTGGTAGATACTGCTGACCAGGGCCGGACTGGGACTAAAAATCAGCCCTGGCATTTAAAGTACACAGGCCCACCTCAGTTCCCGCAGGAAAGAAAAATGTGCCGAACAGAGCGTGACCACATTGTGTTGTGGGTGTGGCCAACATGGGGCATTGATGGAAATAGTTTTAAAGTGAGCGCTCGATTGCTCCTATGAATTGGCAATGGTTGATAAAATATGAAATTAATAAACTTAAATAAATTGGATCCTAGATATATGTTAATTGGGACCAATCGTGGAACTAATTGTCATAGGTAATAATAATGGGTCATATAAATACAATATTGGCAGATGTGTGTGCGCGCGCAGTATTTTAATATAATATGTGAAGGAAGGGAGGCTCTTAATATAGTGTGGGAGGTAGGCTATTTAGTGGTGGAGTGTAGGTGGAGGCTAATTATTTAAGGTGAGGTGAAGGAACCTTTAATTTAATGCTGAGGTGGTTCACTTAAATCACTATACACTTCAATATTTCGCGATTTTAAAATTTATGCTTTTTAATATAAATTAATAAAATTTATATTTTATTATTCTTTTCATTCTCTGATGTTTAAATGGAGTAGTCTTACAACAATTAGGAAACTGAGAGCTCTAAGTATCACAAGATTTGGTAATCTCGTGAGACAAAGAGCTTCCCTGCTCACTCTACAGGAAGTTCCCACCCTTATGGATGTCAGCAGCACCAGAAGCATAGATAAGTACAATGTGCTTGGGGTGTCATAATGTGCATGGGGGGATGGCGTGATGTGGCTGGGAGAGCGTGATAAATGTAATGTAGTATTATAATGTATGTATCAATGCCACATGTTATTTAGATATGGAGATTGTGCTCTAGTCCTTGAGGTGGCAAGAGCTGCTCAACTTAAAGGGGAATCCCTTACCTGTTCAATGGAAATAGTTTTAAAGTGAGCGCTCGATTGCTACTATGAATTGGCAATGGTTGATAAAATATGAAATGAATAAACTAAAATAAATTGGATCCTAGATGTATGTTAATTGGGACCAATCGTGGAAGTAATTGTCATAGGTAATAATAATGGGTCATATAAATACAATATTGGCAGATTAAGTACATACATTTAATAAAATTGGCAATCATTATGTCGGCCACGGCATTAATAGCATCTAAAACAAAGGAATAAAATACAATTGATATATGGATAAACCAAATCACTTGATGGTAAATATCGCACAGCAAGTTGTGCAATGGTAAAGAAAACAGTCAAAACGTCCAGTGCATTAAGTATGACCATGCGTCAGAGTCTAAACGGGTAAATCCCCTGAGGAAATTCGCCTGAGCAAATGAAACGCGTTGGAACACCTACCTAGTGATGTCATACCGGAAGTGACTCTGTGCATCCCGCTGTGGAACGCACGCCGCACACCCCTACAGAACGCTGGGATTATTGCCTCTTGTCTTCGTTTCTACATGGACAATAACATCTCTATTCAAGCTAGGACATTTTAACCACGATCAACAACTTCCAAGTAAGACTTATACGGTTAGGACACTGATCTGGGCATTATAGGAGACCAAGTCTGAGGACTCTGATTTACCCGTTTAGACTCTGACGCATGGTCCTGCTTAATGCACTGGACGTTTTGACTGTTTTCTTTACCATTGCACAACTTGCTGTGCGATATTTACCATCAAGTGATTTTGTTTATCCATATATCAATTGTATTTTATTCCTTTGTTTTAGATGCCATCAATGCCGTGGCGGACATAATGATTGCCAATTTTATTAAATGTATGTACTTAATCTGCCAATATTGTATTTATATGACCCATTATTATTACCTATGACAATTACTTCCACGATTGGTCCCAATTAACATACAACAAGGATCCAATTTATTTTAGTTTATTCATTTCATATTTTATCAACCATTGCCAATTCATAGTAGCAATCGAGCGCTCACTTTAAAACTATTTCCATTGAACAGGGAAGGGATTCCCCTTTAAGTTGAGCAGCTCTTGCCACCTCAAGGACTAGAGCACAATCTCCATATCTAATTAACATGTGGCATTGATACATACATTATAATACTACATTACATTTATCACGCTCTCCCAGCCACATCACGCCATCCCCCCATGCACATTATGACACCCCAAGCACATTGTAGTTATCTATGCTTCTGGTGCTGCTGACATCCATAAGGGTGGGAACTTCCTGTAGAGTGAGCAGGGAAGCTCTTTGTCTCACGAGATTACCAAATCTTGTGATACTTAGAGCTCTCAGTTTCCTAATTGTTGTAAGACTACTCCATTTAAACATCAGAGAATGAAAAGAATAATAAAATATTAATTTTATTAATTTATATTAAAAAGCATAAATTTTAAAATCGCGAAATATTGAAGTGTATAGTGATTTAAGTGAACCACCTCAGCATTAAATTAAAGGTTCCTTCACCTCACCTTAAATAATTAGCCTCCACCTACACTCCACCACTAAATAGCCTACCTCCCACACTATATTAAGATCCTCCCTTCCTTCACATATTATATTAAAATACTGCGCGCGCACACACATCTGCCAATATTGTATTTATATGACCCATTATTATTACCTATGACAATTAGTTCCACGATTGGTCCCAATTAACATATATCTAGGATCCAATTTATTTAAGTTTATTAATTTCATATTTTATCAACCATTGCCAATTCATAGGAGCAATCGAGCGCTCACTTTAAAACTATTTCCATCAATGCCCCATGTTGGCCACACCCACAACACAATGTGGTCACGCTCTGTTCGGCACATTTTTCTTTCCTGCGGGAACTGAGGTGGGCCTGTGTACTTTAAATGCCAGGGCTGATTTTTAGTCCCAGTCCGGCCCTGGTCAGCAGTATCTACCAAATAATTTTTAGCACTACAAGTGCTTTGGGCTCAGAATGGATTCAAAGCAGTCCACATATGAGCAGAATGAGCGACCAGGTTCTGTCACCAGTCCTGATGGTAGTGTTCCCAGTACATCACCTGGGCAAAACGATGTCAAACTACACAGTGTTTCGAAATCGGTCCAAAAAACACACACCAAAAAAAAAATTACTGTGTTAAAGCGAAAAAGTAGTGTAACTGAGGAAAAGTTAACTGCCGATTAAAAAAAAAAAAAAAAAAATTGCCAACATGCCATTATACACATGCAGTGGCAAAGAGAGAATGAGGCCTTCACCTTTCTCTATTAGTGGCAGATCCAAAAAAGTTACCGAGCCTACAATTGGTGCACAACTACTGTTACGCGTCAAAGCCGAGCTGCAAGATAACAGTAAGGCATTAGAGGATAATGTTTGCTCTGATTCACAAATGACACCAATCCCTGTGGAGAGTCCATCCAACAGTGGGATGTCTAATCGTGAGCATTCTGTTAGTGTACCCATAAAGAAGGACCTTTCAGCAGTTCTGCTGATGTGTGCCTTAACAGCCACTTTGGAATTAGAAGAGGATAAGGGGGAGATTTGTGTAGGCGACGAGAGCGCTAATGATGATGTTGATGAGGATGAGGTTGTTTGTGTAAGTCCTGCACCAGTGGCAGCAGTTCTGGCACGTGACAAGAAAAAGGCCATTGTCATGCCTGGGCATAAAACAAAAAAATCCACTTCTTATGTGTGGAATTATTTCTACCCAAATCCAGACAACAATTGTATTGCCATTTATAGTGTATGTTAAGCCACAGTCAGTCGAGGGAGGGACCTTAACCATCTTGGAACCTCGTCTATGTTACGCCATTTAACGAGAGTTCATGGCAAAGTGTTGGGAAAAGCTGAAAGTTCTTCCAAAAAAATTGCAAGCACTCCATCATTAGCTAGGACCCTCCGGTCACCGACATCACGATGGCTACAAAATACACCCACCACACCATCCTCATCAATATCCTCTGTAGCTCTCGTAGTTAGCCCGGCATCACACTTATTAAGGCTGGATGACTCCTGCACTATTATTGATTCCTCTGAAGAAAAACAGAGATAACTGTAAGGCGCTGCAATCATCCTTCGATGGAACTTGTGCTGCTGCTCTTCAAAAACAGAATCGCATGCGCGATGAATGAGAAATATCATGCCGGCGCTTCTGTGCAGGGCGAAAGGGCGGACCGGCCCATCTGGCATTCGGCCCTTCTGGCAAATGCCAGAATTGCCAGATGGCCAGTCTGGCCCTGCTGCTGACAAATATGACTTTTGACAGCCAGAAATATTTATGCACAATTATGGGGGACACCCCAAAAACCAATGGGGAGTGCTAAAAATTATTTGGTAAATCTGCTGACAGATAGTAATTTTGACAGCCAGAAATATTTATGCAAAATAATGGGGGACACCCAAAAAGCACTTTGAGTGCCAAATATTGAAAAAAAAACAAACAAAAAAAAAAAACTCCTCTAACCTCCTCTCTTCTCTAGCGATTTTTGCTAACACAATTGGAATCAGAATATTGTATTCTCTGTCCCTGCTCTAATCAGCCTGTGACTACACCCTGCTCTCTCCCTCTGTGAAATGGCGATGGATTGCTGTGGAGGCGTGTATTTATAATCTTCAAGTATCGCGAGAACCGAGCCCCGAGATCCGACGACGCCACGATGACATTCGGCCTCGATTTGGATTCCGAGCAGGCGGGAGAGTACCGAGCCTACTCGGCTTGGTACTCAGATAGCCAAAGTTCGGGTGGGTTCGGTTCTCTGGGAACCGAGCCCGCCCATCTCTAGTTAAAAATGTACATGTAAAACCAAACATCAAGCTTAACTCTACTTTAATTATTGATGTATTAACAAATCAATGTTTATTTATCTATTGATTGTTTCTACATAGATGTACTACAGCTTTACTACAATTCACACCACCTGATAGGAGATGCGAATTTCAATATTCCATGATGTGAATGCTGGCGCTTGACATATGTCATTGCCAGCCATAATTAAAAGCTGAATTTAATTATCTAACACTTCAGAGTGTTGTGTAGATAATCTGAGCACTATTTCCATACTCTGACTTTTATTTTCTCTGTTTGCCTAATATAAACTTTTCTGTTTTGAGACTTTAAGAGCTGAATCTGTCCTAGTATCTACATTAGTGAAGCCAGTTCTTGTTTATCGAAACATTTCTGTGTAAGTACACTTAATTTCATCTTAGGCAGTCAAGTCTCATCCACAATACTAGGAATGCCCTCTCTCTCCTATCTCTGTTGGAAAATGTACTGCTGGTGGAAGGCACAGTAGATTGGATAGAAATATGCCATAGTTATAAACTACCCCTAAACCTGAAAGTCAGATCTAGATTTAAAAGATTTTACCCTGGAAATGTGTGCCCTTAGAAATGTCTCTATATTTTATTATTAATCAAAGAGAAGTGTACCTGAAAATTAATTTACAATGGAAGCAACTATGGTATGATAAGCGCAGGCACTTACCTGAACAGCACAGTGAATGGGAGAGTTCAGTCGCCATGACCTGGATGATCAGTCCAATTCGCAAGCGGAACATCTCAGCAAACAGAGAAGGCTGGGTCCTCATGTACATCGCCAGATACACCATTATTTCCTGTGGGCAAGAAAATGTATTATATCCAAAATTTCACATACAAATGTTGAATACTGTAAGTATTTTAAAGCAAAAATAAAGAAATGTGTGTATATTTTAAAGCAAAAATATAGAAATGTATAAATGTGTTTACAATCCATTGTGTCCATTTTTATAAGCACATTTATCAAGAAGTCCATTGCATGTAAAGATTTCTCTTTAGAAATAACAGTTTGCATACCTGTGTAAGGATAGAAATGCTCATAACCTGTTCACTGGCATCATCAATCAAACTAATTAGTTTGTCATACGGGAGTGGCCTATGATGAACAACATATAGATCAAATAGAAGTTTATGTACATGGGGTTAATTTGGCTTAAACAAATGCACATTTATTTGGTGTCTTTCATATAAACAACATGCAACATTATCCTATCTGTTTTCCTCCCACCTTTCAATATATTGCTACCGGTTATTTCTCACAGGCTGAGATGCAGTTTACAGGGCCTGCATGAAGAGACAAGGTCCAGTACAGCTATATACTCTGTATACCACTGATGGTCGCTGTCAGGTGCAAATAAGACAACGGCAGTGTTGGCCCATACTGAACATGCCCATTTCAAGCATAACATATTTACTGACAACTTCACTTATTATTATACAGCTGTCCACACACTGCCACCACTTGAATTTCAACTCCAGTTGGGGGTTAATGATATGGCCTGTCACCCAAAATAAAAAAATGTGTACGACAACCATGATGTAAATCCAATTCTGACACCAACCATCTCTATCTTCATCTTCTATCATTTGAAAGGTGAAAGAACCACAGTGCTAGAGTTGTCAATTTCTGACCTTTTCTCTAAACCCAGTAATATGGAAAGAACAAATGAGTAAATGTTCTTTAAGATAACTGGAAAATGTAACAAAGCCCATCATGGATAAGCAAATTGACGCAACATAAACATACGCAGTAATGGTCTTTTCCCTTGGCTCAGGAGGCAGTCCTACTGTGAGCTGCTTCTGGTGGGATAGAAGGTCTGTGCATGCCTACAGAAGACAACACAAATTCTGTTCACTGTGCTCTTATAAAGCCCAATGTTGTATGATGTAACAGATGACAGAGTAATTTGGTACTAAGAAAGGAGATGAAGAAAAGACAATGGAGAAGTGGGGATGTGAGAGACTGAAATGTGGGTGTCTTGATTAAGAAAAGGAAGCACATACAGATAATAATAAAGAAATGACAATGTACAATAATATGGATGGAGGTAGCTATGACATAATAAAAAAATAAATGAAGAAAAGTTGGAAAAGAATAATCTTGTGCAATAAAGAAAGTTGGATGTGGGGTGTTGGTGGCAAGGGGTTCAGCAAGTTAGAGTTTACAAGACTCCCCCTCAGTGCTCTTTTTCTGTCACCTGGTGCAACCACGAATCATCTGCTCAAAGGTGTTGGGGACCATCTGCCTGTGCTGTATAAATCAGGCTGCCTAGGCAGACAGGTGGGTGAAAAGGACAAGAAGCCAGAAAGATGACAGAAGTCAGTATTATAAAAAAGGTCATGGGTAATGGAAGTTATAAGAATGTAAAAGATCAGAAACATTAAATATTGGGAAAAATAGCATTTCTGGAAGCTTGTAAATGCCTGAAGAAAAATATTCTTTATAAAGTGATGTAGGCTAACATTGAGGACACAAGGAAGACAGAGTATAACTGCATTTAAACATTTTATTTTTACCCAACATCCACCTTCACAACAACTAGCAGAACCATGGGGACCCCATGCCAGAAACCGCCGCTAGCAATACTTTTCGTCCCAGCACAGAAGTTCACACATAAATGTTTCAGTTGTGAATAGCTCCCAGTTATAAATGTCAGCTTAATAAGCATTGTAGTGTTGGCAGAGGCAAGTTCTCCCTGGCAAGGAACCTCAGCGGTTTCGCTAGCTGGTGACATGGGGAATGTCAGTAAAAAGAAATATTTTAGCCATTTACCTTTTATTGATCAGCAAATAATAGATCTATATTGTGCTGAAATGTGTGAGAATGGAAAATTGGTCAGCAAGATTACCTCATCCAGAGCTTCTACTTTCTTCTTCAGCATCCCAGAAATGCAGCGTATCAAAGCCCACTGCCGCGTGGCACCCACTTTACCATACAGTTCTGTCAGAAGATCTTTTACAGTCACACCTGGCTGCCCATATATCTGAGTGTCCCAGTCTAATCCCCTATTCAAAGAACATGAAACAAAAGAAATAAGAGTGAGTCAGTGAGCGTATTTAGACACACATGGACAGTGTGAGTGTATATGGAACTCACTTCATCGTATACAAGAGATACAGGATGTTGGCTTGCTCCTGGACATTGGGAGCGTCCCTTAAAATATCCACCAGTGCAGCAAAATCAGTCTGCCCTGCTGAATCCTGAGGGAGATTCATCTCTGCATGGATGGCTGGAATCTTAAAATGGAAACAACACTCACACACATGGACACAACACATAAGTATATAAAACAATTAGGTAAAATACACAATGCACACAATCAGTGTTTGTCCATACAAAACACAAGGTATCTGAATAAAGTATGGAAACATTTTTTACTTGCACTTCTGACATATTTTATTAAATGTAAATATCTATCACCTTGCTTGTCTGCTGCTGCTGAGCTGCAGAGTCCAGCAGATCAAATGAGGGTTGTGAAGCCTGAAACAGCTTAGTAGGCAGATACATCTGTAGGTCTAGAAAGTAGAGTGAAGTATGCCAATCAATAATCAAGCTATAATACATGTTAATCCATTGTAAAATCACTTTGCAGCAATTCATGCCACACCAGACCTGAGCAATAAAAATATTTTTAGTTGAGTGGTTCTATTTCAGTTAAATAACTACATAATGTTTTTCCTTGATTTGATGTATTAAATGTAGATAAATCATTATTCACTGAACACAATAATTGTCTGTGTTTAGTGCACAAAAAGGTTTTATATATTTAATTATAGCTTTTCAGCACAAAGGGTGCATATAAGGGGAAAGATATTAAAAATAGTGTACAGGTAAAGGAGCATTAAGGAAATCGTAATCACAACATGGAAACATGTGACTTGAGTTCAAGAAAATGTTATGAAACGGAGCTATAAAACTGAATTTTAAAAGGGCAAAGTTTAATCAGCTCATATAAAGTATGCAAAGTTCTGAGATTGCACATTCTTAAATAAAAGTACAGAGACCAAATTGTAAAAACAAAATGTTCAAAATAAATAGTAAAATATATACATATGAAAACAACAATTACAGAAATCAAAAACAAGTAGTGTGGTTAAATAAGAAAGTATTGTCGGTGAGAAGAGGGTTTAGAAAATAATTTAAATTGTAGGGGCTGAAAATTTATTATGAAAATACAAGAAATATAGAAAGATGTAAAAAGTAAATCAGATTAGCAAAGGTTGCATATTGAACTACAAAATGTTTGCTTTGAGTACATAAATAATAATAATAAAAAAATATATATATTAATAATCGATACTAAATTATAAATGAGAAAACCATTTGGAAAATATAAAGAAAAGACTGATCTTTAACACATGTTTTTTGTCTGCATCTACAAAAGTAGAAAAATTACCATTAAACAAATTGTGTGGCAATAGGCTATGTCAATAATGTGCAACAGCATGCGCCACAAGCAGCCTGTCGAGCCTTCACCTGCGGTCCCCTAGTCGGATTCTCACAATCTGACTTATTCTCAGCTTTGTTATAACGCAGAAAATTAGACTGAAAAGGAGCTGCTGAATTCAGTGACCTCCTCTACATCACAATGGGAGGCTATGCAGCATACCAGTGGAGGAGGAGGAGGGAGAGCACTTCTCTGCAGGCTCCTGCTGTAAAAGTAAGTAATATTGCGGGGGAGTGGGGGATGTGATGGGCATGTTGGGGACTTGTGATGTGGGGGAGGTCTATGGGGCACATGGGGGAGCTTTGAAGTAAATATGGGTCTGAAGACTTGTAGAGGTCTGAGTGCATGTGGGGGAATTTTGGAGAAAGTGGAATTTTGGGATGAGTGATGTAGACATGTCAAGGTTGTTTACAAGCTGTTTTTCATTCTTGAAATTAAGGGTAATGTGCATCACTTTGAAATTTGCAGGGCCGCGCATGTGGCCGTTGAAGGAAATGAGGCTGCCCAACTAGGCACACCATTAAACGTTACTTGTCTAACAAAGGAGATACTCTAACATCTAAAAAAGATCAAGACAAATAAAGCGTGATGGGCATCCACCTATGGGTGCTAAAGGAAATACATTCAGTAATTGTAGACCATTATCTGTTATATTTATAGTTTATCGCAAAACCAGGTCAGTGCCACAAGTTTGGCAAAAAGCAGATGTGAGATATATATATATCTCATTAAAAGGGAAACAAAAATCATAACCATAAAAGACATCTGAGCCTGACCTAGTTTTCATGTGGAGGCAAGTTTCCAAGTGGATCTTGGTAGTGTAATGGTAAAAAATGCTTTCACAAAATATATACAAGTACCATACAGAGGACAAGGAAACCTCAGTTGTGAATGGAAAAATAAGGATTTTTATACTCCCTTTCTCTGATTCCATCTGGGGGACACTGCTACCATGGGATTGTAGCTGGGGAGTGTGGAGTTGGCACTTAACTAGTTAAACTGTGGCTGCTGACAGACTCCTCCCCCCTGCAGCCCCCTGTAGCTAATCAGTGCAATCCTAAAGCAGTCAAGGAAAGGGAGTCGAACAACCAAGAAGCAAACAGCAGAAAAACAGAAGGGAGGGAAAGCAATATCCCCCAGATGGAATCAGAGAAAGGGATTTATCGTAAGTATAAAAATCCTTTTTCTCCTTCATCCTATCTGGGGGGATACTGCTACCATGGGGACATACCAAAGCAGCCACCCTTAAGGGAGAGACCATCCTGGAAGCCCAGCTCGTAGCATGCTACGGCCGAAGCTAGCATCTGAGGACGCAAACCCACTGAACTGATAAAATTTGTTGAATGTGTGGACCGAGGACCATGTGGCCGATCAGCATAGCTCATCAGCCGAGGCCCCATTGCGCGCAGCCCAAGAAGCCCCCACAGACCTGGTGGAGTGTGCCGTGACGTAGGTAGGCACAGTCTGGTTAGCCTTAAGATATGCCTGTTTTATTGGATAGGTAAGCAATGGTTTGCTTGGAAGCTGGCCAGCCTTTTCTTTGAGAATCAATCGGGACAAAAAAAAAAGAGTTTGTACGCCGGATATCTGAAGTTCTTTGGATATAAATATGTAATGCCCTGACCACATCTAAATATTCTAAGGTTAAACCTGCGGAAGCATCTTGGAACACTGGAACCACTATTTCCTGATTGATGTAAAATCCGGAAACTACTTTCGGTTGAAAAGAAGGGACAGTCCGAAGCACCGCCCTGTCATCATGGAAGACCAGGAAAGGCTCCATGCAGGAGAGAGCCCCAAGCTCTGACACTTGTCTAGCCGACGCTATGGCCAGAAGGAACACCACTTTCCATGTCAGAAGTCGAAGGTCCGCTGACTATAAGGGTTCAAAAGGAGGTTAGTACCAAATTCAGATCCCAGGGTGCCGTGGGAGGAACAAAGGGAAGTTGAATGTGCAGAACCCCCTGCAAAAAAGCACAGATTTTTGGAAGCTCTGCCAGACGCCTCTGGTAGAAGATGGAAAGGGCTGAGACCTGGACCTTTAAGGATCACAGGCGGAGCCCTACATCAAGACCGTTTTGAAGAAAAACTAGCAACCAGGGCAAATTAAATCTACTTGTATTATGTGTCCGGTCTTCCCACCATTTAATGTAAATGCGCCAGATTCTATGGTAAATGTGGGCTGACACTGGCTTTCTAGCCCTTAACAGGGGCTATGCTGGAGGAAAACCCTTTTGACCGCCAGGTCCTGATGTTGAAAAGGACCTTGCAGGAGGAGGTCGTTATGAAGAGGCAGATGAAGTCCTTGACCCACTGCCATGAAAAGGATGTCTGCATACCATAAACTGCGGGCCAATTGGGAGCTACCAGTATAACTGGGATTCCTCTCTGCTTGACCCACTGGAGTACTTGGGAAAGCATTGTAATGGGAGGGAAGAGATACCCCAGCCGAAAATTCCAGTGCATTGTCATTATGTCCACCGCCAGCGGGTCCCTTGTTCTTGCACAGAACCTAGGAACCTGCCGATTGTATCTGGATGCCATCAGATCCAGAAGACCCCACTTCTGGACTAATATCTGAAATACCTCTGGATGGAGGAACCATTCCCCTGGCATTGCTATGTGACGACTTAGGAAGTCGGCTTCCCAATTTAGAATGCCTGAAATGAATACGGCTGACAGAGATGAGACGAACTGTTCTGACTGTAATCGTACTGGGAATCCCTGAATTAGGGACTGAGCCCCTTTGAGAGCCTTCAATTCCAGGGCCTTCAATTCCAGGATATTTATTGGAAGGGAACTTTCTTGCTCCGACCAAATACCCTGAAGGTGCAAATGTGGCGCCACTGCACCCCAGCCCTTTAGACTGGCATCCGTTGTTAAGATGATCCATTAGCACAGGGCAAAGGATCTGCCCATGCTTTGATGATCCTGAGTCTTTCACCACCTTAGAGATGGACGAGCCTGGGGACAACAGAATTCTCTGGTGCTCCAAGTGGAGAGATGAACCTGACCACTTCTTTAGGAGATCCCCCTGGAAGCATCTCGAGTGAAACCTGTTACACACTTACCTGTCCCCGTTCCAGCGCCGCAATCTCCTCTGCTTCCGGGTCTCGGCAGCGCTGTCACATGACCCTGCAGGGCAGGGAATTCAAAGCTGCACTACTAAAACCCTGCTCTGATGCCTGGTTAGCGTCAGAGCAACTTCTTCCTGTTCCTGACTAGCATTTCTCTGTGATTTCCAGTGTACCAGACCCAGGCTTGTTGACCACGTTATCTCTCTGCTCCAGTGTACCAGGCCCAGGCTTGCTGACCACGTTAATCTCTCTGCGCCCGTGTACCCGACCAGGCCTACTGACCACGTATATATCTCTGCTCCCGTGTAGCAGACCCAGGCTTGTTGTATCACGCATTATCTGTATCCAGTGTACCAAACCTCGGCTATCCTGACCACAAAGTGGTTCATATTTGCCTTCCAGATCCAGTGTGATCGTGAGCTATCTCCCGCATCCTTACCTCTAGAGGCAGACCAGTAGACCGGGACCTGCGTTCCTCCGCAGCGAAGACCATCCCGCCTTGCGGCGGTTCTTGGTGAACACCAGGGTGTTCGTTAGACTCCGCACCACCGGCCGGCCAGTGCTGATTTAGAGTAAGGCAAGTACTCCATATTTTATTACCTACATTATTGCACATTACACAACTGTTACAAAACCTTCCATAAAGTATTTTCTCGAAGGTCGAGACCATCTTGCCCAGTAACCTCATGCAAAGAAGCATGGAAGGTTTGTGACTGTCTAGGACCCTGGTCTTATACAGAGCAAACATTGTCCTGTGGAAGGAAAATTTTCTGCCTTCTGGTGTCCATTATGAGACCTAAGAAAATCATCCTCAGGACTGGTATTAACTGAGACTTCTGGACATTCATCAACCACCCGGGAAGCTGCAGGGTCTCTATAGAGAGGTGTAAATGCTGACGAAGAAGTTGATCTAAGGGTGCATTGATCAGCAAGTCATCGATATAGGGCACTGTGCTCAACCCCATAGACCGGAGACGGTCAGCCATTACTGCCATGATTTTTGCAAATACTCTGAGCGCTGTGGCCAGGCCAAAAAGAAGAGCCCTGAATTGGTAATGAGCCGCTCCTACCGTGAAGCGGAGCAATGGTTGGTGCCCTCACCAGATAGGTACATGAATATATGCGTCCTGAATATCTATGGACGCCAGGAATTCTCCCACCTCCAATCCATGTTTCACTGAATGAAGAGACTATATTCAAAAACCAGTCTATTCTCAGGTGTAGATTTAAATACTAAGTTCAAAATGGGACGGAAGGAACTGTCCGGCTTGGAGACCAGAAAATGGTTTGAATAGAATCCCTGGCGTCTCTGATTTTCTGGGACCGGGCAGATTACTCCTGAGAATGGAAGGCCACTTGGAAATACAACTGCATTCTCCTCTTGTTGGGACAATATTGCCTTCTGGGCTACCCTTACTAAAGAGGTAGATGGGTGTTCCACCACTAAAGTCCCTTTTGGGCGGCTCAAAAGCTGCATCAGAGAATCTACTGACTGTTGTAAAGACATTGCCTACCTTGGATCCTCCATGGCTATAGGAGCCGAAACCTGAGACTGCGCGGCCTGGGACCCCCTCTTCAGAGCCCACGCAGAGAGCCCCTGGGTGGTGTTATCCCATGTAATTTTATTTTACATTATGAACAATTATAAAATGTAGCCTTGGTAGATTTTCCCTTATCAGACATAATTACTCAATAGGAACAATACAGGATAGAAAGTATAGTATACAATCACACAGGTAAAGAGTGACCCCTAGGAATACTACTTATCCCTGATAAAGTCACCAGTCGTATCTCAGATCTCTTTATTTTTTTAGAAACAATTTATATATGTATACATTTTAGTGAGTAGAAAAAAATATATTAAATTATGTAACTACAACACTATATCTCTTGTAAAACACAATATACCTCCTCTTATATAGCAAGCAGTGTAAAATAAATAATGAATACTACTTGGCCTATCCAGGCTATTGTATAGTAGGCAGGAGGGAGTCCAGCAGCAGCCAAGTCTGTCTTAATTTGATTGCAAAAGTTTCCTTCTCCAGCCGATGCTTTGGCCCTGTGGAAGAAACCAACTTGCCAATAACTCCTCCCTGTCTGCAGCGTCCAGCGGGCCTTCTATCTGCTGTTTGACTGTGGCGCTTCTCCTATTAAGTCTGCCTCTCTCAATGCTTTAAATGCATTACCCAATGTAGCTCCACCCCCCCTCTCTGAGAAAAGGACTTGGCAACATCCAAGATGGCGGCAGCCATCTCTTCTGGATTCCGTCTCTCTATGCTCCATAGAGCAGCGCCAATCCCCATGAAATGCTGTGGCCGCGTCTTCTCCCAGCTCTCGCATGCCAGCATCAGCCAAATTAGATAGGCAGTTTTTATGAGAGCATCCGCTCTCACGACCTGACAGCGCTGCAGCTCCTGTAAGTAATGCAGCCTTGCTGTCCCAGCCTTCCTATCTTCTTTCTACACTAGCCTAGTAAAAAAAAAAAAGGCCTATAAAATAAACTAAACAGCAGCAAATAAAAGTCAGCCCAACTCCTTGGGTACTTAGACTACACTGACTAGCTACAGGGGGTTGCAGAGGGGAGGAGTCTGTCAGCAGCCACAGTTTAACTAGTTAAGTGCCAACTCCACACTCCCCAGCTACAACCCCATGGTAGCAGTGTCCTCTAGATAGGATGAAGGAGAAAAGAAGGTTTCACCATCAGACTAGGAAAGGGTTCTTCACTGTTAGGGTGGCTAAGATATGAAATTCATTACCATGAGTTTGTGATGGCAATTTGGCAACTTTAACACCAACAGACCTGTTTCTTTTTTAAACCTTATGAACCATCAGATGACTTATTAGCCTCTGCATGCCCTCTGGCAACGTATGCTTTTTGCAGCTGTGTGTGTCACATCCTACGGGAACAGAAAAAAACAGGTCTACCTTATGATATAAAGTAGTTATGACAGGGTGTGCTTACATTGCCACTTTGCCAGGGGGGCAGGTTTAAAAGATGTGTTGTGTTTTCTCTCACCATCAGTAACCCACCAAATAGTACTGGTCCTACTTGGCCCATAGTTGTAGGAGAACAGTTGCCATCACCACCAAGCCCCTATAGAGTCACGTAAAAATGCTTACTTCTGGGTGGTGTGTGTAGCTGCTGCAGCACCTCTTTGTTGATGACTGTGGTTGGATCTTCCTGGTACGATTACTTTGGATCAGAAATGCTGGGTAGCAAGCCGAGGATAGTTTCAGGACTCTAGGCTCAATAGAGTACAGATGGATGAGAGCGCTAGCCCTTATTTGTAGCTCACAGTAATACAGCAGATATTAGCATCCTGCAGGTATAGAGTAGGATCTTTAATGAATAGTAGAGTTTATTGCTCTTAGAAGAGTTTTTACATGCTGGGTGACTAAAGTAATAGACCAAGGGGAAGGGGCATAGATGTAGCTTATCTAGATAAGGCTTTTGACACTGTCCCACATCACAGACTGTTAAATAAACTTGAAAGCTTGGGATTGGATTCTAAGATGGTTGAATGGACAAGATTATGATTGCAGGATAGAAAACAGAGTTATAGTAAATGGAGTGCACTCACAGGAGGGAAAGGTTACCAATGGAGTACCCCAAGGATCTGTACTTGGACCAATGCTTTTTAATATGTTTATTGGAGACATGGCAAATGGTATTCAAGGGAAAGTATGCCTTTTTACAGATGACACAAAGAGATGCAACAGTGTAGACACACCAGGAGGGGTAAAACAAATTGTTGATGATTTCAGTAGACTAGAGGAATGGTCAAGAAAGTGGCAACTACAGCTTAATACCAAAAAATGCAAAATCATGCATTTGGATCTCAAAAATCCAAAAGGCTAAATATAGTATTAATGGAATAATAATGGCAACTACTGAAGAGGAAAGGGATCTAGGAGTCACTATTTCAGGTGACTTAAAGGCAGGTAAGCAATGTAACAAAGCAATCAGGAAGGCAAGTCAGATGCTTGGTTGCAATGGGAAAGGAATCAGTAGAAGATAAAAAGAAGTAAAAATGCCACTGTACAGGTCATTGGTACGGCCTCATCTAGAATACTGTGTTAAATTCTGGAAGCCATATATTCAGAAGGATATAAATACATTAGAGACTGTACAAAGAAGGGCAACTAAAATTGTGCATGGCCTACAGCACAAAACTTACCCGGAAAGACTAAAAGATCTTAATATGTATAGTTTGAAGCAGAGAAGGGAAAGGGGGGGGGCATGATAGAAACTTTCAAATTTATCAAGGGTTTGAACAAGGTACACGAGGGAAACATTCTTCTAAGGAAGAGAAGTACTAGAACACGAGGACATGCACTGAAACGGTAGGGAAGTTGGTTCAGAGAAAATTTGTGGAAAAACTACTTCACAGAAAGGGTAGTGGATAAGTGCAATAGTCTCTCATAAGATATGGTAGAGGCTAATACAGTAGAGCAGTTTAAACATGCTTGGGATAAGAATATCCTTATAAAGAATAAGGGATCAAATAGGATTTATGGTACCATAAGTTTATAAAAAATGAGCAGACTAGATGGACCAAGAGGTTCTTATCTGCTGTCAAATTCTATGTTTTTATTATGGTGCTTTGCCTACTGGGAATCCCCATGAGACAATACGACTACTGGAATATTTTGAATGTACGAGCCGCCATTAGAAGACCCTGCAATGCCTCTACTCTGAGGCTACTAGCTGCAGCTGAAATGACAGACAGACAGACAGACAGACAAGCGGTGTAGGAGCAATAAGGAAACTCTCCAAGCTATATTTAACATGATCTATAGCTGCCCTGTACATAAACATACTGAGCATGAGAACAGAGCACCTCATTTCACTTGCACATATCTTGATATACAAGGTATGCTACTATGTTTTAAAGGAAGAGATTGTAGAAAAATATATACTGGTGCATAACCCCACTAAATACTCCAAATATATAATGCAAAGAAGTGGCAACAAACAATCATTAATTCAAATCCAAGTAAAATATAAAAGTCCTTATATTATGTCTATTAATAGCGCTGTATAGAAAACACACCAAACAGTGTAATATTATAACCACCCAAAAACACTACTCATCAGCATGTAGAATTTGAAACAAAAATCTTTGTGAGTGCACTCACATGATATCCATTATATCCTCTTTTTCATTAATGATTAATAATGGCATGACTAAAACAGATATTCTCTTGAAATCTGCAACATTTCTTAAACCAATTTTTCTTTTTCAAATATCTTGTTATATAGAAGTAAAAATGATAGGAAAACATTTATTGCATTACCTGCTATTTAAATTGTAACATCTCTCTTAAAACTCACATTAGAATAATACAGACATAGATAAAACCAAAGTTTCTCTTCTGGGCTCTGTGAAACACTACAAGATGTTGTATAAATAGGAGCATTTATGTAACACTTGACCCATGGCACAGAGCAAATACCTAGTATCAGGGCCAGACTAGCCATCTGGCACTTCCGGCAAATGCCAGAAGGGCTGATGGCTTAATAGGCCGCTGCAAGCAGGGGGTTGTTTTCTTTTTTTTTTTAAAAGTATTTTTTTTTTCATCCAGCAGGTGGCGCACGTAATCGCGCGTGCACCCGCAAGTGGGGGGTGGGGGGTGTTACAGGGGGCACTGTCCAGGAAATGGGCACCCATTTTAAAAAGTGAATATGCCGGCTGTCAGGCGCCGCTCGGCGGCCGCCCGCCCGTCTGCATAGCACGTCTGGTTGCCTAGCAACCAGACGCGTCACTTCCTCTTCCGCCCGGCCGGCCAGCTAAAGACTTGAAAGCGTTCCCGTTGCTAGGCAACGGGACGCTGCATGAAGATAGCGCTACGGCGCTAAAGGATGACTAGTGCTACGGCGCTGGAGTATGACAGCACTACTAGTGCTGAGGGCATTGGCTAGCAGCACTATTTAAGCCTCTCTGACCCCACTTCCTGTGCCAGAGTTTCAGGTCCTTTCTTGTCCTCCAGCGTTCCAGTGTTCCTGTGATTATCTGTTTCCTGACCTTTTCCTTCCTCCAGTTTATTGCCGTTTGCCTGTGACCATTGTGACCCGGATTGCCTTAACTACCCTTTTGGATCTCCCTTTTGTACCTCGCTGTCAGAACGTTATCGACCCGGCTTGACTCACTACCCCTTCGGATTCTCCTTGTGTACCTGCATTGCCCGCACCGTTGCCGACCCGGCCTGTCTGACATTCCTCTCGTACTTCGTTATCTGGCTCGTGGAAGGACCGCGACCTGCGTGTTTCCTGCAGCTAAGCCCATACCTCCTTGCGGGGGTTCCTGGTGAACACCAGGGGCACGTTAGACTCCGCACCTTCCTCCGAGTAGTGCCAACGATAGCAGGTACGCTAGACTAGTCGTGACAGTAAACTCTGGCGATGTCTACCGAAGGAACTGGTGAACCCTCAGCCCGGGACCTTCTCATCCATTTGGCTCAGCGAGTAGAACAGCAAGAAGCAGCCTAAGCACATCTCCTACAATGTGTCCAAGGTATCGCTACACGCTTCGATGCTTTACAAGGCTCTCTGCCTGCTACTCCAGCCATTACCACCTCCTCAGTGGCGTCCTCTAGTGTGGTTACTGTATCCACTGCAACTTCTGGCATGTGTATCCCCACGCCTTAAAGATACGATGGAGATCCCAAGAAATGCAGGGGTTTCTTGAACCAGTGCTCCATCCAGTTTGAGTGCAATGCAGGAGCATTTCCTTCAGAGCGTTCATGATCTCCCTCCTGAGTGGTCAAGCACTAGCCTGGGCTTCACCTTTGTGGGAGAATGGAGACCCTCTTCTTAATAACACCGGCTCCTTTATTGAAGCTTTCAGGAGAGTCTTCGATGACCCTGGGAGAGTAGCCTCTGCTGCCACCAGCTTGCTGAACCTGCGTCAAGGCAACTTATCTGTCGGGCAATATGCCATCCAGTTCCGGACCTTAGCGTCAGAGCTGAAATGGAACAACGAGGCGCTGTTCGCAACTTTTTGGCAAGGTCTAATTGACCATATTAAGGACAAACTAATTTCTCGGGATCTTCCCTCTGATCTTGATACCCTAATTGCGCTATGTATTAAAGTTGACCTACGTTATCAAGAACGCACCCAGGAACGTCCTGTCTCTAAGCGGGTGGTTTCTCGTCTGGCTCCTCAATTTCAAAACCCAGTTTTGCCTATGGATGAACCCATGCAAGTAGGACATTCCCGTTTATCCCCAGAAGAAAGAGAGAGGCGCTTCAGGCAGCGTCTCTGCCTTTACTGTGGCGATTCCGGACATGTTCTCAAGGTCTGTCCTAAGAGACCGGGAAACCCGTCCTCCTAAACGGTAGCAGGGAGGCCGATTTAGGAGTATCCACAGTTGCTCGCTACTCAAAAAACACCCCTGAGCTTCTTATGGCAGTCACCCTGAGCACCCCTAGAGGTCCCTTCTCCACCACGGCCTTTGTGGATTCCGGCTCCTCCGGGAACTTCATTTCGGCCACTCTCGTTGCTGGGCTTCAAATTCCAACTCTCCCCTTGCCTCAATCATTATCATTAACGGCAGTGGATGGGAACCGTGTCAGCAGTGGCTCCATCTCCTTCATCACCTCACCTATTCGGTTAATGGTAGGAGCCCTCCATAGCGAGATGATTCAGTTATTGGTGTTGCCAAAATCCATCAATCCCATTATCTTGGGGCTTCCATGGCTACGAAGACACTCTCCGCAGATGGATTGGGATCGAGCTCAGGTAACCCGTTGGGGTACAGGATGTCATCATAGATGTCTACCTAGTGTTCTGCCTCCCGGTTCCCAAGTTGTTGCTCAGTCCACGGTTACGGAACCAAGCCTTCCAGCTGCATACGCCGACTTTCAAGATGTATTCAGTAAAACTGAGGCCGAGTTATTACCTCCCCATCGGCCCTGGGATTGCTCCATCACCTTACTTCCTGATCAACCTATACCCAAGTGGCGAACTTATCCCCTTTCTCGCCCAGAGACCTTGGCAATATATCAAGGAGAATCTGGAACGTGGTTTTATTCGCAAGTCTACCTCTCCTGCTGGGGCTGGATTCTTCTTTGTCAAGAAAAAAGATGGGTCTCTGTGCCCATGCATTGACTATAGACCACTGAATCGTATTACCATCAAGAATCGGTACCCGCTACCTCTTATCTCCGATCTATTTGACAGGATCAGCGGGGCTCAAGTGTTTACTAAATTAGACCTACGAGGGGCCTACAACCTCATTCGTATAAAGAAGGGTGACGAGTGGAAGACCGCCTTCAATACGAGGGATGGTCATTTCGAATACCTGGTAATGCCCTTCGGTCTTTGCAATGCCCCTGCCATCTTCCAAAGTTTCGTTAATGACATCTTTCAAGACCTGTTGTATACCTCCGTAGTCGTTTACCTAGACGACATTCTAGTGTTTTCTAAAGACTTGAGTTCTCATCAAGAACAAGTGAGGGAGGTCTTACGAAGACTGCGCAAATATCATCTCTATTGCAAATTGGAAAAATGTGTTTTTGAAGTTCTCCAAGTGTCCTTCCTTGGGTTTATTGTGTCTGGCTCTGGGTTACAGATGGATCCCACCAAGGTGTCGTCCATCTTGAATTGGCCTCAACCGCAGGGTCTTAAAAGTATCCAAAGATTCATTGGATTCGCCAATTATTATCGACAGTTCATCCAAGACTTCTCTTCCATTATTGCTCCAATTACAGCATTAACTAGGAGATCTGCCAATCCTAAGATATGGTCTCCAGAAGCTCTTTCTGCCTTTACTACTCTGAAGAAAGCCTTTTCCTCGGCCTCTGTTCTCTCTCAACCGGATCAACAGCGACCTTTCTTTGTGGAAGTAGACGCCTCTTCAATAGGCATTGGAGCCGTGTTATTCCAAAAGACACCTTCAGGTACCCATTCTCCATGCGGGTTCTTCTCCAGACGATTTCTTCCCAACGAGATTAATTATGGAATCGGAGACAAGGAGCTTCTCGCTATTAAAGCAGCTTTGGAGGAATGGCGACACTTATTAGAGGGAGCCTTATTTCCGGTTACCATCTTTACAGATCACCGAAATTTGACATTCATTCGTGAAGCTCGCTGTTTGAATCCTCGACAGGCCCGCTGGACATCATTCTTTGCCCGCTTCAATATGATTCTTACCTTCTGTCCAGGTGCTAAAAATGGGCGGGCAGACGCTCTATCTCGTTCGTTTGATGATACAGACCGCCTGAATCCATCGATTCCTCATTGCATTATTGACCCTTCTAACATCGTTGCTATTACCAATACGGTGAAAGATGCTCCGCCCACAGGACGATGAAATCCTCCTCAGCTCCTGGTCCGGATGGCCTAACTCCCCAGTACTATAAAAGGTTTGCTGAGGTCCTTGGTCCCCATTTGACAAAATTTTTCAACAAGGTGCTTGGGGGTGCTCCCTTCGACTCCGCCACCACCAGGGCTAACATAATTGTAATTCCTAAACCGGGAAAAGACCCCTCTCTCTGCGCTAGTTACAGGCCCATCTTGTTACTAAATGTTGACCTGAAAATATTTGCAAAAATCCTGGCCTCTAGGTTGAATCCACTTCTCCCAGCCAGGGCTGCCAAGAGGAATTCAGGGCCCCGGTACAACAAATTCATGGGGCCCCCCCTTATAGTTGAGCAAGCAAAACAATTTTGCAAGGGTATGGTCTCACAATTGGGGGCGTGGCAATTCACCGTTGGGGCGTGGCTAGCACAATAAAATCACTAGGTCCTGAATTCCGCGGAGCGTGACATTTGTACAAGCACTCCTAACTTTCAGGACATCTAGCACCCTTGTGTAGTATAGGAAGAATGCAGTGTGTACAGAAAGAGTTCAGTCTTGGCCTGCGCCCACTGAGCTCACCAAACATTGGCATTGTCCCTACTAGAATCACATTTCACACACTATGCTGCTCTGTCCTACCTGTTCTTCTCACTTTTACCACATATGGCTGCTGGTTTCTTTAGTTGCGGCTTGTCTGGATCCTGGAATGTTGGAGGACCTATTTGGGAAAAAAATGGCTACATTTAGAAAATTACAGCCAGCCCCACCGTTAAATCAATAACATCCATGATTAATAATTAGGCCTTCCTCCAGCCCCAACATTAAAATAGTATTCCCATTACCCCGCAAACAAAATAGCAGCCATTAATTAGCCACCATCTACCTCACACACACTACATTGCCAAAAGCTCCGTGCCATCACACACACATTACTGTGCCCCTTTATCATCACCACGCTATGCCCCCTTATGATCACACTGCGCCCTCCATGCTGGCTTTGCCCCTTTCTTTAACCCCCTATGCCATGCTGCTTGTCTCTCGTTTTTTAATCCCTCTGTGCCATGCTGCTTGTCCCTCCTTTCTTTAACATTGCTGTGCCATGCTGCTTGTCCCTCCTTTATTTAACCCCCTGTGCCATGCTGCTTATCTTGTCCCTCCTTTCTTTAACCCCTCTGTGCCATGCTGCTTGTCCCTCTTTTTTTAACCCCTCTGTGTCATGCTGCTATTGTCTCTTTTTTTTACCCCTCTGTGTCATGCTGCTTGTCTTGTCCCTCCTTTCTTTAACCCCTCTGTGTCATGCTGCTTGTCTTGTCCATTCTTTCTTAAACCCCTCTGTGCCATGCTGCTATTGTCCCTTCTTTCTTTACCCCTCTGTGTTATGCTGCTATTGTCCCTCCTTTCTTTAACCCCTCTGTGTCATGCTGCTATTGTCCCTCTTTTTTTAACCCCTCTGTGTCATGGTGCTATTGTCCCTCTTTTTTAACCCCTCTGTGTCATGCTGCTTGTCTTGACCCTCCTTTCTTTAACCCCTCTGTGTAATGCTACTATTGTCCCCCCCCCCGTTTTTTACCCCCCCCCCTCCCGTTTTCCTCCCTTCACTTACCTTTACTTCTCTCTCCCTTCCTGTCTTCTCTGCTGCTCTGTGCTCTATTGCTCCAGACTGACTGAATGCTGGGCGTGACATGATAATGTCACACCAGGAATTCAGTCAGTCTGGAGCAATGGTGCACAGAACAGCAGAGAGGAGGGACGCCGGCGCCGCAATCACGTGAGTATGGTTTTGTTTTTTTTTTATCTACCCTGCTCCCCCCACCAACGACTGATTCCTGATTTTCGAAGATACTACCTCTCTGCCCAACTCGCTCAGTGTGTCCTGTGGTCCGGTCCGACGGAAGCCAGAGTATGGTCTAAAATTGAGGCAGAGGGTCTGGTTTTGCTTTCTTTATCCTCTCTCCTATGGGTCCCAAGGCCCCGTCGCCCTAAACGATTGTTATCTCACCCAATAGTTTCACACACATTATCCATCTGGGACTCAACATCCCAAAAATTTGCCTTGTCTCTCCATCCCTCTCCGGTTGTTCCGCTATTCAACTCTCCGGAATTTCCTCCCGGACTGCATTATAGGTCATTCCAGCCATAGTACTCGTGGGGAGTCATTTACCTCAATCATTTATCTACCTCCATAACTTTTCCTCAGTTTTCTGAAATTCAATCGCAGATCCACATTTCCTCAAAGTACTTTTATCAGTTTTTGCAACTTCGCCATTTCCATAGTGTTGCTAAAGATCGCCTGCTAGCCCGACCTCTCTCCACCTTTGAAGCCCTCTGTCTACACCAATCTTCAACTAAAGGTCTAATATCAACGCTTTACCATAAACTTACTTCCTCTTCTTCTTCTCTTAGACCCCCCCCCCCCCCATGAACTAACCTGGGAACGGGACCTTGGTGAAGAGCTACTGAAAGTGGAATGGTCTGAAATTTAAGAGAACGCCGCCTCTAGTTCCATCTGCGCAAGAATTAAAGAGAACGTATATAAGGTGCTATATTGATGGTACTATGTGCCGTTGCGTCTCTGCAAAATCCTTCCTGATTCATCTGATTGGTGCTGGCGAGGGTGCTCCCAGGAAGGCACATTTCTCCACATATGGTGGTCGTGCCCAAAATTGACAGGCTTCTGGATCCAGATAAGAGGTCTGATTAACTCAATTCTCCAGGTGGATGTTCCCCTGGAGCCCAAATTTTTTCTTCTTCCTATGAGGGCTCCCACGGCAACCTGACACCAGAATAAATTAATCAGGCATATTGTTTCGGCAGCTACCTGTCAAATAGCGGCAGACTGGCGCTCGCAATCCCCTCCTTCCATGCAGTCCATAATAAACAGAATTTGGCAGACTGAACGGATGAAATACATGACCAGTATTATCCGGAATTCCTCTAGAGCCTTCTCCAAGGTTTGGGACCCATGGTTATCCTTCTTCCAGGCGTGCCCACCGTTTACGTAACTCAGCTTTAAAACCTCATACCCCTCTTGGATCTTCTTCCCTTCTCTCTCATTTCTCTCTCCTTTCCTCTTCTATGTATTCTCTTTCTTCCTCTCTCTATAAAAACCTTAGGTCACCTGTTACTACTAAAATTGTTAGGTTGTTTGACTTCGTGTCTTCACATGTTCTACGCTGGTTGTTGATATTGTTACTTCCTGACTACTTTTGTTATCAGTATGCACTTTGTCATTCGTTCTTTGTTGTTATTATGACCTTGTAAAAATAAAACTTTAAAAAAAAATAATAATTGGGACAAATCCAACATTTTCCCAGTCCATGGTATCCTCCCTACCCAGCCCTCTTCCGGTCACCCTCTCAAATGGACGCTCCGTTTCAGGTACCTCGCTATATGGATTTCCCCTAAACCAGGCCTGTCCAACCTGCGGCCCTCCAGATGTTGTGAAACAACAAGCCCCAGCATGCTTTGCCGGTAGACAACCAGTTGATAGCTGGAAGGGCATGCTGGGACTTGTAGTTTCACAACACCTGGAGGGCCGCAGGTAGGACAGGCCTGCCCTAAACCAACAGATCTATGTTGATTATTTTAAGATTAGATCCCATACTTGGAAGAGTCTTCCACTAAACGTGACTGTAAGGATTAATATCTTTAAAATGATAGTGCAACCTAAATATCTAATGCAACATTCACCTATCTATATTCCCAATAGAATTTTCCAGCTCATAAACTCCATACTCTCTTCATTCGTCTGGGGAGACAAAAGGGCTAGGATAAAACTAAGTACTCTGTGTAAATCTAAATCTGCTGGTGACTTGGCATAACCAATCTTAAGTTCTATTATATATGGCGGCTCAGTTATTGCATTTATTTGAATGGCTGTGTGCTTGTAGCAATAGTGCCCTGACTGGTTTCGTTGGTGAGCGGCCGGGGCCTCTGTTTACTCCATTGCAGATACTTTTGATGGGTCGGTCTCTTAGATCAGATACACCTATCATTGCCCAGGTAATTAAGGTCTGGAACATGGCGCATAAAATTCTTGGTGGGGGTGGGTTGGATGCAGACACCCCGATCTGGCACAATTTTGCACTGCCCAAACGAAATAAATTCAGCGGCTTTCGGCGCTGCCTTGGGGTGTCTTTGTTGGGTCACCTCTACGAAGTGAACCTGTTTAAGTCCTTCGCACAGCTCCAGAGAGACTTTCAGATCCCTTTTAATGCATTCTTTCACTACTTGCAAATATGGCATGCCACTCTGTCGCAATTTGGTAACACACCTCCCACACTGTTAACTTTTCCCATTAGATCACTTTTAGAGAATATGGGAGGACGCAGAGTTATTGCCACGTTGTATATAGAACTTAACGAACATCACGCTAGTAATAGTTTGTTACCCCTTAAAGCTAAGTGGGAATCCAATGTTTGTATACTTATAGAGGAAGATTGGTGTCATATCCTAACAAGCATAAGAGATGCCACATCATGTGTCCGCTTCCAACAAATTAATTTCTATATTCTACACAGGGTATACCATACCCCTATGTCACTGGTTACAATTGGTGGGAGAGAGAGGGCAGAATGCCTCAAATGTGGGTTGTCAAGATGCGATTTCTGGCATCTGTTGTGGGAGTGTCAGGGGGTACATGCTTTCTGGATTTAAGTATGGGACTGTATTGGTGAGGTTGTCCCTGGGAAACCCCCCCCTTGGCGCCCAAGACCTGTCTATTCGATATATCACTAGAAGACAGCTTAAGTGTACCTCTTTATAAATTTGTTTTTATCGCTATAACCCTAGCAAAAGTTATCATAGCGTGTAACTGACTCGCAAATGTAAAACCAGATTTCTTTAAATGGAGGGAACTGGTAAATAACACGATGAATCATGAGAGATACATGTACACTGAGAGAAGGGCGGAACACAAATATCACAAGATTTGGTCTCTGCTATGAATCAAGACAAAGATTAAATGTGACGGGTTCTGACCCCAGTCATCCCTCTTCGACTTAGTTTAGTTTTGTTTTTTCCACTTCTCTACCTTTATCTATGTGCCGAGGAGCAATGTAATATCTGAATCTTGCTTGATATATATGTGACCAATTTTGCTTCCTTAAGTTCTATGACTGACCCCTGTACTTAGTTACTTATAAATCAGTGCTTTTTTTGTCATAGAACTCACAGGACTGAGTTCCGGCACCTTTTTTCATCGGATTTTCCAAGTTTTAAAAGTAACTTTTGAACATTTGATGTTTGGTCCACGTGGACTTGAATCGCCCTGTCGAGTGTAGTAGGTTGGCAGCAAAATCATTAAAACTGTGCATGCAGGCTGCTTGTGTGTTGAGTCCGATGCATGTGCACTTCGTTCGCGCTGGTTGTGATTGGTCGTGTGGTCGCGTGCTGAGAGCTTATTGCGGGCGGTAACCGTCATGTTTCATTACACAACTGATGTGTGTGTACAGTGATTGACTGCGTGATGTGATTTCCGGCACCTTTTTTCTTACAAAAAAACCACTGCTTATAATCAACAACCGCTTCAATGTGATTATCCAATGTACTTGAGAAAATAATAACTCTTTAGTAATGATCCCACTGTAAACATTTATTGACGGCTAACTTCTGTTCTGTTCTTACTTTTCTTTTTGTCTAGTCTGTTTTTGTATACTTTTTTGTATGTATTAAAACCAATAAAAATGTACGTGATTTAAAAAAAATAAAAGAAAAAACAAACAAAAAACTTCAGGAGGTTTCCACCAAAGGATGTCACATATCTAGATAAGTATAAACTGTTATGTTATTTAAACTATAATATTCATTGATACACAAGTTTTGATATATGTATATATTAATTATTATTATCAGCATATGACAAAAGACTTTACAGAGAAAGATTTTTAATTAGCAGTACTTGCCCCCAGTAGAGCTTACAGTCTAAATTCTCTTCCATACAAAAACACACAAACATACACACACTAGGGTCAATTCCATCCAAAGCCAGTTAGCCTATAAGTATGTTTGGACTGTAGCTGGAAAGTATGAAATTATTAATTAATGCAAATAATTGTCTAAACTGGTCTTAACAGGATAAAGAACAAGCCAATTCTTTTACCAGTCATGCATGGTTAAGCCTGTGTATTACAGTGCTAAATAAATAGTCTACATGAAATAACCGGAGTGTTTGTATTTGGCAAAAACACGCCCATGCTGTCTTTCACCTCTCTGCAGAAAGTTGCCATATTAGGGGAATTATGTCTGAGCAAACAGAGTGATTGACAGGTTTAAAAACTTGTTGTGGATTCTTTGTAGATTCATACACAGTGGTAGGGTCAGTGGTGTCACAAACTTTTTGACCTGTGTTAAATCCCGTTAGGACACTTCTGAAGATGTAATAGAGGCTTTAACTATTGGATGCAATACTTTACTTTTTAATAGAGAGCCAATGGAACGTCAGGTTAAGACTATATCTGAAAATAAAAAATGTGGTATCTATTCATCTGATATCGTAAACATGTAACATTTTAGGAAAAGTGGTATAAAAACACTTATGTATATAAAAAAACCGAAAACTAAATATCTTACCCTGCACATTCAGACCCTTGGCTTTTGTGCGAAGGGAAATAATATCCCGTGTGCTGTGAATTGCAGCTCGGAATCGATGCAATCCACCCCTCTGTGTAGCTGATGCTCGGGGTGTGGTGGTGCCCAAAAGATGACTAAGATATAGTGCTACTTCATCATCAGAGTCTTCTGCAATGAGTAAACAAGATTAAGGAGAAAATAAATACCCCTACAACACATCTAAAATCAGCCTACCTACCAGGTGAAGCAGTTCATCACTTGATAGCAAGAGAGTTAGAGAAAACAATAGATATTCTTAAATATTTTATCTAAATGTGCACCATCGAGTTCTACAATCAGAGACTGTCATAAGAAACGGGTTTCTCTCTTTTCATATTTGAGCTCGTAATTCAACAACGGCTTGTTTCTCCATTATTTTGAGAATTACCCGTATTATGATTTAAGGTCATATTATGTTATGTATAATTGTTCTTAATAAAATGTTTTAATAGGATATTTTGTTGGTGGTATATAATTGTCGAGGAGAGGTTTTGTTTGCCTTTCCACCTTTTAGTTTCTCTATTCTGCAATAAGATTGATTACACAACAATCTTTATAGTAAGCTGCATAAGTTCTTCTCCCCGCCAATAGAGTGGTGGCTACACATTTTATATGATTCATGGTATTATCATAAGGATTATTTTGTTTTACTTTATTTAAATCAGCGCCCAGGGATATCCTCTTTTGTGTGGATACAGTGTCATTGCATTATTGAACATGTTGATAATTGTGGTCAGAAAATGACCGCTATTGGTGTGTATGTGGTCATCTTGCAACCGTACCAAAGGGCCCCAGAGAAGATGAGATAGACCTACATCTGTGTTGCCAAAATGTACAGTGATCCTATTGATTGGCGGGCGGGCTGAGAGACCTGTGTTTGGCCAGTTTTAGCATATTCCCTTATCAGATATCTGTTTATGGAGCAAAGTATTATTTAGATTATAGAAAGCCAAGCAGGTGAAGAGAGTGCAGCATAGTGAACAGAAGTCCAAGAAACCAGAAGCTTAATTTGCTATCTTAGTACAGATATAAATATTGTCTTCACACCCATATGTTAGCTGGATGCAAAATAAAAAATACTGACAGAATTGTCTTACTTACTGACCTGTCTAGTTTAGATTGCCTTTAATTTTGGCTTCAATAAACAAACAAATTCTCTTTTTCTATGTAGATTATTACCATCGCTAGCTTCTTTTCTCATTTTTTATCAACATTTTGTCAGTGATGGCTTATAATAAGGGTGTTTTGGGGTTATAACTCAGTCCACAGGGTTATAAGGGAGCACAGACCTTCCCTATTTCCGTATAAAAAGAGCATGGTCTTGGAAAATAAAGGTAGAGGGGAGTAGTGCATATTCCAAGTAACTTGGAGATATTTTCTTGCTGCTTATTGCAATATCTTGGAATACAATGCATGGTGTGTATCTTAATTGCTCCAGAGTGGATATTAAAGAATTAGGAGAATTTTAGTGATTGATCAGACACGTATGTGGAGTGGGCACTCATGGCTTCAGCATACCCCAAGACCCATGATAGGTTTAATCCACCAAACTTTTAGGCTTCCTACCTGTGCGGTAATATTCGATCATGCCATTCTCTTATGTTATATATATGCAATACTAATGTCACTACAACTGCAAAGCATTATTTAAACATTGCAATTCTCAAGCAACAAAGATGTAGCGGACATTGAAGTTTCACACAGTGTTAATATTGACACATTACTTGCCTTTGCTGAAAATGAACAGGTATACTGAAGTCCTTGTGCAAGTGAAACCTTTTTCTCCTGGCTAATCTACATTAATACCTTATATTTGCTAACAAATATATTTCTTCTTCCAAATTAACCTCTTGTTTCAATATTTCCATGTTTGAATTTAATTTTCTATTACCTAATTTTTCTCCTTTTCTATCCTCTCCACCTCTTTTACCATCATCGGCTGGTGGGGCCACATGCAAGGGCGCTTCCGGCTCCCGCACGATGATTGGCTGACCCCTGCGGCTGACCCTCACCCCGG
This sequence comes from Mixophyes fleayi, assembly GCF_038048845.1. Classification (NCBI taxonomy): domain Eukaryota; kingdom Metazoa; phylum Chordata; class Amphibia; order Anura; family Limnodynastidae; genus Mixophyes; species Mixophyes fleayi. The sequence continues at coordinate 88,081,817 of NC_134410.1, forward strand.
AGCACAGCTTACCCTCCACACCAGGGTCCATGAAGCTAAGGTGTTTGCAGCATGATGTGGTAAGGAAGTCTGACAAGCGACCGGTCTGAGTCCTGAAACCAGAAAAAAATAAAGAGAAGAGATCAACCAACCAATGACACAACTATAAAAAAGACACTACAGTATATTACTAAACTAAGTTTGTATCCAAAATACTAACTTTAATTACCTAATATTAGTTAACCCCAAACCACCTGACATTCTGTTAGCTGCAGGATCTCATTTCTATAAAGCAAAAAATAGATAGATGAAAGCCACACCTTGCTCCGCCAAAGTATCCATCCTGGAGTTTCCTAAGAGTGGCTAGTACAGCTGGGTCCAGATCTGCACCAGACTCATCTAGGAACATAAGGGTCAGAGATAAGCATGGTCAAAACAAAACTCTATTTCCTTAATATAAGATAACTCTGTTTTTGGGGCTTCACATGTAACTCCCTAAATTTCGCCAATGGTGACACATATTTTTGTAAATGTTGCTGAAAATAAGGAAATACACAAACAATAATCTGACTGACTGTATCATCAATGTACAATTGGACAATAATCATCTTTATTTATATAGCGCCAGTAAATTTCGTAGAGCTTTACAACTAATGCTGTTACAGTGTGCCATCAGTACTATGGATTTTCACTAAGAGGCTTATGAACCACCAATATAGCAGCAGTAGTCACACCAACATTCCCAAGTAACATGTAAAGCATAGTAGTAATGACATACTTCCCAACTGTCCTGATTTCGGCTGGACAGTCACGATTTTATAGCTATGTCCCGCCTTGGCACATCGGTATCTTCCACTTACAGCGCACCTTCTACTGGTTCATGCTGCAGTGTCTAAAGGGGCAAGGAGGTATCTAAGGGACAGTCTTACAGAGCTAAGCAGGGGGGAGTTCATACCCCTATTGTGATGTGACCACACCCCCCATAATAACATGACCATGCTCACTGTCTCAATGCTAGGGAGTAAAATGTTGGGCAGTACGGTAATTCTGAGTAATATGCAATGCTCATTTCATAAGCCACCAGAAGTAATGCCAAATATTCCACCAGCAATAGTAATGTTCAGCAATATATCTGCAGTCACGGTAATGCTGTTACTCAGTGTTTACTGCCCCGCTCTCACAAAACTGATCAATGATCTATTTACAGCAAAGTCTAAGGGTCATATCTCTATACTCATCCTCCTGGACCTCTCTGCTGCTTTGGACACTGATGATCACCCTCTTGTCCTACATCCCCTTCACTCCATTGGCATTTGTGACAGTTCTTTACTGGTTTACTTCCTACCTATTGAACTGCTTCATTTGTGTTTCTACCTCTGGCACATCCTCACTTCTACTTCCACTACCTGTTTGGGACCCACAAGGATTTGTTCTCGGCCCTTCACTTTCTTCTGTACACATCTTCTCTTTGAGAACTAATTCAATACCACCACAATTTTCTCAGTCTCTAAAGCCTGCTGCCTTGGTGTCACACTTGATTACACTCCTTGCTTTATTACTCACATCCAGACGCTCTCCGAGTCCTGCCAATGATCTAGTGTTCCTGTTGCTGCATCCTGTTGTCAGCTATTACAACTCGTGAACCGACCTTGTCTTGCCTTCGACTACTCTTCTTCCTGAACCCTTTACTTATAGACTTACTATGTACCAAACCCTACTTTGGTCCATTCTTTACTATTCAATCTTCCTGCGGTTTGCCTTCCTTACCGCCACTGGGCTCCTATTCTGTCTCTGGACCATTACAATCTGTGCACCTCAGGTTTTCATATAGTCATGCTATTATATTATATATATATATATATATATATATATATATATATATATAAATATATTATATATGCATATAGTCCTGCTGAAAATACCTTAGAAACATTGCCAGAATACACCCTTTTCGTACCCAGTATAACACTATGGGGCATATTCAAGTTTTGGAAACGGCGAAAATCTTGCGCACCGTTATTACGGTAGTTTTCTCGTTGGGTTTCAGCTTGCAGCTCCCTGAGCCGCGAGCTGAATTCCAGCTTACTATTAGCGTAATAACGGTAATAGTTTTAACGCGGCGGGATATTCAATAAACTGAATATGCCCCCAAAACTCTTATTCATTCTCTCATCTACAAACTTGACTTCTGCTATCTGGCATTCCCCTCACCCATATATCCACCAATGCAATCCATACTAAATGCTGCTGCAAGACTGAGCTTCCTCTCTTTTCTCACTCATTCCACTTAGAATATAAACTCTCTTGTGAGTAGGGCCCTCCATACCCTTTGGTTTCATTTCTCTCTATATTTGTTTTCTACCTTGAACGTCTTTGTTTTATGTATGTCCTGCTTTCCCTACTGTATGGCATCTGTGGAGAACTGCGGTGCCGAACAAATCTATAACAATAATAATAATAATGTCATGTAAACATTTTTGGTAAAAATTTGCCAGCTAAGCATGTATTGCAATAAGAGGATTTTTGTACTCGCCATAAAATCTATCGCTCCGAATCCATGGGTATAGAGGGCACTTTGCTGGAGTAAGGCACCAATTCTACACCAAAAGCTTTTTTTTAGGTGCTCTGGTTTCCTCCCACACTCCAAAAACATACCAATAGGTTAATTGGCTGCTATCATAATTGATTGTGTGTGTGTGTGTGTGTGTGTGTGTGTGTTTTAAGGAATTTAGACTGTAAGCTCCAATAGGGCAGGAACCGATGTCAGGGAGTTCTCTGTATAGTGCTGCAGAATTAGTAGCACTATATATAAATAGCTGATAATGATGGATCTTGCCCCGCCATTGTAACTCCTCAGTTTTTTTTTAACAAAAAGTCCTATCACAGGATAGGACTGAACTAATCAAGCAACACTCAACCATAAAACATAGCAAAAAACCAAAAGGGCTGGGGACGCAGTGTCTTCCAAATGGATTCAGAGAAACAGAATTTATAGTGGAGTACAAAAATCATCTTTTCTCATACATCCTACTTGAGAGACACTGCTAAACCATGATGATGTTCCAAAGCTACCCATAGAGTACACTCAAACACAACTGCATGCAAAACTTTTCATCCAAAGCAATTTGCTAAATGTATGGATGGAAACCAGGTTGTGGCCCAACACAACAGTTTAACCCAAGGCTCTATGCCGTGCTGCCCTGGTAGAGTGAGCTGTAATTTTTAGAACCAAAAGTTCCCTCTGATATACAAGCCTGATAAACTGTAGCTTTAATCCATCTAATAACTGACTGTTTTCTTGTCAGACATCCTCTCTTGTGCACATCATAAAGAACAAGGAAGCTATTGGTTATACTCAAGGATGACAATCTGTCTACATAAATCCTCAAGGCTCTATCCAAATCCAGCAGGTGGAGAGATTCTACACTTATAGAAGTGAGATCCTGTCCCAGGACAGGGATAACAATATCTTGGTTTAGATGAAATTGAAAAACCGCAGTGGGCTGAATAGAAGTCATCATGCACAGGCCTCAACTCTGTCATTGTGGGCAGCACGGTGGCTAAGTGGTTAGCACTTCTGTCTCACAGCTCTGGGGTCATGAGTTCAATTCCCGACCATGGCCTTATCTGTGTGGAGTTTGTATGTTCTCCCCATGTTTGCGTGGGTTTCCTCCGGGTGCTCCGGTTTCCTCCCACACTACAAAAACATACTAGCAGGTTAATTGGCTGCTATCAAAATTGACCCTAGTCTGCATCTGTCTGTCTGTGTGTGCGCATGTTAGGGAATTTAGACTGTAAGCTCCAATGGGGCAGGGACTGATGTGAATGAGTTCTCTTTACAGCGCTGCGGAATCAGTGGCGCTATATAAATAAATGATGATGATAATGATGATTGTGAAAAACAACATATGGTGACCTGCAAGACAGGGCAGCCAATTCAGACATTGCTGAAGAAATGCCCAAAAAAAGGACAAATTCCAGATTAGGAATTTAAGGTCAACAAATTCAAAAGGCTTGAATGGCTCTGAAAGCACAGAGTTTAGGCCTCATGGAACTAAAAGCAGAACATTAGGCTGTTAGATGTGAAGAACCCCATGAAGTAAGGACTTTGAGAATAGTGGCCAGTTCTCTGGAAGAGAAGCTTTAAGAGAGAAAAATGAGAAGCCACTGTTTAGGCCATTCTAAGAAGGACAAGAGACGTGCTAGGTTAAAAGACCAAGGGCTAGATTTACTAAGAATTGAGTTTGGTGGCGGTTTGAAACCGCCACATATTGCTGGCAATTTAGAGGTCCAAACTGCCGCATTTACTATAGGTCGATTTGAGAAATGTAAAATTTGATTTGAGGCTAGAATATGAAATGGCTGGCGATGTGTGGCGGTTTGGAAACAGCCAAACAGCAAAACCACCGGCGGTTTGATTAAAACTGCCATCAAATCCCCCATCCAAAAGACAGGCTTTTAAATACAGCCAATTGGCAAACTGCATTCTGTTTAAGCTATTTTGCCATTCATAACATAAGAGGAAACATCAATCATATGTAAATATTGAGGCAATCATTTATTAAGGTGCACAATTAATTTATAGCTTACTTAAAAAAAAAAAAATCGGTAAAAAATTTTAAGGGGGCAAAATTATTGAATTACATTAATCTGGCACTATGTAATGCCAAATTGTGCAATCAAAACAATAATATTCAAAATTAGCAATCACTCAAAATTAATAATATTATATTTGTTGCACAATCTCGGCATTGCATAGTCCCCACATTTAGAGTTAGAAGCGTAGCCAGCATAGGAAAGGTTTCTGGCACCACAGATGTGAACAGTAGACTGATTTCTGTCGTGATTACTTCAGCAAAAGCCCACCAAGGAGGGGGTGCTACTCTAGGGTAAAAACACCTCCACCTGTTGGCCTAGTCCACACATTACATAGGACAGTTTCCCCTGCCATGTTTGTCCTTAGTGCTGGGCTTACCCGATAATGGCTCCTACATAACCTCTCTACCCAGCCACCAGAGGTCCTGCACTTCATTTCTATGCAGTACTTTGCAGCCAGGGTGAACCACTTGAGGTCCTAGCCTGACAACAGAAGGGACAGGAGCTGTTTTGTTAGGTGCCACAGCTCCTTGAGCATAGTTCCTGTAACAGACACGACAGCTTGCTGCCACGGGTTCCCCATCCACTGAGCGGCAGAGAAGTGATGAAGCCCGCCTCAAGCTGTGTTCTCTAGGAGACTCTGCTGCATAAAAAAAATAAAGAAAATAAAGCTTGTGATTTCCACTGCTGTTTGATTTCAAGTGCTGTCTGTTTAAAGTGTGGACTGCTGTGTTCTGTTGATATACATTGGGGAATTATTCTGAGTGTTTATTGAAGGGGATTTGTTTTTCTGTGTGTTTATTAAGTGTATTTTTTTTTCTGTTAGAGCTAGTGGGTGTGGTTTAATTGCATTAGTTGATATAGCTGGTTAGTGCAAGTTCTATTTAACAGGTAGTGGTAAGCGATATCATTGAGCTTGTGATTTCCACTGCTGTTTGTTTAAAGTGCTGTTTATTTAAAGTGCTGTTTGTTTAAAGTGCTGTTTATTTAAAGTGCTGTTTATTTAAAGTGCTGTTTGTTTAAAGTGTGGAGTTGCATCCAGTAAGTAGCTGAATCCAGGAAGGGGCTTAATCTGGTAAATTGCTAGCAAAGGTTAGTAGTCTTGAGTTCACTGTAGGCTATAAGAAGTTAGGTTAGCCATAATAAGATGAGGGGTAACGCCCTTGATGATCTCAATCAATGTATATCTTGTCATATGTATGCACACTTGGAGCAATTGTTCCAAGATTTATACCTCTGTGAGAAATGTGAGCAATTGGTCTCTTTGGAAGCCCAGGTAACCAGTATCGGACTGGGGCATGAAGGGCCCACCGGGGTACTGCAACACTAGGGGCCCACCAGAGGGGGTGTGGTCAGTCATAGAGGCGGGACCAGACACTAGAGGGGGAGTGGTCAGTCCACGAAGGACATCTAGCACCTTAGTGTAGTATATAAAGCATACAGTGTGTGTATAAAGAATACACAGTGTTGACCTGCCCCTTAGATTGGGCAGAACAGTCACCAAAAATCAGGATTGTCCCACTAGATCAGTGTTGGCTAACCTGTGACACTATTGAAAAAGGCAGGAAGGACATGAAAAAAGGGACACTCAGAATCTATAGATGATTAATTGGATAATTGAATAAAACTTAACTTTTATTGTTATATGTAAAACATGTGTACTCCTCATAATTCCGAAAGGCTAGCAAAATAATAAATTCCAAAAACATATAAAGTGAATTAAAATAGCTCTGTGATCCTGTCCAAAATCTATTATACTTTATATAGGACAGTGGATATTCATTGTATAGTATATTAGGATAACCCGTCCACTAAATGATTTTACATATCAAAATAAGGAGCTAATCATCCTCTATATCATATCATATGTATTATAATATGCAATCTAGTCTATAGTGATGAGATATCTATCCACTATTATTTCAAGGAAATTAATCCCTTGCTTTTTAACCTATTATTACAATATGACTCTTGGTCCAATTTGTATTGTTTATATGCCTGTCTGATTTTATTTAAACATATAAAGCACAGAGAGGCTAATTGTATATTTCTCCTTTTATGGAGTATTAATTTGATATCCTTGGCGGTTTAAGATAATACTAATAATCCACTTATCAGTTATTTATTCAGACATACACAGCATATAGAGATTAACTCTCAGTAGTAATTCGTTTTGTAATGTGATATAGAGGTGTCTCCGTTTGCAGTCTGTTAGTTTAGTATAATTACCAGCCTAAGTAATGCTGGCACTCGGCTTGTCAGCTATTGTTATAGGTACAGAGGGGTTAATTCCTAATGGTGGCTAACTTGAGAACGCAATACTGTATTACATCTATAGCCTATTAGTTCAGTGTGATATGCAGTCTAAAAGACACTGACGATCTGCCTGTCAGCTATCATTGTCGGCTGCTGATTTATGTAAGGCACGGGAAGGGGGGGGGGGGGGGGGGGGATTAACTCCCACTGATAATTAACTCTAAAAACAAAGCTAAGAATTCTTCCGTATGGAACCTCTTAAATCAACATAATTAGCAGACTAGATAAGGTTAGCGATCTGCTTGTTAGCTGCTATTGAAACATATAAGAAACGGAGAGGTTGCTTCTCAATAGTGGCTGAATTCAAAACAAACTACTGTGGTACCTTAATTTGTCCTAGACTAAACCTAATTACTAATCAGGATCAGTCTCCATGCCCTATACGTTCCGTACGATAGCCGACAGGCAGACTGTTAATGTTATTCAGACTGTTTATCACATTGCATCAAAAGGGGGCGGGGCTTAACCGCGGCCGGGCCTACCGGCGTATAGCCCAGCTGGCCGGCAGGCCAGTCCGAGGCTGCAGGTAACTGATCTAAAGCAGATCATTGCAATATTGAGAGAGATTGCCAACCTGGAGCAGAGTTTACAGCTCACCCTCGATACATTAGCTGAGCAGGGTGGAGCAGAGACAGAGGAGGATGCAGAGGTAGGCAGCTGGGTAACAGGTACTGGGAAGAAGAGGCAGGCCAGCTCTGACTAAGCAATCCCAGCAGATTTGCCAGATTGGATGAAGATACTGTGGAAGGCAGTTCAGAATTGGTAGAGTTGGGTGAGACTGCTTCCTCTAACAACCAGGGGAATGGTCTCTCCAGCATAGAAGGGATCAAAGTTAATCAGGGACCCAGGCAGATTGTGGTCATCGGGGAATCAATTATTAGGGAGGCGATAGGGCAATCTGTTACTGGGACTGTGCATGCCAAACAGTGTGTTGTCTCCAGAGTGCTCGGGCTCGGCATATTGTGGATCGGGTGGAGACAGATTGTTGGGAGGGGCTGGGAATGACCTGGCGGTTTTGGTGCATGTTGGCACCAATGACCGAGTTAAAATGAAGAAGGGGTGTCCTAAAGAATGATTTCAGGGACATAGGTCGCAAACTTAAGGCAAGGACATCAGACAAGGAGAGGCTTTTTTTTTTTTTTTTTTTTAATTATTTATTTTGAAAAATAGCATTGATATACAGACAAAAAACAGCAATTAGTACATTGCAGGGACAGAAAAAATAAAAATAAAAAATAAAACATTGTTAGATGACAATGTAAAGCAAGATATTCGAATAGCAAATATCGAAAACAACAGATCGTCGTAGAACAAACAAGTGAATGAACATTTGTTGCACTGATTCAATAACATTTTCTAAGGATATGAGGTGGGAGGGAGAGAGGGGGGGGCAGATTCCTCTCCTTCTCATGTCTACCACCAGGAGGAAAAAGTACATCAAGAATTAAACTATAGATATAGGAAATCGTGCCTCCACCCAAAGGTGAGGAGAGACATAAGGTTTCAAAGGGGGTAATAGGAGTGGGGGAAGAAACACCCCTGAGGTGAGAGCCCACAAAATGTCGCAACTGAAAATACTCATAGAATTTAGGATGGAGATTTGGATACTTAGAACGCAGATCATCCCAGGAGATAAAGGCACCTTGATATAATAGATCTCCAGCAAATCGAACACCCGCAGTAAACCAGGCACTATAGAAGGCTGAGGAGAGCCCAGGAAGAAAGGCAGGATTACCCCAAAGAGGTAGAACAGGAGGGGAAGAAATCGGTACATTGAGATGTGGTCGGCAGGTCTCCCAGATAGCAGCTGAGAATAACAAGGTGGGGCATCGACAGGTAAGGGGCGATCTAGCTTGTTTTGAGAGACCCCACATACAAGAAAGAATTGGAAATTTAAGATAGGTGGATTCAATGTCAACCCACGACAATCTGACTCAAGTGAGCTGCCCAATAATAAATCTGGAAAGCCCCTACCACCACACTTGGTGGGTCTTTTTAGGAGAGCCAGCTTGACCCTGGGAGAGCGGCCGTTCCAGACAAATCTAGAAAGACTTTTTTGGATAGAGGTGGGTTCCGAAAGGGGAACTCTAACAGTAAGGGTCTGAAAATAATAAAGAAGCTTAGGAAGTAGGTTCATCTTGACAGATGTGATCCTGCCCAGCCACGAAATAATCAATGAGCACCAGGAGAAGAGTTCCGATTTGATTTTAGCAAAAAAGGCCTGGATAGTTCTCCCAGTACAGGGAGTCATAGGAATCAGTGATAAAAATACCTACGTATTTGATTTTCGTTTTTTTGCGGGAGGTGAGAGCCAACCCCTCCCGGTTAGAAATATTAAGCAGAAGGGCTTCTGATTTAGCAATATTAATCTTATAACCAAAAAGGCACCAATAATTGTGCAAAATGTTGGAGTCCGGGGAGCGACTTCCCTAGCTGCTGGAGAGTCAAAGGACATCATCCGCGAAGTGAGAAAGCTTACTCTGCAGATCCCCCGTCCGCACACCTCGTATATCAGTACAGGCTCGGATGGAAGCAGCAAGAGGCTCTATAACGAGGGCAAAGATGAGAGGGGAGAGAGGACAACCTTGGCGAGTAACGTTGGATATGGCAATAAGGTCAAACGAAGAACCGTTTATCATAACTCTCGCAGAGGGTAAAGAATACAAGGCTTGAATACCAGTAAGGAGGCTACCTGAGATTCCAAACACCGACAAGGCTCCAGACATGAAGCTCCAGGAGATCCCATCAAAAGCCTTCTCGGCGTCAAGAGAGAGAATAGCAGCCGGAGCCTTCCTAGTATTGTTACGAGTCGCGGCAGCTCAGGCACCGCCGCAACTTACTCCGGCCCCACAGATGCGTCCCGGCCGTCATCATGATGACCAGGGCGTCACTTCCGGTGTTCGCCGGTCGGAAAGCTTCTCCATTACCGCTGCAACCTGGCCAGCCAGGCGCATGCGCTCACCCCCTGCATCCCCAGCTGTGAATATTATTGAGCTTACTTACCTGCTGGTGATTGGTCCTCCTGTGTATATTCGGTATATTATTACCTCCCTGACAGTTTTAGTTCCTGCTTTGTGCATACTTACCTGCTCCCTTCTCAGATTGATCTTGCCGTGTATGACCTTGGACCGTGTACTGGATTGCCTGTGAACTAGATCTCTCCCTGTTACCTGGATTCACTGTTTTCCTCCAGCCCTGACCTTTTGCCTGGAACGCAATATTGCTGCCTGCTGTACCCCTTGACCTCGGCCCGTTTGGACTTTGCTATTCTACCACCTGGCCCTCGCCTGCACTATGGTAGTGTTATTAACTTGTACTACTTTGAGCTTAAGACATGGGGGCATCCGAGTACCTGTGAGCACGTTCAGCTCTACGGGAAAGGCAGCTGCTATAGCTGTGACCTATTCTACAAGTTTATGACACTTGCCATCAGCCCTAACAAGTATTAATGATAAAAATCAGATCAATGGCTCTCATGGTGTCATCTCTGGCCTGACGGCCGAGGATGAAGCCAACTTGGTCATAATGTACAAGGGAGGAAAGGACCGAATTTAATCTATTAGCCAAAATTTTAGTATATAATTTAACATCTGTTTTAAGCAGGGAGATAGAGCGATAACTAGCACAGTCGTAAACATCTTTACCCTCTTTATGAATAACAGAGATCCGAGCCTCCAAAGAATCCCGGACCAAGAACCCCCAGCCAGGATTGTATTGAAGAGAGCGTGAAAACGGAGGACCAGGAGTCCAGCAAACCTCATATAATAGACCGTTGTGAAGCCATCAGTTCCCAGAGCCTTACCTGATTTCTGGGACTTTATAACCTGTTCAACCTGATCCCTAGTAATCTCGACTCCCAGGAGAGCATAAGCTTGTGGAGAGAGTTTCGGAAGCTTAGCAGAAGAAAGAAAAGAATCAATCAACTGCAAGTGTTGTTGGGAGACTAAGGGATCAGAGAGTTGAGGAAGGTTATAAAGTTTAGTATAGTAAGATTGAAAGGCAGCACGTATCCCCGTGGTGGGATAATAAAAGATTTAGTTCAACCCGAACAGAAGCAATTTCCTGGAGAAGTAGAGAATCAGGATTTGATTTGTGACGAAGCTCTAAGACTCTCAACAAGTCCGTCAGTTGAATGGTTCTGGCAAGACGAAATCGCTTAGTCCGAGAAGCCAGAGCAATAAGATGACCCCGTATTAAAGACTTATGAGCATCCCAAAGAGTCATAGGAGAAATATCAGGGGCAGGGGCGTATTGGGAACTTATAGTGGCCCTGGAAAAAATTCTTGAAGTGGCCTCGTGTGGGCGGGACCAAATCAACTGTAGGTGGGGCCAACACAAAAGTAGGCGGGATTTAGAACTACTGGAATATGCCCAGTGATTGTTGGTGGTTTGCATTAATAACAGTGCAGGGAGGGGTGGCAGAAAATGGCATAAGTGAAGGGGAGAGCTATTCCAAGGGATTGCTGGAGATATACTAAGTACAAAGGAGGCAGGATTATTGATATGGTCAGTGCAATGGGGGCTGGTTATATGTTCAAGTGATCTGAGAATGGGACCAGTGCAAGGTAAAAAGGCAGAAGGCAGGAATGGAATCAATACAAAAACCACTAAAGTATGACCAGAGCTGGTACAAGGCTCTTTGGGCTTGGGGCACTTAAAAATGAGGGGTTATCATATTAGATACATTTTAGACAAATACACAAGCAAAGCTGTGTGCACTACTGTTAGTTGCACGCAGCTCTGCTTTCACGAGCAGTACAGTGTGAAGCAGGACATACCTCCCAACTGTCCTTGTTGTCGGATCAAATCCTGACTAAACAAGACTGTCACCCAATTTCGGGACTGTCCTAACACATTCAGTACAGTTGGCAGACTGTCCTGGTCTCTCCTACCTGTTCTTGTCACTTTTACCACCGGTGGCTGTTGGTGTCTTTAGATCAGTTGCTGCTTGTCTGGATCCTGGAATGTTGGAGGCCCTATTTGTAAAAAAAAATGGGTACATGAAACTTAGAAAACTCCAACCATTCCCGGAATTAAATCAATAGCATCCACATTTAATAATTAGGCCTCCCTCTAGCCCAAAAATTAAATTTATAGTATTCACATTAATAAATAAACCTATTTCCCTCCCTTCAAGCCCCAGCAATAAATTAATAGCATTTAAGTTTAATAACTATAACCATTTCTTACAACCATCCCAGCATTAAATAATTCATATTCACATTTAATAAATAGCCCTCCTTTCGAAACTCATCCACACATTCAATAGCCACAAACAAACTCAGCATTAAATTAGCCATATGCCCCCCTTGCCATCACATACACACATATATTACATAGCCACATTCCCCCCTGCCAGCACACACACTACATAGCCACATGCCCCCCTGCCATCACACATCACATAGCCATATGCTCCCCTGCCATCACATCCACACATTACATAGCCACATGCCCCCCTGCCATCACATCCACACATTACATAGCTATATGCTCCCCTGCCATCACATCCACACATTACATAGCCATATGTCCCCCTGCCATCACATCCACACATTACATAGCCACATGCCCCCCTGCCATCACATCCACACATTACATAGCCATATGTCCCCCTGCCATCACATCCACACATTACATAGCCATATGTCCCCCTGCCATCACACACACACACACACATTATATAGCCATATGCCCCCCTGCCCTCACACATTACATTTAGAGGCCCCCTACACATTACATTTAGAGGCCCCCTACACAAACATTAAATTACATTAAGAGGCCCCTCTAGACAAATATTACATTACATTTAGAGGCTCCTTACATGAATATTACATTACATTAAGAGGCCCCCCTAGACAAATATTATATTACATTTAGAGGCCCCCTAAACACAAATATTACATTACATTTACACACACAGACTTACCTTCCAGCCGCGCTTCTCAGCACACATGGGACGGCACCTGTCATGTGGTGAGCGTCCCATGTGACCTCTGCAGCCACACAAGAGGGATTAATCCATTTGCAGCTACGAGGGGGAAGGTGGCTGGTCCCGGGGAAGGGGCCAGCCACCAACTATACTACGCGGACCAGCATCTCGGACTGGTCGGGGGTGCACCCTCCCCCCTCATTCGGCAAAGTTTCAGGTTGCCCAGATTAAGTAGATCCGGGCGCCCAGTGATCATTCAAAAAAAAAAAAATAATAATGTCCGGAAAAAAATAAAAAAGCAAGCAGCCTGTGGGCGGCCTCAGTAGGCCATCGACCTACCGGTAAAATTCCCGGTAAGGCCTATGGCCAATCCGCCCCTGATCAGGGGTATCGTTTGTCACAAAATACTCAGAGAGAAAAGAGAATGGGTAATGAGTAATGGTTTCTTTGTCATGCAGAAACGATTTGTTAAGTCTCCAGTTTGCTTTAGAAGGGCGTTAGGCAAGGGAGTTAAGTACAGCCGAAACAGGGGCATGGTCCGACCAAGTAATAGGGAAAATTTGGGAAGAGCTAAGTCTAAGTGTGAGGTCGTGGCTGAGCAGGATCATATCAATCCTGGAGTAAGTACTATGGGGAGAAAAAAAAAGGTGTAGTCCCTGGCCAAAGAGTCTAATACTCTTCACGAATCAAGTAAATTATGGAGATTCAGAAAAGCCTGTAAAGCTCCAGTATTGTGGACATCCCTCCTCAGGGGAGGGGAGGAAGATGCTGAGGAACGATCTACAGTCAGGGCTAAGACAGCATTGAAATCACCAACGACAATAAGTTCACCCTGGCGAACACGCACTAGCAAAGAACCAAATTTTTTGAAGAATTTATGCTGACCAGTGTTGGGTGCATATAAGTTCTCTAGGGTGCAGGGGAGATTATTTAAAGAGCCTATGAGGATCAGGAATCTACCTTCCTTATCCTTATGACAGTTGCGAAGGTCAAAAATTAGATGGCGCACAAACAAGATTCCAACACCTCGCTCTGTCTGCTTAAGATCACATGCATGATATGGCAGGGGAAATTTTCTGGAACGGAGCTCAGGGTGGAGAGGGTTAACAAAAAGTGTGTGTTCCAGGAATATCAGGTCTCCTTTAAGAGACTTGAGAGAAGAGTGGAGCTTAGCTAGTTTCTGAGGGAAGTTAAGGCCCTTGACTTTATATAGAGATAAGGTTAAGGGTCATAGGTAAGTCAATGTTCGCAATACAAGAGACCAAAACAGAGAAGAGGTGTCAAGGAATGAGAAAAAGAAAAAAAAAACAGACAGGGTAAGCAACGGCCAGTGAGGAGAAGGAGGGAAGGACCAAAGGAGGGGAGGGGAAAAGGTGTGAGGAAATTACTGAACCCTAAGGTAAAGGAAAGAAAGTGAAGTAAAAGGGAGGAAAAACAAGGGAAGAAATCACCAACATTAAAAAAATTATTCGAAGTAACAAATAGCAAGACGCATATCATGATGTCCGCAAGAAAAGCATCCGGACGTGGTCAGATATAAAAACTGTAGGGACAGAACCAAACAAAGAAACAAAACAACAGCAAATACAACTTAAAAGTGAATGGAACAGAACATCACAATTACTTTTCAGTGACAAAAACAGGAGCTGTAGTCTGTGCATCATCAGTGTCTCATCGAGCCCAACTTGTGGGTCCATAAGAGGAGAATGAGAGAATGAGGTAGAAAGTTCAGGGTGCGGACCTTGGGGAAAAAGCGAAGAGCAACAACATGCCTCCTCTTGAATCAGCAAAAAACAGGGCAACAGTCATTAGAAGGCAATACGGTGTCTGGCGAAAGCAGTACAGTCTCGAAACACTAAGAGGTGAAGGGTGAAGACATCTGAAGATGTGACATCCTTGAATTCCACCCTCAATTGTAGAATGTCAGGCAGTTGCAAGGACCACATCGGGTCATGTAGAGGGAAGTGCAAGCTAATCAGGGATCTGTAGATTGCGGTTTAGAATGGCGAGGGACAGTCGAGCAATCTCTACGCGGAGGCCGGTGAGTTCCCGGTGTGGAGGGTCCCACAACATTAGTAAGAACCTGAGAGGTCTCTGGAGAGGCATCTATATGTTTTTAGTTTGTTAATTTAATTTGTTAATTGTTAAAAGTGTTTATAAAGATTTTAAAAAAAATATATATATTTTCTTTAGGGAGAAGTGACAGTTGGGAGTGGTTGGTGGTTGCCGGGAGTAACAGGAAGGAGGAGTGTGTGGCATAGCAACAAGTCCACTAACTTTGGTAATAACTGTGAACTTCCAGAAGGCAGTGGGAAGAGGAAAGTTCTAGACTTCTGAGGGAGAGAGATCCCTGTGTCTGCATAGACTGAGAGAGAAAAATAGGGACAGAATGAAAATCGGACAAAGTGATATATAAGCAGATTAAAAGTGAAGTAAGTGTAAGAAGAGAAGAAGATAAGAAGTGAGCCAAAGAGAGGTGTGAGTAAAAAGGAAAGTACTGAAAACAAATAAGCAGTATAGAGATCTGTGACATTACACTAAACAGACTGAGCTTTGTACTGAGAACAGTGTGAGAGGAGAGAAAATAGAGAGGTCTGTGAATACACACAAAAGAGACTGTGCAATACAAAAGATCATCAGTTTATTTGGCGTGAAATACATAATTTGTTCAGGCTAATCCTGCGGAGAAGTTCATGTGCTTCGCCTAAGCTTTTAGCTGACAATTGTTGATTCTGGTGCCATAGATAAAGGCGAAAGAGAAACCTCCAGCAGTATCAAATATTGTTCTCCCTGAGGACTTAAGTGACTGGCTGGAGTTCTCGTCTCCGAGTTAAAGTGGCGGGAGAGAAGTCCTGAAAGATTTGGAGGCTATTCCCCTCTTAGGTTAAAGAAGTAAGCTTTCTAGTCGCTTTTAAGACAGCTTCTTTGGTCGTGAAATTATGAAGACGGAAGACAACATCTCAAGGTGCAGATTGATCAGATGGACGAGGTTTAAGGGCCCTGTGGGCTCTGCTCAGCAATAGTTGATTTTCTGGAACTTCTGGTGCAACCTGGGAGAACAGTTTCCAGAGATAGGGATCCAGATGCACAGATTCAACGGACTCTGGGACGCCTTTAATTCGGAGGTTGTTTCTCCGGGCTCTATTGTCCATATCCTCTTGGCGATCATGGATAGTATTGAGCTCCTGGCGAAATTGAGAAGGTCGTCAGCTGTAGATTCCTGAAATGAGACAATGTCCTCCGTTTTTCTCTCAATATGGTCTGTACGAGAACCCAGCGAGGACACTCTGATCTCAAACTATAAAGAGCATGTTGAATTTCAGCGTGGACTGAAGACCAATGCTCTTTCATTTCATTGATCAAAGAGTGAAAGTCTTTTTTGGTAACTGGAGAGGACACATCTTCATCAGAGTCTGAGTCCTCAAGGGAGCAAGGAGAAGCTGCTTGTTCGGTTCCAGAGACTGAGAAGGTCTTATTAGGGTAATATTGGGAGATACCCTTACAGTGGAGTTTTTTTTTTCCGGCATAATTAGGTAAAGTAGAGTCGGAGGCAGAGAGGAAGTCAGGGAGGGTAGGTTAAACACAGTGGAAATCCTTGAAGCAGAGAATTCGATCAGAAAAGGCCACTCGGAAATGAGGTGACAGTTACATCACAGAAACATAACAGTTGAGGTCCCTGGCCTTCCCACATGTACCGATGTGGTCGGGCCCGTAGTACCATGCAGAGAACGGGTGAAGAGGATAGGTAGAGAACAGTACAAACTTGAGCAGTCCAGAATTATGATTGCACACAGGGAATGCACCCAAGCAGACTGAAAACTGGGAAAGTGGTACAGGTGTAGAGATTGTTTCAACCACTGGGTGGCAGCAGAGAACCCCAGTAATGTCAGTCAATACAGTTGAGCAGCAGCGATCTGGGTCTCCAGCACAGTGAAAGAGAGCGGGGCTAACCTTCTAACTTGGAATCAGGGAGAGACAGTGCTCAGGAAGCCGCATCTGGTGAGCGGTGTCTGGAGAGTAGTGAATGACACAGAGCCAACCCACTAATCTGCAAGTCCTTTCCAGCTGCGATCCCAGCAGGGGACCGTGTCATGTTTCCCAGCACCCAGCAGACCAGGTAAGTGCATAGCCGTGCTGCCCAGGATTGTTCCTGCAGGTAGGCTTGTAGAGGGTCACCGCCGGCACAGGAGTGGGGCCCAAGCAGCGGGCCAGGCAACACACCTCCTCCCTTCTCCAGGCCCACACCAGAGTCACCGTCTGGAGGACCAGAGTAGCCCGATAGCACGTGGGGTCCCTGCAGATGAACAGAGACAGGGGAAGGAGATCCTCTCTAAGGCTGTGGACGGACCTCGGTCTTCACCACGCTCCAGCTTTCCTCCGGGTGTCACTGGCAGTTGCCAGAGGGAGACTTAGTGGGAGAAGTATTCAGGGTGAGCACTGCTTCAGTTAATGCACTCGGGGGGTCCGGCGGTAGAAGCTGCTCCAGCGGGAAGATGTCACTCAGCTGGTGCCAAAATCGAGGCCGCGGACTGTTAGTGCGAGCTAGGCCCCAAGAGAGCTGGGCAGACGGAGCGCACACAGTCCACCCCAAAACGGAGCCGGGCCACAGCGGAGGGCACCGGAGGAGGAGGGAAGCGCTTCAGCAATGGGTAAAGCTGAGCAGTGATGGCGGGGAGTACCAAACAAAAACAGGTTCCACGGAGCTCCCATCAAGTACGGCAAACCGTGATGGCTACCAGACCATGCCCCCGGAGAGGAGAAATACTTAAGGGAGGTAATAGACTTAAGTGTATGCTTGCAAATGCAAGAAGCTTGACGGGTAAAATGGGGGAGTTAGAACTAGTAGCAAAGAATGAGCAGTATGATATTATAGGTATCACGTAGACCTGGTGGGATGACACACATGACTAGGCAGTCAACTTGGAAGGCTATACTCTCTTCAGGTGGGATATGGCAAAAAAAAAAGGGGAGGAGGAGTATGGCTTGATATTAAGCCAGAGTTAAAACCAAGTATTCAGGAAGTTATTTTACGAGAATATTGGTGATGACATACAGGCATTGTGGGTGGAAATATCCAGTGGTGGAAAAAGATCAGGGAAGTTGCCGATAGGGATATGCTATAAACCGCTATAAAGTGTTTAGTAGTCATTTCCAAGTCATAAAAAACATAATAGAAAAACATTGGCATATTCTCTTACATGATGAAATTTTAAGCCAAATTATCCCAAAAAAAACCATTATCATATACAAAAAAGCAGACAATTTGAGAAATATGCTTACAAGAAGCTATTTACCAATTGAAAAGGAGAAAACCACTAGAAATACAGTAGGTTTTTTCTATTGTAACAATTGCTCTTGCTGCAAGAATTGCAAAATTAATTCAACTACCCCGATGCTAACGTACAGTTCTGCAACTACTAAAGAAATATATTCCATCAAGGAAAATATTAGCTGCAATTCTGAAGGAACCATATATTTATTGGAGTGCCCATGTGGCCTCCAATATGTGGGGAGGACAAAAAGAAGATTAAGAATTCGTATTATGGAACACATAAGGAATATTAGAAAGGGAATTACTACACACACTGTTCCCAGGGCCGGTGCTAGCCTCCATGGTGCCCTAGGCATTTTTACAAAATCAGCGCCCCAGCCCCAGCCACCGCAACAATCAGCACCCCAGCCCCCCCCCCGCAACAATCGGCGCCCTCCTCCCTCCTCACCCCGTCTTTCCTTACCTCACCACCGCCGCCTCTCTGCTCCGTCTCCTCCCCTCCACTCCACTCCACTCACTGACACTAGTGAGTGGAGGGGAGGAGACGGAGCAGAGAGGTGGCGGTGGTGAGCAATAGCCTCTTCCCCCCTCCCCGGTGCATCTGAATGATGTGCGGCGGCCGTGACAGGTATGGTCAGCGGTCGCCGCAGTTTTAAAGTAATTTTCATTCTGGAGGGTGCCCTCCAGGCGCCCTCCAGAGCCCGGCGCCCTAGGCAAGTGCCTAACCTTGCCTAATGGGAGCACCGGGCCTGACTGTTCCCCAACATTTTTCAACTTCTCATAATAAGGACCCTGGAGGATTAAAATTCAAAGGCATCAAACTGGTACCAAAGAATTGGAGAGGGGGAAATCATATTGCAACAATGTCTAAAATAGAAACAGAATTCATATATAAATTAAAAACCCTCATTCCTTTAGGTCTAAATTTAGAATTTCACTTATGGCCAATCCTGTCATAAAATATAGCATTATATACTTGTGTCCCATTAAGATACAATTTTGATATATGCAGAGTATATCTGTACATATTTTACTGATACCGCAGCGTATCAATAAATTTTATATTATGTGTCAAAACACTATTTTATCAATAAAGTTGGTCGAAATTTCGACTATAAAAAGCCACCTGCTACAACCAGGATTATCCTTGAGAAAGTCCCTAGGGACGAAACGCGTCGGAAAACTTACATTTTTTCACCATTCAGCACCATTGTAGCTTCTGCATTCTTGTTTGTACTATCTGGGCATCCGTCCATACAGGAAGTGACAGAAGGAATTGTGCGGTCCACCTGCGTTCCACTGCAGACGGCACGAGCTGTACTCACAGCCGAATACCATCTGGGACAACTTGTACTCTTTTCTACACATCGCCCCTCAGATTGGGAAACCAGCACTCCGCTGTCACCGTGGAGAGGAAATTTTGAGTGTATACAGGGAAAGAGCAGGGTAAGACCATATTGAAAACTACTGACTGGTTATTTTTGCCATATTGTCAGAAAAGGGCTATAAACATCTTCACGTACATTTCATTTATTCAGTGCCATATTGTATGCTTCAGTTCTCCGTGCGCTGATCACTTTTTTAGTATTGAATGTTTAAGAAAGGGTTAGACAATTTTTTTTTCCGGAAAAGTGTATCCAGGGATATGACCGTTAATTAAAATGAAGTAGTGGATATAGGAAAAAAAATAGGACTGCAACCGCCAATCTGTTTTACAATTGAAACAGATTGGCGGTTGCTTACTCTGGATCAATTTCAAATATAAGTGAGGGATCGCAGGAGATCCAAAATAGGTTGAACTTGATGGACTGGTGTTGTTTTTCAACCTCATTAACTATGTTACTATGTAACTATGTTAAAACTGGAAGAAAGGTGCCCTATTCCTTGGGGACAAATTAAAGTGGCTCCCACTTTTTAAGGGACAAAAAGTAATGGGACAATCGACTCCAAAGCTATTTCATGGACATGTGTATGCTATTCCCTTGTTATTTCATCATCAATTAAGCAGGTGAAAGGTCTGGAGTTGATTCTAGGTGTGACATTTGCATTTGGAATCTGTTGCTGTCAACTCTCAATATGAGATCCAAAGAGCTGTCACTATCAGTGAAGCAAGCCATCATTAGGCTGAAAAATCAAAACAAACCCATCAGAGAGATAGCAAAAACATTAGGTGTGGCCAAATCAACTGTTTGGAACATTCTTAAAAAGAAAGAAGGCACCGGAGAGCTCAGCAACACCAAAAGACCCGGAAGACCACGGAAAACAACTGTGGTGGATGACAGAAGAATTTCTTCCCTGGTGAAGAAAAACCCTTTCACAACAGTTGGTCAAATCAAGAACACTCTCCAGGAGGTAGGTGTATATGTGTCAAAGTCAACAATCAAGAGAAGACTTCACAAGAGTGAATATAGAGGGTTCACCACAAGATGTAAATCATTTGTGAGCCACAAAAATAGGAAGACCAGATTAGAGTTTGGCAAACAACATCTAAAAAAGTCATTACAGTTCTGGAACATCATCCTATGGACAGATGAGGCAAAGATCAACTTGTACCAGAGTGATGGGAAGAGAAGAGTATGTAGAAGGAAAGGAACTGCTCATGATCCAAAACATACAACCTTATCAGTGAAGCATGGTGGTGGTAGTGTCATGGCGTGGGCATGTATGGCTGCCAATGGAACTGGTTCCCTTGTATTTATTGATGATGTGACTGCTGACAAAAGCAGCAGGATGAATATTGAAATGTTTCGGGCAAGATTATCGGCTCATATTCAGTCAAATGCTTCAGAACTCATTGGACGGCGCTTCACAGTGCAGATGGACAATGACCCGAAGCATACTGCAAAAGCAACCAAAGAATTTTTTAAGGCCAACAAGTGGAATGTTATGTAATGGCCAAGTCAATCACCTGACCTGAATCCGATTGAGCACGCATTTCACTTGATGAAGACAAAACTGAAGGGAAAATGCCCCAAAAACAAGCAGGAACTGAAGACATTTGCAGTAGAGACCTGGAGGAGCATCACCAGGGATGAAACCCAGCGTCTGGTGATGTCTATGCCTTCCAGACTTCAGGCTGTAATTGACTGCAAAGGATTTGCAACAAAGTATTAAAAAGTAAAAGTTTGATGTAGGATTGTTTAGTTTGTCCCATTCATTTTCGGTCCCTTAAAAAGTGGGAGGCACATATAGAAACCGTTGTAATTCCTACACCGTTCACCTGATTTGGATGCAAATTCCCTCAAATTAAAGCTGAAAGTCTGCAGTTAACGCACATCTTGTTTGTTTCATTTGATATCCATTGTGGTGATGTATAGAGCCCAAAATATGAGAATTGTGTCGATGTCCCAATATTTATGGAGCTGACTGTATATTACAACATTTATTGCAAAATATGGAACTAACATTCCTTATTTTCAGTACAGATTGAATTTAGCTATATAGCCTCAAATGTCCTAGTGTTTTTTAAGACATTGCCACATGCGAGTTCAGATGATTCAATTTATTTTTGGGATTTTTAAACACATTGTTTATTTTTCTCCCTAGCCATAAACGGAATCATGCTATTTTGGTAGACAGAGGTGATTTTTCACACAAATAGAGTTTCAAATCTTATATCATGCAAATTGAGTTTCATGGTAGAATAAAGTGTTCCACCAAGGTGGAAATTGCTGATGATGCAGTCTTCAATTACTGTTCCATCCAGAACTGCAGATAAAAATGCAACAATGATGGTTAATTCTAGAGATGGGCGGGCTCAGTTCCCCGAGATCCGAATCCTACCGAATTTAGGGTATCCGAGTACCGAGGCGAGCACGCTCGGTACTCTCCCGCCCATTCGGATTCGAAATCGAGGCAAAACGTCATAGTGACGTATTCGTTTTTCTGAGCTCGGTTCTCACGAGATTTGAAAAGCATAAATACCAGCCTCCACAGCAATCCATCGCCATTTGACAGAGGGAGAGAGCAGGGTTAGGTCACACTGGCTAGACAGTGATTGATTGTATTCAATACCATTGTAATCAGTTGTTACAGCAGTAAGAGGAGAAGAGAGGAGCGTTTTTGTTCAGTTTCTGGCACTCCAAGTGCTGTAAAGGTGTCCCCCATTCTTTTGCATTAATTTTTCTGGCTGTCAAAAGTTATATTTGTCAGCAGTATCTAAAAAAATTGTAGCACTACAAGTGCTTTGGGCTCATAATGGATTCAAAGCAGTCCACATATGAGCAGATTGAGCAACCAGGTTCTGTCACCAGTCCTGATGGTAGTGTTCCCAGTACGTCATCTGGGAAAGGCGATGTCAAACTACACAGTCTTTTGAAATCAGTCAAAAAAACACACCCAAAAAAAAATTACCGTGTTGAAGCGAAAAAGAAGTGTAACTGAGGAAAAGTTAAGTGCCGATAAAAAAAAAAAAAAATTGCCAACATGCCATTCTACACACACAGTGGCAAAGAGAGAATGAGGCATTCACCTTTCTCTATTAGTGGCAGATCCAAAAATGTTACCGAGCCTGCAAAAGGTGCATGGCTACTGTTACGCGTCAAAGCCGAGCTGCAAGATAACAGTAAGGCATTAGAGGATAATGTTTGCTCTGAATCACAAATTACACCAATCCCTGTGGAGAGTCCATCCAACAGTGGGATGTCTAATCGTGAGCATTCTGTTAGTGTACCCATAAAGAAGGGGCCTTTCAGCAGTTCTGCTGATGTGTACCTGAACATCCTGAGTGTAGCCGGTGATACACCAAGTGAGGATGACACTTTGGAATTAGAAAAGGATGAGGGGGAGATTTGGGTAGTCGACGAGGGCGCTGATTAAGATGCTGTTGATTGTGTAAGTCCTGCGCCAGTGGCAGCAAGGTGCCACCAGTGGCAGCAGTTCTGGCACCTGAGGTTATGGCACCAATTTGCACTTTCCAAACACAAGCAGAGATGACGCAGGTGGCAGACCACAACAGTTTGACATCTGGGCTGGTTTGAAGGATTTGACAAAAAAAGTGTGACCCTGCCCATAACTGCAACCAAACCTACTATTAACCTGCAAAGGATGGTGGAGGGCCTAGCAGGGATTAAACTGTATTTTTCCTAATTTGCACTAATACGGTTTGGGTGTAATATACCCCCAAAGTCGAGTGCTCAATTGCCAAGAGTCATTGATGAAGAGGAAGACAAGCAGGCTTGTCTGTAGAATTTGCAGGCAAATTCTACTGCGTTATATAGGTAACACCCAAAGAGAAGAGCTCCATTGCTAATTGTAATTGCTGAAATAGAAATATTAGGGCTGACACTCTTGGTGTAAATCTGCAGTTACATTTTATTGCACCATAGCTCACTCAGAAACAGAAGAGGTGGCAGAGTTCAGTGCTAATCTTCCTCAAACAATACTAATTCATCCCACCATCATAGAAGTCTGTGTACTATGATGTAATTGCTGATATTGACCTTCGAAATGGAATTAGTAGTTCATTTTAGGGCAGAGCTGTCACGATTTTTGGCCAATTCTTTTACAGCAGAGCAAATATCAAAATGCTGTGCGGAATCATCTGCATCACCACTGGGTGTCTTGGGAAAGCAATTTTTGTACAACAAGCAGTTGTCAGAGAAACTGAATTAAGTAAAATTAAGTATTTCGTCTACAATTAAAATATAGTTAGCACATTTACTTTGTTTTATTTCACACGTTAAATTTCTGTAGCTCCTTGTCAAAATGTATTATTAAGGCAATCACTTGACTCAAGCTAACCGTGTCTGCTTCGCTGGACTAAAGTACATTCCCCTCAAATGCTAGTTTTCTTGCAGCTGCTGCATTCTCCTACATGCTGTTGCAGAAAAAAAGAAATTGCCCCTAAATTTTTCCGGACACAAACAGCATCTCCTGCATGTCATTTTTTAAAAGTTCTGTAACACCAAGTTGATTGTGTGTGTAAAACAGGAAATGTGATGGAATTCAACCCCGCTGTAATGCTTGAACAATATTGGGGTCGTCATCAGAAATGACATATCCTCAGGAGAGTCCAAGCAGGATTAGCCATCTTTCAATGACATCCCTTAGTTTTTGGAACAGATTGTCAGCTGCATGCCTCTTAGTGAAGCTGCTGATACACAAAGTAGCCTACTTCTGAAAAATGTGACGCACTTGGGTTTATTGCTGCTGCTGTCCCTGCTGGTGAAGGCGAATGACCAAACCAGTGGGCTGTCACAGTCATATAATATTTACTTTGCCCAGTTCCGCTTGCCCACATATCTGTGGTTAAGTGTACAGTGGGTAGAATGGCATTTTGTAGCCCAATGATTACATTTTTAAGAACTTTCTGGTAGAGTTGAGGAATAGCTTTTCTAGTAAAATGGTGTCGTGATGGAATTTGGTAATAGGGACAGAACACCTCAAGTAGCTGTCTAAAACCAGCTGCATTAATAATGGACATTGGATGCAGATCTAATACTAGCATAGTCCTTATGGCATCTGTGATCCGCTTCGAGACTGGGTGACAGATTTCATAATTGCTTCCTCTTGCAAAGGATTGTTTAACTGTAAATTATTGGATCTGGGGATATTGATGATTAAGGTGTTGGGAGGGGTAGATTGCAAGTGCTGGGATGTAGATGAGAGAAGGGTGGCAGATGATACTGGACTGCTTGTTGTTATTTTTTTTAACCTAAGTTTCTGATTTACCCAACAGCTTTCCAAGAACTCGCTGAAAAATGACCTAACATGGATGAGGATCCCAGATGGTTAAGGTCCCTACCTCTACTGACTGTGGCTTTAAAAATGCTACAAATGGCTAGACAACTGTTGTCAGGATTTGTGTAAAAATAATTCCACACTTAAGAGGTGGATTTTTGGTCTTATGCCCAGGCATGACAATGGCCTTTTTCTTATCACTGGCAAGAACTGCAATTTTTCTTTGAAAGTGTATGAAAATCATATTGTGACCTAGGAAGTGGTCAAAATTGAATGGAAATGACTGGAAATTAGTGTTAGTGAAGTTAATAATAATGTAGGTACAAAATATTACCTAAATTATGTTATTTTAGATAAAAAAAAATGTGTTGTTTTTTTTTAACAAATTGCAAAACAAAACCAAAACAAAACCAAAACCAAAACACGCAATGGCAGTTTGGCAAAACCAAAACATGACGGTAATCCAGATCCAAAACTAAAACACGTGGGTCAGTGAGCATCTCTAGTTAATTCATTCTGCTGTGTGATGTGATTTGGGTACGATTAAGTACACTTAAGGCCAAATTCTGCCTGTGAAACATGCAACAATTCATATAGCAAGGAACGCCTCCATCCCTCTACCACATTATAATAATCTTGTTCTGCAAAATGATATCATGTTTCTACACTAATCAAAACATGGCACATAAGTACTTTTTTGAAAACTTCTTCACTTTGCCTGTGCAAACTTCTGCTCCTCCTATTACGAGACCATTTTCTCTGTAATCCCACATAAAATTCTGCAAACTGAGTGTCATGGCTCACAGAACAAACACACAATGGAAGCAGAGTAAAACAGGAAGGAGACTACATGAAGGATTGAAGAGATGTACAGAGGATGAAAGGAGACAAAGTAAATCGAGATGGTATAAACTACAACAGTGACAAATCAAGAGGTATATGCAAATGTATGTAATTCTTTTCCTTTGTCATCAGGAGAGTGATGATAATGAAGGTCATACTCCAGTACATATAAGCAATTAATGAGACTTATTACCAAGCATTGTTTGTGAAACAGGAAAGGTAATGGTTGGTCTTCCAGTCATTCTCCAGCGACTACACAGGTAGGATAGATCAGTGCGCAACATCTCCACGATCATCCGGTTATCCAGGGCCAGGTAAAACTGCTGCTGGTCTATGAACTGTTGAACGAATTATATAAAAACAGAATTATATCAACTGTCAACTAACTTTTGGATTGTAACACTTAACTTTAATATAAACATACAAAACCTGTATTTTAGGCTTTAACAGTTTGACTTGTTATTGTACACAAGAGGAACTATATGCACAGGGATAGAGCTTGAGTTCAAGCAGCATCTTGGGTGTGCAAAAAAGGGGTGGTCTATAATTCTAGTAGTTAATCCTTGGTCCCATTGTTCTTCATCCATTGACCTAGGGATTTAAGAGTCCTATTTGGTACATAATAACAGCTTTTTCAACTCCATGTCATCTGCCATTGCTGATGTAAAATATTTTGAAATCCCTGGTCCTGTGTACATAGGCCCTCAAAGTCCTAACAAAGTTGAAGGAGCCATATCCTAATCTAAGGACGGAACGACACTGTTCTAATTCAGATGGGACTTGGAGGCCACCTTGGACTGAAATGAAGGTAATGAGCAAAATAGAATGTGAGAAAAAGAGACCAACAGGACAAAGCTCCTAGCCCCGAAGCTCTCTTAGCTGTGGAGATAGTCAACAGGAAGGTAGACTTCAGATAAGGAAGGTTAACTCCATCAAATTCAATGGTTCAAAAGGAGGTTGTTGTAAGGCTGCCAGCACCAGACTGAGATTCCAAGGAGCTATTGGGGGAATGTATAGAGACTGTACATGCATCACTCCCTGCAAAAAGGTCTGCACTTCTGCATAATTGAAATGAAGAGTTAGGAAACGTCTTACCAGAAGATGTAGTTCTTCAAATCCCTGTAGTAATTTCTATCCAAAACACCCTTCAAACCTTGAGTATGGTCTGTAGCACACTGTAAGGAAAACCTTTAACTCTATAAATTATGGCTTCAGCAACCACGTCACTACAGCCAGCTGAGGAAAACTCTGGTGAAGAAAGAGCCCTGACAACAGATCTGGTCTTAGATGTAAGTGCCACACTGGGCCCTCTGCCATGCTAAGAATGTCTGTGTACCAAGACCTTCTGGAACAGTCCAGTGCTACCAGAATCTCTCAAATGCACTCTATTTTTACCTTTTTGGGCACCAACGAAGCAGGTGCAACAGGTAGATCAAATGGAAATTTTAAGAAATTAACATGTCGTCTATCAAACATCTGCTGATTACTTTGTCCTGGAGCAGACGCCCTCAACCTTGTAGTTCAATAGCGATGCCATCACGTTGACATCTGGCTGCCCCCAGTCTGCTGGAAAACGTCCACACGATTGGACCATTTTCTGGAGTGAAGGTAATGTCTGCTGTGAAAATTTCCATCCCAATTTTCTACCCCCCCCCCCCCCGAAATGAAAACTGCTGCAATGGCTGAAACATTATGCTCTTCCCATCGTATAATCCTCCTGGTTTCCCTCGTTGTCAGAACACTCTTGGTACCTCTGCTAATTCAGGAAAGCCACAGATGTGGCCGACACCCTGTGATTGGAGTGTTGCAGACCACCCTGTTATGACTCGCCAGGCTCTCTGTCAGAGTAACTAGATAAATAGATAGGGATAGGTAGGTAGGTATTCGATATCCACGGGTGTTTAGATAGGCAGATAGATTAGCTAGATAGATTAGATATGTCTTAGATAGGGTTAGTTAGGTCTGTTCTCTGTCAGAATCTGCCCTCATTCATGCTGTCATTTCTATGTAATCACATCAAACACAAACAGAAAATCCTGTGCTGGGCTAAAGGCAATTGCTTAACACTGTACGTATAACGCAGCTGTAATAATAGGAGTAATTGCTGATCTCCCAACAAGATAAACTCAAAAACAGAAAAAACAGCGCTAGAAATACATATAGGCGTGGCCAATTAGAAAAAGTACAAAGACCAAGGCAGAATAAAATATTAACAATTATGAACATATATTGAAATCCAATGTAAAATTAGGAGATATGACTCCTAATGTAAAAAATTATTCTGTTCGTTCTGTTGACAATTAATTGCAATGAAGACAATTAGGCATGGATAATCACACTAACTCGTCATATTGATTGGCACAGTTACAAATGTGTCCTGGGAGCAAAATATAGAGGTAATAAACACTGAGGATATCCCAGTATAGAAAAGTCAATTGTAAAATCCAGCATGTAATAGAGAGTGTAGACCATATGTACTCACGGTCCTCTTCTATGCTGTTAATATGCGGCTCTCCGGAATAGGATCTCCTACAGCTATCCGCTGCTAGTGATGGAATTCTCCTGCAAGTGAGTCCTCCTAGCGGTATAAATGCAATTCTCCCATGATTGAGTAGTTACCAACATGTGACAGTAAAACTGTGCATTCGGAAAATCTGCCCGGGCAGAAAACGAAGAGCAGTGTGAAATAGTTCCTCAAACAGTAGGTCCGTATGTCGATGTATATTCAGAATCAACAGATAAAATGGATAAGTAGATGATTAGGCGACACGTTTCATCTCAGGCATGAGACTTTTTCAAGCCAAAAGGTAGATGTAGATGTTATGTCTCAGTTCATTCTTATATAGATGAAGGAGGAGGGGTAAGTTCCAGATGTCTATCATTAACTACTCACTTAATCAGCTGCATTCAAAGCAGCTGTGAAAGTAATCACATATAAAAAAAGATATATAGCATATAAATCATAAAATGCATGTATAGTACAATATATGGCATATAATATCCATGTCACATTTTTTTAGGTGTACAATAATATACATAACATGAATATCATTATTATATTTTCCAAAAGGGAGAGAGAGGTATTTTAACTAAGTACAATCAACACACACACACACACACACACACACACACAGTCCTAAAAGATCCCAATGGATATAGCTATAATGTTGCTATATAAAATTATGGCATTGTCCAACATATATAAAAACTAAAATGGACAAACAGGTACCTAATGGATCCTGAATGTCCGATGTTAATAGATCTATAGAGGACCATAGGTATAATAATAACTATTATCACTGCAATACATATTAATATTTTAACTGTACATTAGTTATTGGTACTTCATAATTAATCTTCATAGAAGTCCAACGCCTCATTTAATGCTTCTGGACTGAGGGTTTTTAATTTAAAAATCCATAATGTTTCTGCTTCGCATAGCTTTCTAAATCTATCTCCTCCTCGAGAGGTTTTTGTATTTAATTCAATTCCTGTTAGTTGTAAACCTGAAGGATCTTGATTATGTACCAACGAAAAATGTTTAGACACACTATGTGTCTGTAGACCTATAGTAATATTACGTCTATGCTCTCTAAAACGTGTTTTTAAGGACCTAGTTGTTCTACCTATATATTGACGTCGACAAGGGCATTCTAAGACATATACAACAAACATGGAATCACATGTAATGTAGTGCTTAATCGGGAATATTTCGCCAGAGACGGTAGAAGTAACATCTTTCTTTTTGTTTGTTATAAAATTACAAGTCACACATATTTTCTTATTGCATTTATAACATCCTGTAATTCTAGGTAATAGCAATTTCTATGTAATGCCTCACCTGGCCAGCCTGTTTCTCCTAGCTCATTCACCTGGCTTCTTCATTACCACCTGCAGCCTATTGGTTCTGCTCTCCTTAAATAGCCGGCTAATCCTCTGCAGGATTGCCGGTAATATGTTAACCATTGTGTTTTGCTCCCTTGTGTTTTCCCTGTTACCTGTTCCTGTTTCCTGCCGGCTTGTGGTATCCCCGTGTACCAGACCGTTTCCGTTCCTGTCTACTCATTATTGGATTTCCCTGTGTACCAACTCGGCTCTGCTTTGACTCTTCCCATGTGCTGATATCCCATGTACCAGACCTGATTCAGTTCCTGACGATTCTACTATTTACTCACCAGTTCCAGTCCGCTATCTCCTGGACCCCAGTAAAGTCGTGCTCCCAGGCATGGCTCCAGCGTGATCTGCAGCTTCTCTGCTTATCCTGACCTTATACGGAGACGCAGCTACTGCGGCATCTCTGCGCTCAGATTTCAGTAATCTTCCTCTGGCTCCGGACTCCACCTTGCCACAGGTACTATTGACTGTTTACATATATCGCTGTGTGCCTATACTTGTAGTTACCCCTGGCAACCGCCTAAGAACTATTTCCCTAAAGTCTCCGGACTCTCACCGTTACTGTGGGTTGTAGTTACTCTTGGCAACTGCCTATGATCAGTTTCATCATCGTTACCTATCACTCCAAGTTCCGTTCCTTTCAGGATAAGCACCGGTACAGAAGTCGCAGTGCATCAGGGGACTTCTCTATCAGCTGTTTCTTGTTTATTCCGGTGGCCACGAGTGATATATCAGTCTTGACACCATCCACTCGGTGTCTCACCTGACTCCCCCCTCCACTTCCTACTCTACGGCCTCGGTAACTCTATTCCTGGGTTCTCCCCAGCCAGTGCACATCTCACGACCCTCTGTTTGTCTGCAGCCAAGTCTGTCCCCACCACGAGGGGCAACAGTGAACACCAGACTTTCAGAGCAGACTCCAGATTTTGCTGTACTAGCTGAAGGAGTTCCTAACACACCCTGAGTACCAGGTCATTTACAGGAAGCTTTCACTCTCCACAGACACTGGAAGTGATGCTGAAGGATGACATCCCTCTTTCCTCAAATATTGGAATTCGTTGTAACCAACACCCAATCCCAGGTGGTGAACAGGCGACCACCATTTAGATTTTTCCTTCTCAGCCAGCAGTTGAGCAAAAGATGCACCCTTGCAGACAGCCAGAATGTCTGTCTGGTCAAGTGATGGCGAGACTTATTCCTCTTAAAAATCAGTCTGATTCCTCCTAAAGGAGTGAAGAACTCACCCCTTAATGTCTGACTCACGCCTCACGATAGAGACTCAAAGACCAAAACCTAGGTTACTCAGGCTTAGGGGCTTTAACAGGGAGAAGGAAACTCTTATCCCTTGTGGCTTGGTTAATGATTTTATCTAGTTCAGGACTAAACAGGTCCTACTCAGAGTATGGAATAAACTCCAGGGCAGTGAAGCATCACAGGCACTGGCTTGGTGGGCTGCTGGGGGCCACTTGTTGCCCACTGCTGCTCTAGAGTCCTCTTGGATTCTAAGTCCGCCTCAAAGTTAGGAAGCCAGAGGATACAACAAGTTGAGATTACAGAGTTTAAATTCTAGCCCCCATATCAATGTTGTCTTCCCCAGAAATTCTAAAGCCTCACAGATATGCTCCACCAAGTTGGAAAATATGGTTTGGGCCTTTCAGATTTCAAAACCTCTGCCAACTGCTCCGAAAACAATCTACATAGCCTTATTAACCCAAGCCGAAGATAATCTGGGTCTAAGGAAGGCTCCTGTTGCAGTGTAAACTAGTCCTCCACCTCACGTACCACACACAGAGCATCCTTCACAGACTGGGTGTAAAGCAATTTGAAGTGTCATCTGGAGCAGGCAAAAATGTTTGTCACTATCCCACCTCCAGACCTTGCCCTGGATATATTCCTCTTCCCAGACAGAGAAAAAAATGAGGGAAGAAAAATAGTGAACAGGTGCAGTTACACGATTAAAGAGGACATGAAGCTGGAAAAACACATATGCCAGAGGAAAGGGAAGAGCCCAAAGAAACCCAGCACCTTAATAAACCTCACCACTTTATTGCATCTAACGGGAAGAAGGAGCTGCTGCTTCCAAGATGTCCACTGTGTCTCTTCTGGTGAGCTTGCCTATATGAGAAGCCCCATCCCAGGAGGAGGTGCTGAAGGGATATTTCCCCCCTCAGTTGGCACAAGTCCTTGACATCTGGGAGGGTCTGGAATGGTGTAGGGCTGAGAAATATACCCGATAGCTTTAGATCAGTCTAAGGCTTTTTGTTGGGTAACTCACAAGTACCTCTGGTTTTGCTTGGGCATTAAGGCTTTCCAGCAAGGCTGGTTAATGAATCTGTACACTTTATAGACTGGCTAAGAGCGTTCCTCTTGTCAAGCGTTGGGTGGCCCAGCCTTTGGGATGAATTTGGCCCTCCTTTCATGGGAGGCTTCACATGAAGGGACATTTAAAGCACAGAAGGACTGACTATCATGGCTACCCACATGAGTATCTGGTTCAGGTGGAGATAAAATTCCATTTCTTGCTTAAATGTCCATTCAGGGTTTGTGGCAGAGTTTTACACGTCTTGGGAATTCCTTGTCTCTCACGTCTCAGTAACCCTGAGTGGGCATAGGGTACATTCAAAAGGTGTGGGTTCCTTGAGTTGAGCACCTTTTACTTAGATACTGTAGTGGTTAGGTAATTCACGTGGAGGCACAGGGAAAGACTCTATTAGACAGAAGATGCTCTCCTGTGATGTGGTGGTGGTGACATCCTGCATGTGGTAAGAAGGGTTTCAGAATTTGAAGAGGGCCCGGGTGGATGCATCAATTTGGCAGAGAATCTTCAGAGACAATCCTTGAGTTCGGGTATGTTGAAAGTCAGACTTTCTCCTTCTATGGTTTTCTATGATTACTAATCCCTGTGGATTTTGTTGAAAAAAGGATTTGCATACAGCTGAAGCGTCAGTTCTTCTGTTTTGCTATTAAATGAATAACATATTGTCAATTTGTACGTATGTTTTTAAATTGCCAAGATGGTCTCTCTCTGTTATTTGCTTTGGTGAAATTCAACCATATTTCAGTTCTTTTATATTGACATTAATAAACTTTTTAATAATTGTCACGCTATTGCATAAAGTATTTAATGCAAATTCTTTAATGAGATTAAAAGTCTCCATATTCTCTCTGCTCAATAAATCAACGCGCCATGTGACTGGTTGCCATGGTAGTCAATGACATTGTACAGAATTATAAAATTATTAACAGCAGCCTGAAGGAACAAACCAAGGAAAAATTGTAAATCTTATCAACCTGTGTAGTTTACTAATACATATGATATTGATTCATTCATTGTTCCATTATGATTTTGTGTGTGTTGCTTATCCTTAGTTTGTGCATTGGGGAATCCAACATTGTTTTGTTTGTCAAATAAACTTTCCTTATGTGTGTCTTGGTGAGTGTGCTTTCTATTTAGCATTCTGTCATGTTTTCTCCTTAAGAGAAATGTACTGTACCGTGTGATTGAGCATTATAAACACACCTCTCTAATATTTCTAAATCTAAAAATATAATTTTTTGAATATTAGCACAAAACAGAGGATTCTTCATGAGCTACACCGAGCTGAAAAATGCCAAGTCCATATAAAATACCTGAGGAGTGAAAGCAAAAATGTTCTGGCGAATGGTGTAGAGTTTGGAGGTCCCCAAGACACCCATATTTCTGTAAGGTCTTCCAGTGAGTTTCAACTTTTTATTGCGTCCTGGTTTAAACAAAGAAAAATTAAAAAGGTTATTTTACTGCAAACAAACGGTTATGAGCACAAAAAACAAGAACATCATCTGACTTACAGCAAAATAATATGTTACTTTTTCTTACTTGTGCAGATTATATATACTAAAGTGAAAGTTGAAAAAAGAAACCACTTGTTTTAAAATCAGTTTCGCAGTCTCAGACTTCACTGGGAGCAGTAACGAAGAACTCAGATTTGGCAGTATTGTATCTTATGAACTGAAAGGAAGGATAAGGTCGAATATAATTGTCCATACAGTAAGCAAACTGCCGCAGGTGAGTCAGTCAGTGCCAACCAATAGTGGCAAAGTTGGTTATTCACTGGTTCCTGTGACATTTTGCTCACTGTATAGACCTACTGATTTTCAGAAGCTAAAAGTTTCCATCCATGGCTATGAGAACAGAGGAATCCAAAAAAGCACAGGGTGGGGTAGGAAATTAAAAATCAGGATTCAAAAATCTGCAATAAACTGCCGAAGTGATTATAGCAACATAGAGAAAATTCAGACTTGCGTAAAAAGTGACATGTTTGCTTTCCTACCTCCCTCTGATAAATAGCGACAGCAGAAAATGCAGACCACTAGGAGTCCGACACTAAAAAACTGCGAAAGTTACATTAGCGTCATTAAGGGGGCAATGAGAGGACCCGTTGGCTGTCTAATCTCCAAGCCTTACTAAAAAAAAAAAAAAAAACTTAGAAAAAAAGCGTGCGGGTGCTTAGATTTGGAGATTTGACTACCACCACTATGGTGCAACCGTGGGGCTCCAGCTGGGGAGAAACATGTTAGTAAAATGTTACAGATGTGGTAGTGCACCTTTACTTTGGTTCATGAGTATTTCTTCTAAACTGAAAACACATCCGGGTCTATATAGACAAAATTCACTAGTTATAACAACCTAAATGGCATACACATGATTAGATAGATTGCAAAAAATAAAGAAACCCTTTCACGTTTAATGTGCATGCTAATTTCACACACAGATATGCAGACTATGCACTCACCCAGCCTGGCGTAAATGTGACTCAGAATCCTAGCTGGCTGCACCCTGATAGGGTTCACAACAGCTATTGTCTCCACCTCAATAGCATGCTTTTTAAGGATTTCTTGGATCTCATCAGTCTCTGCAAGGATGCAAACTGTGAAGAGATGGATACCAAATCAGTTCTGCAACGCTTCTACCAAAGACATGGTTGGGAAGAAGGGTAATGTCATCAGAAGTTGACTAAATTGTGCAATAGGCTTTTACATATTACATTTTTTTTCAACAATGGTAACACACAAACAGATGGAGAGTACATTTAGTGGTAGATTCATTAACTGAAGTTTAAGCAGGCATGGTGGAAAAAATTAATTTTCAGAGAGATTAAGCATAACATACACCAGACCAATGTTAGCAGATTCTATTATGTTGACATATATTGCACCATGCAGAAAATATATAAACATTTTTTTTTTGTAATGAATGCATTGAATTACAACTTGAAGTGGGAAAACTTTTTTTTACTGGGTTCCATCTATTGCTATGTAAGGTAGCACAAATGAGTAGGAAGGAGCAGAGGATATTCCGCCATGTGGTAGTATTTATATAGCCAGTTGCCAGATAAAATGGTTTCCAGGAAGACGATGGAAAAGGTGTCCTCACACTCTGTTGTAGGTGGACTGGCAGCTAGCTTTGCATGCTGCACAATTATTCTTAAAACTGTCTTGAGACTGAAGAAAATAGGGGTTGCTGCTGTACAAACAGTACAATCACTTCCATAGGAATGTGGATGATAAGACACCAGTTAATGGCCAGGATGGCCATTAGCTGCTGTGGTCTTGAGCCTGCGTGTTGGCTGTCTGTTCCCAGTAGCTGTTCCTGTGCATGCCCGGCTTTACCGACTATCACCATTCCAAAAATTTTCCAGCATCAATTATCGGCTACCTGCTAGTGTCTTATCATCCATATTCCTATGGAAGTGACTATCTAAGGGGAGATATCTTTGATTCAAGGATAATTTCATCATATACCATTGATGTGCTGATGATCATTTGATATCTGGTACGCATATTTTATATTGGATTATCTGGGAAAGTGGATAAGAAGCGCCCTTGTTTCTCTTTTTCTAAGTGCTACTTTATTTCACATCTCTGCATTTTTGGGCTCACTGTATGGTGATTTTGTGTGAAAAGATCTTCATGAGGTGCACCAGAGTCTATACAAAAGTACTACACCAGTGTTGGCTAACCTGTGACACTCCAGGTGTTGTGAAACTACAAGTCCCAGCATACCCTCCCAGCAATAAGATGCTATATATTGGCAAAGCATGCTGGGACTTGTAGTTTCACAACACCTGGAGTGTCACAGGTTAGCCAACACTGTACTACACTATTATTACCTGTCTCTGCATTATTTTTATATGTGTGACGAGATCCAGAGGAACATACTGATATAAGCGAGGATCCACCATTCAATAAGGCCATTTGACAAGCTTTATCCGGTACGCATATATCCCAATTTTAGGTTCCAATATACCAAATATATTACACTATGAGGGACTTTGCTTTTGCTTTATATACATATATACATACACACACACACACACACACACACACACACATACATACATACATACATATACACATCAACATTTATTTATATAGCCAGCAAATTCCGTAGCGCTTTACAATTGGGAACAAACATTAATAAGACAATACTGGGTAATACATACAGACAGAAAGGTAAGAGAACCCTGCTCGCAAGCTTACAATCTATAGGACAATGGAAGTTTGAAACACAAGGGCATGTGCTACATCATATTGCACAATGGACCAGCTAGAATGCAAAGGTAAAAGTATTGAGCGGCCGATGTGTGTGGCAATGTTGGTCAGAGGGTTGTTATCTTGCGTTAGCTGTGTAGAGGATGGTAATAGAGTAATCTAGGGAGATTAAGATGGTGGTTTAGGAATATCATAACCTTGTCTGAAGAGGTGGGTTTTCAGTGAACTCTTGAAGGTTTGGAGACTAGAGGAAAGTCTTACTGTGCGAGGGAGGGAATTCCACAAAGTCGGTGCAGCCCGGAAAAAATCCTGTAACCGAGAATGGGAGGATGTGATGAGATGTGAAGAGAGACGTAGATCTTGTGCAGAACAGAGGTGTCGAGTTGGGAGATATTTTGAGACAAGTGAGCAAACGTATGTCGGTGCAATTTTGTTGACGGCCTTATAAGTTAGTAGAAGAATTTTATATTGGATTCTTTGAAATACAGGCAGCCAATGTAGAGACTGACAAAGTGGCCCAGGAGAGGAATAAAGGTTTGCAAGGAAAATCAATCTAGCCGCTGCGTGCAAAATAGATTTTAGGGGTTCAAGTCTGACTTTGGGAAGACCAGTAAGGAGGGAATTGCAATAGTCGATGCGGGAGAGGATGAGTGCATGAATTAATGTTTTTGCGGTATCTTGTGTCAGATATTTGCGTATTCTGGAAATGTTCTTTAGGTGTATGTAACATGATTTAGATATAGGGCTAGATTTACTAAGCTGCGGGTTTGAAAAAGTGGGATGTTGCCTATAGCAACCAATCAGATTCTAGCTTTCATTTATTTAATGCTTTCTACAAAATGACAGCTAGAATCTGATTGGTTGCTATAGGCAACATCCCCACTTTTTCAAACCCGCAGCTTAGTAAATCTAGCCCATAGAGTTGATGTGGGGAATAAATGACAGTTGTGAGTCAAGGATTACACCTAGGCAACGAGTTTGCGGGGTGGGATTTATGGTCATGTTATCAACAGAAATAGAAATGTCAGGCAGGAAGCTTCTGTTTTTGGGTGGGAATATTATTAATTCAGTTTTAGAAAGATTGGGTTTGAGTTGGTGAGAAGACATCCAAGATGAAATGGCAGAAAGACAGTCAGTAACGCGAGACAACACAGATGGTGAAAGATCAGAAGAGGATAGATAGACTTGTGTATCATCCGCTTAGAGATGATACTGAAATCCAAAAGGAGCTTATTAGTTTTCCAAGAGAAGTGGTGTAGATAGAGAATAGCAGAGGACCTAGGACTAAGCCTTGTGGTACTCCAACTGATAAATGAAGCAGAGCAGAGGTGGATCCAGAGAAATTAACACTGAAAGAGTGATTAGATAGCTAGGATGAGAACCAGGATAGGACAGTGCCTGCAAGACCTTGGGATTGTAGCGTTTGTATGAGGAGAGAGTGGTCAACAGTGTCAAATGCAGCAGAGAGATCCAGGTGGATTAGAAGAGAGTAATGGTTATTACTTTTTGCTGTGATCAAATCATTGACAACCTTGGTCAGCGCAGTCTCTGTGGAGTGTTGAGAGCGAAAGCCTGACTGAAGAGGATTCAATAGGTTGTTTGCTGTAAGAAAGTGTGTGAGGCGAGTGTAGGCAATTCTCTCGAGAAGCTTGGAGGGGCATGGGAGCTGAGAGATGTAGCGGTAGTTTACGAGAGTTAGGGTCAGAATCTTGTTTCTTTAAAATGGGAGTATTCACTGCATGCTTGAATAGTGATGGAAAAATACCAGTAGAAAGAGATAGATTACAGATTTTAGTTAGAGGGGGAATGAGCACAGGAGACAGGGACATACCAATTTGTGAGGGAATGGGATCAAGAGGACAGGAGGTAGAGAGATGAAAAGAGAGTAGCAACTTCCTCTTCATTGGTGGGATCAAATGAAGAGAGAGTGTTAGATTGTGCTACAAAGGAATTGAGCTGATTGCTTGTCGAGGGAGATGATACCATTTGAAGTCTGATCTTATCAATTTTGTCCTTGAAATAGGAAGCAAGATCCTGGGCATTGATGGTAGTTGGAGGATTTGGGGAAGGAGGATTCATTAGAGATTTAAATGTGTTAAAGAGGCGTTTGGGGTTAGAGCATAGATGAAAGATTGGAAGTAGGTTTGTTTAGCAGTGTCCAGAGCATTTCTATAGGAGTGGTAGATATCAGTATATGTGATGAAATCATTAGAGGTACAAGATTTACGCCAGTGACGTTCTGCTTTACAAGAAAGTTTTTGTAGAGTTCGTGTTACTGTAGTGTGCCACGGTTGGCAACGAAGTCTACGCGATTTAGTTTCGCTGGAGCCACTTGATCCAGGGCAGTTGCTAGGGTTTAGTGAAAATGGGGTACTGCCCGATCAGGGGAGGGGGAATGTAGAAATTAGGGAGAGAAGGTGTTGGAAAGAGGAGGAAAACTGTTGAAAATCAATAGAGTTGAAATTTCTGCAGTTGTGAGGAGGCTTGGAAGAGTTTGACACTAGGGAGAGTAAAGAACTGGGGGAGAGCGAGTAGCTAATAAGGTGATGATCCGAGAGGGGGAAAGGAGTGTTAAGGAAATTAGAAACTGAGCATAGTCTAGAGAAAACAAGATCAAGACAGTGGCCATCCTGATGAGTAGCGGATTCAATCCACTGGGAGAGGTCAAGTGAGGAGGTTAGAGAGAGTAGTTTGGAAGCAGCATTGGAACGTGGATTAGAAATAGGGATGTTGAAATCATCCAGGATGATGGTGGGGATGTCAGAGGATAAGAAGTGAGGGAGCCACGCAGAGAAGTGTTCAAGAAATTGTTGGTGTGGACCAGGGGGGCAATAGATTACAGCAACACACATAGAGAATGGGTTAAAAATCCTAACAGCATGTACTTCAAAAGATGTGAACATGAGTGATGGGACATTTGGTAGAACTGTGAACGTGCACTGTGGGGAGAGAAGTAGTCCAACCCTCCCTTTGTTTCTGCCTCCTGGTCTGGGGGTGTGGGTGAAACGGAGTCCACCATGTGAAAGGACTGCAGGTGAGGCAGTGTCTGATTGTGTGAGCCATGTTTCTGTTATTGCTAGAAGGTTGAGGTTGTTTGAGAGGAAGAGATCATGTACGGAGGTAAGTTTGTTACAAACAGAGCGTGCATTCCAAAGGGCACATTTAAAGGACTTTGGAAGAGAGTGGAGACAGGTGATGCGTTTGAGGTTTGCTGGATTTCTGTAGTGTTCAGATATATGCGTGTGGGAGAATTGAAGGGGACCTGGATTAGGTGATATATCACCAGCTAATAGAAGCAGGGAGAAAGAAAGGTAGGAAAGATGATTGTAAGATGAGTGTCTTTTTAGTTTCTGGCGGCAGGGTGAGGCTGTTCAAGTTATTGAATTTAAATAGAAAAACAGTTCATGAGTGTTCACTAGAGGTGAGTGAAGTAATGAAGGGGCAATGTGGACAGAGGTGTGTGTTGCAGGATGGGTGAGGGATGATATAGTCCTAAAGATAATGCCATGAAAAGAGAGAAAGAAAAATATTTTGGCAAGCATTGGGATTTATGAGTCAAATAGCAAAAATGAGGGAATTAAAGGAATTACTTAATTGCAATGTCCAGTGTAATCAGAAAAGTAGCGCAGAGCTAGGCTGCAGTGAATGTAGTGTATTCCTGAATGTCTGGATAGT
The DNA here is from genome assembly GCF_038048845.1 of Mixophyes fleayi. Taxonomy (NCBI): domain Eukaryota; kingdom Metazoa; phylum Chordata; class Amphibia; order Anura; family Limnodynastidae; genus Mixophyes; species Mixophyes fleayi. Next base: position 88,121,536 of record NC_134410.1, read on the forward strand.
ATAGAGTAATGATGTGGGGAGCCATGTGGGGGAGTGGGTGGAAGTGTTGAATGGAGAGTAATAAAGAGCAGGTGATTGAGTAGCAGAGTTTTTGCAGAGTCATGAGAGAGGAGAGTGGTTGAAAGACAGTATAATTTCTTCCTACTTGTGATAGCAGACAAAGCTTAAAGTAGAATTGAAAGTACAGTGCTGAGGTAGGGGACTGAAATAACTGTAGCATGGGTAGGGAGTGGTTGAGAAAGTAGTAGAGCAGGCTGATTTAACATAGTGGATTTTGCAGTGAAAACAAACTGACAGATAAAACAAACTTTCATGATATGAGAAGAAAATAAGATCAGAGTCCAAAACAGACCTCATGCATGCATGTAGCTTATAGCCAGGGTGAGTTGAAAACATCAGAGGTAGAATATGGAATTTCAGGTGAGTACTGTGTTGTCCTTGTGAGTTAATAGGCAGAATGTTCTTCTCCTGTTTCCTCCTGTGTAACTCCGGTATAACTCCGAATTATGCTATTTAAATTTGTTACACTTGTAACTATACACACTAGCTATGCAGCCATCACTGGCTTGCAGCCATTCTACAATGAAAATATCTGGTTAACAAACACATGTGATCAGTGTTCTACAATCAAGCCCTCAATAAACTCCTCCAACAAACACTAGCCATAAAAGGCTTAAACAAACAAACATGAAAGGACAGCATACCATTTAAAATAAAAATGCACTCTCTTAATTCAGATCAAATTCTGAATATACATACACACACACACATCTATAATATAAATGTCTAGTGGCGTGTGTTAGTCTGTCTGTATGTGTGTGTGGAAAAAATAAAACCAAGCTGCAGCGCCACCTGCTGGGCGGAGTTATACACTGACCTACTAAATTCTTAGTGTGTGTGGAAAAAAAAATTCAGAAAGGGCTGAAATTTGGTATACTAAGATGTTTTTAATTTGTTAATTGTTAAAAGTGTTTATAAAGATTTAAAAAATATATATATATTTCTTGAAGGAAAAGTGACAGTTGGGAGTGGTTGGTGGTTGCCAGGGGTGACAGTGGGGAGTGGTTGGTGGTTGAGGCCTGGGCTATGGCCCAAATGCATGACAAGAACCTTTTTAACACCTTAAGTAGCTTGATTTGACTAGAATGCATGAGTATCATGCACGGGTTAACATATTTTATATATATATATATATATATATATATATATATATATATATATATATATATACACATATATATATATACATATATATATATATATATATATATATATATATACACACATATATATATACACATATATATATATACATATATATATATACATATATATATATATATATATATATATATATATATATATATATATATATATATATATATATATATATACACACATATATATATACACACATATATATATACACACATATATATATATATATACACACATATATATATATACACACATATATATATATATATACACACATATATATATATATATATATACACACATATATATATATATATACACACATATATATATATATATATATATATATACATATATATACATATATATATATACATATATACACACATATATACACACATATATACACATATATATATATATATACATATATACATATATATATATATATATATATACATATATATATATATATATATATATATATATATATATATATATATATATACATATATATATATATATACATATATATATATATATATACACACATATATACACATATATATATATATATATATATATATATATATATATATATATATATATATATATATATCTATCATCATCATCATCATCAGTTATTTATATAGCGCCAACATATTCCGTAGCGCTTTACAATTGGGGACAAACGTAATAAACTAATAAACAAACTGGGTAAAACAGACAAAGAGGTGAGAAGGCCCTGCTCGCAAGCTTACAATCTATGGGACAATGGGAGATTGACACATGAGGTTAAGTATACATTTTGCATCTTGGCCCAGCCAGACTGCAAAGGTAGGGTGATTCATAAGCTAAATGATCCTGTCACACAATAATGTTGGTCCGGGGGTAGTTGTCTTGTGTGAAATTGTGTAACAGGCTAAAGGTAGTGAGGTTAAGATGGTGGTTGAGGAATATTATACGCTTGTCTGAATAGGTAGGTTTTCAGAGAACGCTTGAAAGTTTGTAGAACAGAGGAGAGTCTTATTGTGCGAGGGAGAGAGTTCCATAGAGTGGGTGCAGCCCGAAAAAAGTCCTGTAACCGGGAATGGGAGGATGTAATGAGGGTGGATGAGAGACGCAGATCTTTTGCAGAACGGAGTTGCCGAGTTGGGAGATATTTTGAGACAAGAGAGGAGATGTATGTTGGTGCAGCTTTGTTGATGGCCTTGTAGGTTAGTAAAAGTATTTTATATTGGATTCGGTAGAAGACAGGCAGCCAGTGTAGAGACATACAGAGTGATTCAACAGAGGAATAGCTATTTGCAAGGAAAATCAGTCTTGCCGAAGCATGCAAAATAGATTTTAGGGGTTTGAGTCTGTTTTTGGGAAGACCAGTAAGGAGGGAATTGCAATAGTCAATGCGGGAGATGATTAGTGCATGAATTAAGGTTTTAGCAGTGTCTTGTGTGAGATATGTGCGGATTCTGGAAATGTTCTTTAGATGTATGTAACATGATTTAGATATAGAGTCAATGTGGGGAACAAAGGATAGGCGTGAATCAAGGATTACACCTAGGCAGCGAGCTTGTGGGGTGGGATTTATGGTCATGTTATCAACAGAGATAGAAATGTCAAGTATGCTCTTGTTGGCGGGTGGGAATATTATTAACTCTGTTTTAGAAAGATTAAGTTTGAGTTGGCGAGAGGACATCCAAGATGAAATGGCAGAAAGACAGTCAGTTACACGGGACAACACAGATGTCGAGATATCAGGAGAGGATAGATAGATTTGGGTATCATCCGCATAGAGATGATACTGAAAGCCAAAGGAACTTATTAGATTTCCAAGAGAAGCGGTATAGATAGAGAACAGCAGAGGACCTAGCACCGAGCCTTGTGGTACTCCAACTGATAGGGGAAGCGGAGCAGATGTGGCTCCAGAGAAATTAACAGTGAAAGAGCGATTAGAGAGGTAAGATGAGAACCAGGATAGAACTGTGTCTTGAAGACCTAGGGATTGCAGCGTTTGTATGAGAAGAGAGTGGTCAACTGTGTCAAATGCAGCCGAGAGATCAAGGAGAATTAGGAGAGAGTAATGGCGTTCAGTCTTAGCAGTGATCAGATCATTAACAACCTTGGTCAGCGCAGTCTCTGTGGAGTGTTGAGAACGAAAGCCTGACTGAAGAGGATCCAACAGGTTGTTTGCGGAAAGAAAGCGTGTGAGGCGAGTGTAGGCAAGTCTCTCTAGAAGCTTGGAGGGGCAAGGGAGCTGAGAGATGGGACGGTAATTTGAGAGAGAGTTTGGGTCGGAGTTTTGTTTTTTTAGAATAGGAGTAATCACTGCATGCTTGTATAGTGATGGAAAGATGCCAGTAGAGAGTGAGAGATTACAGATTTGAGTTAGAGGTGAAATGAGCACAGAAGACAGGGATCTACCAATTTGCGAGGGAATAGGATCAAGAGGACAGGAGGTAGAGTAGGAAGATAAGAAGAGCGTAGAAATTTCCTCTTCATTTGTGGGGTCAAATGAAGAGAGGGTGTCAGAGGGTAGTGGGAAGGAAATGAGCTGATGGCTTGTTGAGGAAGAGGATACCATTTCTAGTCTGATCTTATCAATCTTGTCCTTGAAGTAGGTAGCAAGATCCTGAGCACTGATAGTAGATGGAGGGTTCGGGGTGGGAGGATTGAGAAGATGATTAAATGTATTGAAAAGGCGTTTGGGGTTAGAAGCCTGAGCATAGATAAGAGATTGAAAGTATGTTTGTTTTGCAGTGTCCAGAGCATTTCGATAGGAGTGGTAGACAGAAGTATATGTGAAGAAGTCATTAGAGCTTCGAGATTTACGCCAGTGACGTTCTGCTTTACGGGACAGTTTTTGAAGATTTCGTGTTGCTTTGGTGTGCCACGGTTGACATCGAAGTCGACGTGTAGTATGAAGTGTCGCTGGAGCCACTTGATCAAGGGCCGTTGCTAAGGTTAGGTGAAAATGAGGTACTGCCATCTCAGGGGATGAGAATGTAGAGATAGGGGAGAGAAGGTGTTGGAGAGAGGTGGAAAATTGTTGAAGATTAATAGAATTCAGATTTCTACAAGTATGAGGAGGCTTGGTTGAGTTAGACAGTAGAGAGGTTAGAGCAGTGGGGGTGAGAGTGTAGCTGATAAGGTGATGATCCGAGAGGGGGAAGGGTGTATTAATAAAGTTAGAAACTGAGCATAGTCTAGAGAAAACAAGATCAAGGCAGTGGCCATCCTTATGAGTAGATGATTCAATCCACTGGGAGAGGTCAAGTGAGGATGTTAGAGAGAGTAGTTTGGAAGCAGCTTTGGAAGGTGGGTTATCAATGGGGATGTTGAAGTCACCCATGATGATGGTGGGGATGTCTGAAGATAAGAAGTGAGGGAGCCATGCAGAGAAATCCTCAATAAATTGTTGGTGTGCTCCAGGGGGACGATAGATCACCGCAACACGTAGGGAGAATGGATTAAAAATGCGAATAGCATGTACTTCAAAAGATGTGAACGTGAGTGATGGGACATTTGGTAGAACTGTGTATGTGCACTGTGGGGAGAGAAGTAGTCCAACCCCACCTCCTTGTCTGCCTTCAGGTCTGGAGGTGTGGGTGAGATGGAGGCCACCATGTGAAAGTGCTGCAGGTGAGGCAGTGTCTGACTTTTGGGGATCAATCTAATTGAAGGACTGTCCATTATTTCTGCCTGCCCCAGGCATACAGATTATTATATGTAAGTAATGCTCTGTAGGTTATCTCTTTTATTTTAAACTGTTTTGCTTGTTATGTCAAATTTATTATTTGTTTATTCCTTATTTTTCTTTATATCTGAATGCCCTGTACCTTTTGTATATTAAATCTAAAATTTAATAAGTTGCGTCCTTGATACTCTAAATAATCCATAGCCTTTGTAGAGGAGATTGCTCGTCCAGGTAAACCCTTGGAATGCCAGTGTGTGATTTGTTGATACATTTGATTAACAAGCTGTGTGTGCTTGTATGTACATTTGTGTAACAGTCTGGAGGTGTGAAGAGTTAACCCTGTGTGTGCTGGTGGGAGTCTTGCTAGTTTGTGGAACTAGGAGCCTGTGTGCCAGTGTGAGATAGTATATTGGGGTCCTATTGCCCGTACCCAATAGGTGGTGGCTGTACCTGAAGTGTCTGGGGGTGTGAGAGTGCTGTGTTTGGGGGCGATTCCGTAGGTCTAAGAACCTGTGTGATAGGTGAGAGAGACTGCGGGCTGAAATCGTGTGTGACCTCATACAGCAAACACCCCAACGTCACGGCAGCTGGGAGCGCGTTCGTGACAAATTATATATATATATATATATATTATATATATATACACACACACACACACACAATCTATAATATAAAAGTCTAGCGGCGTATGTTAGTCTGTGTGTGGGAAAAAAAAATCAAGCTGCAGCGCTACCTGCTGGGCGGAGTTATACACTGACCTACTAAATTCTTAGCAATATCTAATATATAAAAGTAAAAGCCTAGCGGCGTGTGTTAGTGTGTGTGTGTGTGTGTGTGTGTGTGTGTGTGTGTGTGTGTGTGTGTGTGGAAAAAACTATTTTCTCAGAAAGGGCTCATCCAATTGACCTGAAATTTGGTATACTGACATTTGACAAAAAAATTAGAATAGTCAAGTCAGTTAACTTCCATCATCCCCCCTTCCCCCAGTGGGAGGGGTAGTAAAGGCTAAATTTACGAGTTGAGGGGTCAAACTCATTTTTGTGAGGTAATTTTACCTCATGAACACACATTAAAAAGGACGCTTGCGTCGGGAAGTAACGCTCTTCCCCTGAGGAGGCCTGGGCTAGGCCCAAATGCATGACAAGAACCTTTTTAACACCTTAAGTAGCTTGATTTGACTAGAATGCATGAGTATCATGCACGGGTTAACTTGTATATACATATACACACACATATATATATATATATATATATACACACACACACACATACAGTCAAGTCCATAAATATTAGGACATCGACACAATTCTCATATTTTGGGCTCTATACACCACCACAATGGATTTGAAATGAAACTAACAAGATCTGCTTTAACTGCAGACTTTCAGCTTTAATTCGAGGGTATTTACATCCAAATCAGGTGAACGGTGTAGGAATTACAATGGTTTCTATATGCGACTCCCACTTTTAAGGGACCAAAAGTAATGGGACAATGGACTCAAAACCTATTTCATGGACATGTGTGGACTATTCCCTCGTTATTTCACCATCAATTAGTCTGGAGTTGATTCTAGGTGTGACATTTGCATTTGGAATCTGTTGCTGTCGACTCTCAATATGAGATCCAAAGAGCTGTCACTATCAATGAACAAGCCATCATTAGGCTGAAAAATCAAGACAAACCCATCAGAGAGATAGCAAAAACATTAGGTGTGGACAAATTTACAGTTTGGAACATTCTTAAAAAGAAAGAATGCAGCGGAGAGCTGAGCAACGCCAAAAGACCCGGAAAACCACGGAAAACAACTGTGGTGGATGACAAAAGAATTTCTTCCCTGGTGAAGAAAAACCCTTTCACAACAGTTGGCCAAATCAAGAACACTCTCCAGGAGGTAGGTGTATATGTGTCAAAGTCAACAATCAAGAGAAGACTTCACAAGAGTGAATAAAGAGGGTTCACCACAAGATGTAAATCATTTGTGAGCCACAAAAACAGGAAGACCAGATTAGAGTTTGCCAAACAACATCTAAAAAAGCCATTACAGTTCTGGAACAACATCCTATGGACAGATGAGACAAAGATCAACTTGTACTAGAGTGATGGGAAGAGAAGAGTATGGAGAAGGAAAGGAACTGCTCATGATCCAAAACATACCACCTCATCAGTGTAGCATGGTGGTGGTAGTGTCATGGTGTGGGCATGTATGGCTGCTAATGGAACTGGTTCCCTTGTATTTATTGATGATGTGACTGCTGATAAAAGCAGCAGGATAAATTCTGAAGTGTTTCGGGCAATATTATCTGCTCATATTTAGTCAAATGCTTCAGAACTCATTGGACGGCGCTTCACAGTGCAGATGGACAATGACCCGAAGCATACTGCATAAACAACCAGAGTTTTTTAAGGCCAACAAATGGAATGTTATGCAATGGCCAAGTCAATCACCTGACTTGAATCCTATTGAGCATGCATTTCACTTGATGAAGACAAAACTGAAGGGAAAATGCCCCCAAGAACAAGCAGGAACTGACGACATTTGCAGTAGAGGCCTGGCAGAGCATCACCAGGGATGAAATCCAGCGTCTGGTGATGTCTATGCCTTCCAGACTTCAGGCTGTAATTGACTGCAAAGGATTTGCAACAAAGTATTAAAAAGTGAAAGTTTGATGTAGGATTGTTTAGTTTGTCCCATTACTTTTGGTCCCTTAAAAAGTGGGAGGCACATATAGAAAATGTTATACTTCATACACTGTTCAGCTGATTTGGATGTAAATTCCCTCAAAGTAAAGCTGAAAAGTCTGCAGTTAAAGCACATCTTGTAGGTTTCATTTCAAATCCATTGTGGTGGTATATAGAGCCCAAACTATGAGAATTGTGTCGATGTCCCAATATTTATGGACTTGACTGTGTGTGATAGATAGAATGAATATATATATATATATATATATATATATATATTTATTTTATTCGTTTATATGTATATATATATATGTTCGTCTATATTTACCAAACATGGATATATGTACCAAACACCTCATTGCCATGTGATGTTTACAAAAATACTTTTCATAGTCTATAATAGATATTAATTGTATAATGTTATTTTAAACACAGTCATTTAAATAACATGTACCCCAATATTTCAATTTGTATTCAGAGTGACAATAAAAAATAATAAAAAATAATCATTAAATTAAATCTAATGTGGTTACATTGTGCGAACAAAACGCATTGATCCTCTGCACTCACCAAACACATTACTAACTCCAAAGTCATTCCATCCTACACTGATAACTTACATGTTTGCTTGATCATTGCTATGCTTTATCTGGTTTGAGTCTTACCTGCATACATAGTTTTTACAGGCAAGTTTTCCCAAACAATAACAGCATTACTAGACATTTAGGAAATTACCTGACTCAAATTGGATAGGGAGAGGAGCTACAATAAGAGTTTTGTTTGTGCTCTACCACAGGTATTTAATGTTTCAGAGCGAGTACTCACATCACTCTGGGAAACGGATTTCTACTAGCTTGTCTTTCACTTTTCAGAAGACCCTGGCGCGTTCAGATAAGCCTATGCAGATTGGCATTGTACTGTAAGAAATATGCCAATGCGCCTAGAAATTGTGAAACTTCAAAGTCTTTTGGGTAAGTGTATGAAAGTCTGGTTTTGCCAAACCAACAATTTTTTTCGAGTTTGCTGTCCACATTTAAAAACGTCAATTTAATTAAAAGGCAAAATCACCCACCAATTTGACAAACCCGTCCTTTCATACATTTACCCATTGGTGGTTTTGCAGAGGCTATTCTAGGCAACTTCAACAGTTTGCCAATAACAGATTCATCTACAATGAACATTCCAGGCCAAATCTCGCAATGTGATATTTCTTTTTGTTCTGCTGCTGTTAGTTTTATGAATCAAGCTCTGGTTCAACAGTCCTGAATACTAAATCATTCCTTTACAAAAACGCTGCACATTGTAGCCATCAATTAGAGTGTGATTCGGATGGCTATTTATTTTGAAACTCTTGCTATTAATTTTAAAATAGTTGTTTTACATAAAAATTATTTTCTTTTTTGAAGTCTTGGAAAGCTTCACTTCAAACTATGCTACAAATAAATATAAATAAAGAGATGTTTTCAATCAACTGGAAGGTATGAAAGAAGATTACCTCTAGAAGAACCACCAATCCAAAAGGTGATATTTAAATACGTTAAGACAGGATTGATGACACACACACACCTACGTTGCCCTGTTATTTCCCCTGTGTTCCCTTGGAAGACCCCCACCCCCTGATGTCCCTTTATACTAGTTTGTTATAAACAAATATTTGATGATTTTTCGTTTAACTATTAAGGGAATAGAATAAAAGTGGGACTTATGTGTTATGCTATACTATATGAGGAAATATAGTAATGTTATGTTCTTTTATCAGTTCTGCAGAATATCCACGTATAGGATTATTTATACAATTGTCCATATCTATTGTATAGATCTCTTTATTTTTTAACGTTAACTAGTAATCCTTATATTGTACTGTTCCCTCTATGTTTCTCCTTTATCTTTAATTTTGCAACCATTATAAAATTTTGTTCAGTAAAACAAATAAAAAAAAAATATATTTAAATAGTTATAATAAACTTAATAATTTTCTTTTAGGCTAGCCTTAAATTCTGTTCTTCTGGCTTCAGCAACACCATCCCACCATTGTCTGGAGGTCAAGGTAAATTTACTCCACACTGTTTTGTAAAATAAGAAATGTTTCATCCATTCATCATCATCATCATCATTTATTTATATAGCGCCACTAATTCCGCAGCGCTGTACAGAGAACTCATTCACATCAGTCCCTGCCCCATTGGAGCTTACAGTCTAAATTCCCTACTATAGACACACACTCACACACAGAAACAGACAGACAGACAGAGAGGGAGAGACTAGGGTCAATTTTTTTGATTGCAGCCAATTACCCTACCAGTATGTTTTTGGAGTGTGGGAGGAAACCGGAGCACCCGGAGGAAACCCACGCAAACACAGGGAGAACATACAAACTCCACACAGATAAGGCCATAGTCGGGAATCGAACTCATGACCCCAGTGCTGTGAGGCAGACGTGCTAACCACTAGGCCACTGTGCTGTCCATTCTCTTAGCGTGCTTGGTATTACAGCCTTTCCTGCCTCCAGAGAACTCTCAGTTCTGTCATGTTCTCCAGGCATAAAGCAGAACCCTACGACCACATAGACCTTATCAGTGTGCTATTTATTTAATTTCCATACCACTCCATCTTGAGGTTGTCTGTACCCTCTCTATCAGAATCCAAGGCTGTGCCTTAATTGAGACCTTGAAAGGGTTTTATCTAGAAATCTACTTTTCCTGCCAGGGCTGAAATCTTTGTTGAAAATAAAGGCCCTCAGTTAAGACTCCAAACTTAAAACTGGTATCTAAAAAAATAACAAGAAATATAAGGTATCCTCTTCCATTTCTATAGAATTACCTTTATCTTAACCTTATGGCCAACTTCTACAAACTATATAATGATTACAGCAAGTAGAACGGCTGCACTCATGGTTCTAGGCACCAACCAGATGCATTTTTTTTTTCAAACAGACTAATATTTAATTTTGACAGTTTGAGCATACAAAGCAGGACAGTACGCCCACTAGCAACATAACCAGTGCGTGATGGACTAGACACACGGTCTGAGTTCAGCTGGCTACTGTCATACACCAATATCCTAAACACTTCTACAGGTCTCAGTATAGACATACAGGTATTGGTTCTCTCCTTCTACAAGGTGCTATGAGTTTTCTATGTATGGGATGTCTAAAATCTCACATGAATGAAAGAAGGTGACAAATCGAAGAACGTTTTAAATGCTGGTAAAGGCCACTAAAAGTACCAAATCAGGCCTTTTGGTCTGTGTTGTGTCCCTAGTTTTTTCCAACATTATATTAATCTTCTGGAACCTCTTTTATCAATTCCTTACCATCTAATTGAAGGATATTTTATTTTTTTTAATCGGAACATGACTCTAATCTAACCTGTGTGAAGTTGGTTTCACAACATTTTCAGGAGAATGGACCGTATGTCAAACTATTGAATTTTATTTGCATAGCTTCAAGTTCTGTTGCTCCAAAACACTATCTAAACTACAGGTGCTTGAGCATGTCTAATATTGTGCAGCCACTAGTCATGCTTATGCATGGAATTTTTCAGTCATGTCGGAGAGGGGCATCCCCAATCAATTAAAAAAGCTGGCTCCTGACTTCCGGTGGGCGGTTCAACTGGAATGGCCGCCTTTTACTACTGCTCCGTGTAACTCCTAAACTATCTGTCGGCATCAGAGGTCTGAAATACTAAAGTCACCAGAACTTGGCTAATACCAAGCCCAGGAGACCAGACGAGACCCACATAGTACTACGGAGTCAACTTGTGACATATCCCTGGAGTGCGGTTCTGAAGCAGAACCACGCCAAAATCTTCCCACCACATGGCGGATACATTCTAAACAAGGCCATTTACTCGGTCCGGCCTATCCGAACATCACCTGAACGGAGATTATCCCTACAAACCCCCCTTAAGTGGAATGATTGTGGGGTCCGAGGAGAACGTGTGGTGCCGACTGATAGCAGCCGAATTGGGAGAGGCGAAGTGACTGGAGGCCATTCTGCCCGCTGGAAGCCGTGTCGGAGGACCGGATCATAGTGGAGAGGAGTGGGGTCCATGCCATTGGTGAATACCAGTACCGGAGAACCGCGCCTGAGAAACTTTTCCCTGCAATTGTGATCGAGGAGGCTAGGATTATCTTCCCAATTCCCTGGGCAGAGAGAGGTGATAATCTGGTGATTTGACGGAGGAAATAAAGCGCGAAAATTGAACACTGAAGGACGTTTACCTACCTGTAAAAACCTACCGAAAAAGGATCATTTCCAGCGGGAGAGGTGAGGTTCTAGGAGGAGCCCTGCAGAGGAATCCGCTGACTGGTCGGAGAGCGAATCCAAGCGGCTATCCAGCCCGGGCAGTAAGGATCGAGAGAGGGGCCCCCGAAAAGAGCTGATTCGGAGCAGTGGGGAGATCTTGACGCGAGGAGGGTGATATTGCCGGAGAGACCCTTTGTCCCCTGCAAGGTGCTGGAACAGAGGCGAAAGGAAGAAAAGGAGTGCCTAAACCATCAAAGAGTAATTCTTCTCGAGTTCCGTGTCATTCTCTGGCGTACAAGCATTTGGAGAAAGGTGTTCGTAAGATAAGAGTGGGAGACCCCAAACACATAGTATTTCCCCTCTGCATCACATCTGATTTGGACAAAACTGACTTTTCAAACTCAGTTAGAGCGATTTATACCGAGAAGCAGCAGGTTGTATTCTTTAAAATATATATTCTGCCTTTTTCATAATACGACTCAGATAATGTTAGAAGTGTGAGCAGAGAAATATAATTTTGTGTATATTTTCCAAAATTACTCATATATAAGCAAACTCTGTATGTGTTAATGAGGTAATCTTATTGTCTCAAGTACCAAATAGAGTGTGAAATTCTCAAACGTAACATTCTTTTAACCATTGCATGGTTAGCTGTTGCAACAATGATTACTCAGTAATAAGAAAATTCGTGAAATAGCTTATAAAACTGACAATTCAGGCATTCACATTGCATATTAAAGTCTATACTGCCATCTAGTGGTGAAAAGCTCCTATATACTTCCAAAATTATTAAATTTAAAATAATAGGGTGAAATAGTAGAATCAGTGATAAAATGTAATTCATGGTCTATACTTACCTTAGAGAGAGTTCATAAATAGAAATGTATAACATCATTTCTTTTTTATTCAGTTCTTATCCTCTGAGCTTGATTTGACCATATATCTGTGTTAAATCTATACAAAAAAAAAACCCCAGAAGAACAGCCATATTCTAGACATGGAAAAATATTGTAACAAATCCACGTCAAAACGTGAGAACACAAAGCCTGATCAAGTAAAATCAGGCCGAGGCAAGTCAATTGCTGACAGGGTGGCCTCCCCTTCTCCCTCGCCCCACTCGTCGGGGGGCTTGGGAGAAGGTGACCAGCTACCCTCACAAATACCAGCTGGGGAGCCGGGATCTGAAACGGCCCAGATAATATTAAATATCTTACTCCCAATTATTGACAAAAAGTTTGAATCACTTCAGGCCTCGCTTGATGCTGCTGTTCTGAAGATTTCGGAAAACACAGCCAGAATTGAAACTCTGGAGCAGCGTACAAGCGATGTCGAAGACACAAATTTACAATTACAAAATAACTCTGAAAAACAAGCTCAACAAATGTCTCAATTCCAAGATAAGCTAGATGATTTGGAAAATTGTAGCAGGAGAAACAATCTGTGCTTTATTGGCATTCCAGAAATAATCAAGGGCTCTGAGTTAGTCTCGTTCCTGAGTCAGGAGGTTGTCATGGGCCTTGGCATTCAGGATGAGATTGATTCCCCTCGTATTGAGAGGGCACATCGCTTGGGCCAATTGAGAGAGGGCCAAAGTGGTCGTCCTCGACCTGTAATAGCCAGATTCATAGACTACACAGAAAAAGAAAAAATCCTAATAGCTTATAGACGTAAAAAAGAATTGGTCATAGACAGAGATAAAATCTTAATCTTCCAGGACTACTCGGTCATGCTCACACAAAAACGCAAGGAATTCACTTCAATTTGTAAATTCTTAGTGGATAATAACAAGCGTTTTGCGCTTCTTTACCCGGCAAAGCTAAGGGTAATAGAGAATGGCCGCCCTGTATTCTTCGAAGACCCGGCTGCGGCCAAACGCCATTTCGAAATGACTGCCTCGCCTCTTGGCAATACGGGTCATACCCGCTCATTACCCCGCACTCCACCCTGAAGAAATAGCCTATCGTGCAAATATTGAATTTGATTGCAAGTGCAAAATACAAAGGTGGTTTGATAGACCTGATAACGTGATGTTTACTTAGAAACTATAAAAAGGAAAAAGGTGAACTCTCTCGGTGGTTTAAGATTACTATAACTCATATGAAAAAGTTTACTTTGATTTCTGGTAATTTCTCCAGAGGTCAAATATGTTTAGATTTGGTTAGGAAAATGTTTGAAAATGTATTGAGATTGTACAAATTTACTGTTTCTGTTTCGCATTACTTAAGCACAAGGATAATTGTTCTTCAAAATGTTGAGCACTGTTTGCGGGGACGCATGGTCAGCACCCTTCATTCTGATCCTCCACAGGGGATGGGTTGAGTCATGCAGTCTCTAGGTTCTAAATCCCCTTCCCCTTTACCCCCACAGACGCTAAATTTGTTATCAAGGAATGTGGGAGGCCTCAATACCCCAATTAAGCGTAAGAAAGTAATAACACACCTCAAACGATTGAATGCAGATATAGCATTTTTACAAGAGACGCACTGGAAAGATTCAGAAGGCCTTACCCTACGAGCAGGTTGGATAGGTGATTGCATATCTGCCCCCATACCTCAAAATCTAGAGGTGTAGCGATCATATTGGCAAGACACCTTCAATACACCATTCAGAAAACAATAATGACCCAAATGGTAGATACTTGCTTGTCTACATCCAAATTAATGATACAAAATTTACACTCTTAAATATCTATGCTCCAAATTCGGCTCAACAAGATTTCTTTCGCTCCATTAAACAGATGTTACTGCAAAAAGACACACCTAATCTCATTATAGCAGGAGATTTTAACTCGGTAGCCAATCCAAAGTTAGATAGATCAGGGAAATCAAGCTTGATCAGAACTCCTGATTCCAACTATTTTGCGGGACTAGCGGTGGAATGTTGTTTGGTTGATCCATAGCGCCTTCTAAACCCGTCAGATCGCTCATATTCATATTATTCTAGTGTATATGGCTCATTTTCCAGAATTGACTACATACTTATAGCAGACCAGTTGATGCCCCTGATTAGGCGAGTGGATATTGATGACATAGTCATTTCGGATCATGCGACAATCTCAATTGTTATCCAATTACCCTGTTCGGGTCAGAAAACTTGAATTTGGAGGTATCCGGCGCATTTGCACGGCTCTGAGCATTTCCAACAATTCTTGACTAATGCATGGGCAGAATACTTAGATGACAATATAGAACACTGGGATAATTCTATTCTTTTTTGGGAGACTTCAAAAGCAGTCATGCGGGGAAGGATAATTGCATATGTCTCAAACCACCGTAAAAACATCAAAAGAAACTTACGAGGCCTTACACAAGGCCTCGGCAGACTCTTACATTCGTCATATGCAACTTCAAACAGAAGCATCCCTAACAACACATAGAGAAGCGCGACAACTATTGGAAAGCTTTTTAACATGCCAGGCCAAACAACAAATTGATTTTACAAAAAACAAGTATTTTAGATGGGGTAATAAAGCTGGTAAATTATTGGCAAATATGACCAAAACTCATAAACGCAGAGGACATATAGTGCCAATTAATACAAATTCTCCTAAGGGTCTACTTACTAGCTCAGAAGAGATTATGATGGAATTTCATAAATATTACTCAACTTTATATTCAGGCACCCCGCCAGACCAAAAATTGATGTCTAAGCTACTGATTGAAGCAAAGCTTCCCTCATTAACTTCTGACCAAAGGGAGATTCTCGCAGGAGAAATTACTTCTCAAGAAGTAAACTTAGCAATTAAAGGATTGAAATTACATAAAGCCCCTGGTCCTGATGGCCTAACTGCCGAATATTATAAATCTCTGCGTGGAGAAATTCACCCAATCTTGACTGAACTTTTTTGCAAACTTCACAGAGAACGACCGCCTTACCCATATTTTAATAATGCTCACACAATCCTCATACCCAAACCTGGGAAGAATCCTCAGGAGGAGGGCTCTTATCGTCCAATTACTCTTCTTAATTTAGACTATAAATTACTGGCAAAAATTTTGGCTAATAGACTTCAAGACATAATCCCCCATTTGTTAACCTCACACCAATTGGGATTTGTCAACGGACGACACTCGGTTAAGGGGAGTACGTTCGGCAATTTCGGCCATTGCAGCCTCCACAACAATTCCTTCCACAAACATGCTTTTAAGTCTTGATGCGCAGAAAGCATTTGACACGGTGTCTTGGCCATACCTTCATGAGATTCTTTCATTGAGGCGCTTTGACAACGACTTTAAAGCCTTAATAGCTTTCTTTTATACTTCCCCCAACACTTCATTGCTGATTAACGGTCTTAAAAGCCCAGTTCTAACAATGTCCCGGGGGACGCGCCAGGGATGTCCTCTTTCCCCTCTGCTCTTCAATTTAGTCCTGGATCCCATGCTCAGGGTCTTGCAGAACTGGAGTCTCCTAGAGGGCATTAAAATCGGTAATCAGGAGATAAAGCGAACAGCCTTTGCTGATGAAGTATTGGTCTACATATCCAATCCAAAACACTCCCTACGACCATTGATGGCTTGTATTGCCGAATTTGGTCAAGTCTCGGGTTTCAAGGTTAATTTTGAAAAATCATCAGCCATGTATCTATCAAAGGAAGTTACCAAACCAACATGGGCACACGATATCCCTATCACGTGGATAAAGTCCTCTATGACATATTTGGGAATCTCTCTTCCGAAAAATATTCACCTACCGTACTTTATAACTCAAATATCACTAAGTCAATTCTGGAAACTGAACGAGAAATAAATGGGTGGGGTAGACTTAATCTGTCCTTGGGAGGTCGGATCAATCTGATAAAAATTATTAATTTTCCTAGACTACTATATCCTCTGCAAATTCTCCCCCTACTCTTAACAAAATCAGACTCATCAAGAATAAACTTGACTTTTCGTAAATTCATTTGGAATTCAAAAAGGCCCGAATTGGACTCACAAAACTACAACAACCAAAAGAGAGGGGAGGCTTCAATCTACCAGATGTGGCTCAATATAACCAGGCGGCTCAGTTAAGACACTTAAGGGATTGCATTCATAACACATCCACATATACTTGCACCTTACTTGATCAAAATTTCCTTCCGGATATAGACCTTCGTGCATTTATTCACATGCACAAACAGGAATTATCAGACCTGGTTAAGGATAACCCAATTCTCTTCACTAATTATAAATTATGGCATCAACTTTGTAGACAATTCAAATTAAACCCACATGCTTCGCCATATCTCCCATTATTACGTAACCCTGAATTCCAAGACTGCATGGCTTCCTATCCTTTTACATTGTGGGAAAAACTGGGAATTTCAACAATTCGCCCACTAATCGATAAGGTGTCCCGTAAACCTATGATGCAAGACCAAGCTTCTTCTTCTTTCCCTCCCATTCGTGCTCATAATTTGGCCTACTTTCAATGTCAACACTATATTAAAACTGTTTTGAACAAGTTCTCTCCGGTCGATTGGGATAACCCACTAGACCCAATTTTATCTAAACCAGTCCCGTTACATCAAGCTATCTCACAACATTATTCCATAGCATAGATTTAATTTCAATAATTCTAAGACAGGTATTGCCAAGTGGCAGGATCAATTCCCTTCTATGACCCCAGACTACCTATTGAAAGCCTTATCAAAACAGTTGCGTTTAATCCCAGCCATGACCTATTCAGAGATGTTTATCAAAAAAAATTCATAGAGCTTATCTCTCTCCATTTAGACGTTTTCAGATAGGTATGGCAGATAATCATAAATGCCCAAAGTGTGGAACACATCAGGCAGATCTAACACTGTTTGTGGGATAAAGCGTTTCTGGGTCCAGGTCTGGAGATATTCACTTGCCCACTTGATAAATTATGTCCCACTCTCCCTGGAATGGGCAATGTTCGGAATCTTGCCAGCAGAAATTAAGGTGACCAAGGGCTGTACTTGCTATTTCGGCGGCAGCTAAAAAAATTATTCTGCAGGTCTGGGCTCAGAAAGAACCACCCACATTTTCACTATTTAGACAAAAACTTTACCATGTCTTTCGTATGGATTGGATAGAAACCTCTTTACAAAAAGAAAGCAGAGTTGAAAATTTCTTTAATACCTGGGAAAGCCTAATAGACCTTTTACCGCAAGCTACATGTATACAAATTTGGAAAAGCTTTCATAACACAGGATGGTATGAATCACGTATGTGTGCCAGGGACCCGCCGATCGAACATCTGTCTTCTGAATAGCTGGTTTTGTGGGGAGGGGAGGGGTGCTGGCCTGCGTCCTCGTGCCTATACATGTACTTGTCCATTAAATGGTATCAATTCAAAAAAACAAAAAATAATGTACTCTTATTGTGCTAAAAGTACCCAATGTGCTTACTTCTTTTTGTGGTCAATCTCATAAATAAAATGTTTAAAAAAAAAAAAAAGCTGGCTCCTATGATCTAAACATCTGGAATGGGCAGCACGGTGGCTCAGTGGTTAGCACTTCTGCCTCACAATGCTGGGGTCATGAGTTCAATTCCTTACCATGGCCTTATCTGTATGGAGTCTGTATGTTCTCCCTGTGTTTGCGTGGGTTGACCCTAGTCTCTCTCTCCCTCTCTCTCTGTCTGTGAGTGTATGTTAGGGAATTTAGACTGTAAGCTCCAATGGGGTAGGGACTGATGTGAATGAGTTCTCTGTACAGCGCTGCGGAATCAGTGGCACTATATAAATAAATGGTGATGATGATGGATTCTAAATGGCCCCATAGAAGGTGTCTGCAGTTCTGAATTGCTCAAAACCAATAGGCCTAGAAGTATTATAGATTGCTGGTATTCTACAATTAAAAAAAAAATAATTCTCTCATCAAAAAGGAACTAATTCTCATACCTTGTCTCTAGAAAATGTATCCACCTTCCAATTTATTAAAAAGCATTTTCCACTGCCCGTGGGTATCTTTTTTTCTAAAAAATTGATGCTTCTTTATTGAAGCAGGCACAGTTCTTTTCCAGCACAATAAGGTTGTAAAATATCTTGTTTCTGCGTTTTTTCAAGAGCCTCTAAAGTAGAGCCCAGCAGAAAGAACCAAGGACACTTAGAGATCTGAACCTGTGTAACCTCACTGAGTAAAGCGCCCACGTCATCCCAGAACAGAGCCATCTTTGGGCAGGACCACCAGATGTTCACAGCAACCCCGCCAACATAGATCAGATGTGGTACTATATTGGTTTTCAACCTAATTAGGACCAGGTACCACCTAAAATAGATTTTGTAGGTGTTTTCTTTCACAAGAGAGGAGATAGAGGTTTTTGAGATCCGCTCTCTAATCGTTGACCAGGTGTCCTCATCTGGAGGCCTGCCCAAGTTAGCTTCCCATTTAAGTTGGTCTGTCTGGAGGTGATAAGGAGATTATATAAGGTGGAAATAAATCCTCTCTGAAAAAGTTCTCTGACACAAATAGATTCCAGTGGGTTCAGCTTCCTCATAACATCGGGTTTTGAGAGGGATTCGACATGTTTTACCTGCAGGTACGCGAAAGGGCTGACCTACGGGAAATCAAATTTTTCTTTTAGGGACGCCAGTGGGATACAGTGGCCAGAGTGAAGTACATCTCTTATCAGCCCGATACCCCTCTCATGTGCAAAGATTGAAAATGAGAGTCCTGGGGAGAAAGCATCTCAGAGAGGGACTATGAAAAAGGGTATTGTAGTGGTCTTAAAGTGTAGTCTGCAGTGGTCCCATAAGTAACAAGTAAAAAAGATGACATGTAGTCTCATAGTTCTGGGTAAATCACAAGCTGGCATGCCCAATAACGAGCCCAAGAATGACACCCTGCAAGAAGAGGATTTCAAGTCTATTCACCGTGGGCCAAGTCCTCCTAAAAACCATGCTACCGCCTGGCCCAGATGGGTAGCACTATAGTAAAAGGTTAATGTCTGGAAAGCCCCTGCCTCCATTATGTGCAGCTCTGCCTAAAGTTGCAAAGCTGGTACGTGGAGGTTTATGGCGCCATACAAATTGGGAAAACCAACTATGCAGTTATAGTAAAGTGGATATGGGTACCTTCACCGGAAGTGTTTAAAAGAGTGTTTGGTAGAGTAAACATGGTAGTATGTTCATTTTGAGGGAGACAATTCTGCCTAGCCAAGAAATAATATTTTGTTGCCATCTGAGCAGATCCAGCTTAATTGTGTTAATAACATGTGGGAAAATTGCTGAATACAGAGTGTCATAAGTGAAAGTAATATAGAGTCCCAAATATTTTAATTTCGAACACTGCCAGGAGAAATTAAAATTACTGTTAAGGAGATCCAAGGTGGGGGGCGGCAAATGAAATGCAAGGGCATCAGTCTTGGAAAAATTTACTTTATACCCTGAGAGAGAGCCATAGGCAGAGAGGATATCAAATAAGATTGGATTGGAGGTGTGAGGTGAGGTCAGTGTAAGGAGGATATCATCCGCAAATAAGCGGAGTATATATATATATATATATATATATATATATATATATATATATATATATATAGTCATATACTCGTCGCCAGGGGCTATATCACAAAAGCAAAAATCAATGTGATAATGGGCATCGAAATATCTTATTTCTGGGCCTCTACTTTAGAAAAAAAAATGCACTTGGGGGCATCGCTTGTAAGCCGAAGCCACAGGACACAGATTCCCTGGGCTCCTGAAGGTGAAACTCCCTGCCGTCTATTTGACCATCGGTATCTATTTTTCTGCCATCATAACATTTAACTGGCTTCCCCATGGTGTGAAAGGAGTGAGTTTGCCTTCTTTTGGCCACTTCCAAAGAAGAATGATAATGCCTCACAACTGTGGGGACAGTCGTGTGGTGCAACGTGCCCTGCCGGCTCTGGTCCGTGAACAGAGCTGCCTCTACACTCTCAGAGACGTCTGGCTAATGGAGCTGCATACTTACCTACTGTGCCTGGCACTTGTTACAGCTCCCCGGGAGAAGACTGCAGACAACCCAGGACTCTTTCCTGCACTGGGACATTGGCTTGCAGTTTGAAGTGAAATATCTGCCATCTTAGATCTCCCTGCCAATTGGCCAACACAGAGCAAATAAGGTATTTACCATCCTTGATATCTTCTTCCCTTATAAAGCACAAAACTTATTACTTTGAGCAACTTGCCCTGCTCTTCCACAGCAGTACCTCACATCAGCTATGTGGACAATAACGGACACAGATTTCTGCCACCAAATCTGCAATACTTACAATTGTCTGTCTTTCCCCTGTTGTCGCTGGATGATAACTAAGGTGCCTCTTGGCATTCACAAATACCCTGATTTTCCCAATCATTTAAATTCTACAACCTACCTTTCACCAAGATTATTTTTGGATCCTGCTTGTATACATGTAAAATATAAAATTCATATGTTCCTTGACTAATGACTGCAGTCTAAAATAACAAAGAAAACTCAATTCTTTATTGCCAAAAATGGATAAGTTTAGGAGTTCATCTACCCCTGCAAAATCACAAGTCTAACAGCCGCACAGGAGACCCTGTTAACGAAGTTGTAGCGAAATAGTCTATTGGTGACTTTGGGGTTCTGCAGTACCAATACGCTATATGCCAACCAAATTAACGCTAGAAGTTGGTAGTTTGGGCCATCAGGGAAAATATTTAATCATGAATGCAAGCTCTGGCGTCTAAATTTACAGACGGTATTAAAGAACTTAAGGACCAGATTTCTGCGACCACCAAACAGGTTACTGTTAAGGTAGCAAAGACTAAGTAACAACATTACACAAAGTACAAAAACAGATTTGAAAAAAATTTATGATTTTGAGAAGCGCTCAGTGTAAAAATCTGCACCTAGTTGATCTCCTGGGAATATCAAGGGTCCAGCTCTCATTAAATTTTCTTAGAACTGACCTCCCTAACAATCTTAATATATCGGATGACTTGAGGGGTCTAGAAATCTAACGAGCACATTCCCTACGGCCAATGAGAGATAATGTTGACATAAAACCAAGAACCATTACCTTGAAAATGTTTGAATCCCTTTAACAAAGTTCATTTGTGAGCTGCCGCAAAACAAATTGGTAAAATTCCATGGATGGACAGCAATCTCCTCCTGTTTCAGGACTACTCATCAGAGGTATCAAGGGCACCCATCTGTGTGAAACGAGTACAATTTGGCTGAAAATGTGGTCTCCTGTACCCGGCAAGGATGCATCTCTTCAAAGGCAAGAACTGTAAGGGCCTCTGCAGATGACGCTCAGGCATTCCTAGTTGAAGAGGAGTCGGAGAGTATGGCTTTATCTGAAGATATTTAGGGTTCATCCATGTCAGTTCACCCAGGCCATGACACCCACCAACTCAGATTTTCACGAAACTTTGTACACCTTATACCACCACATATCTAAAACCCATGTAAAATTTATCTTCTCTAGGCCTCGTCATTTCTGAGCTATAGGGGGTCAAAGTTAAGTAAAATTGCTCAGAAATGCCACTCCCGATTGTCCGTTTTTAGTGTGATATGTCTCACAAATAAATTCACATCTCAGTGCCTAATCCATCTATCACTTTGGAATTTTTATTCTTTGTCAATAACAATATGGGGATTCCAGAAAAAAAAGTTTTATCAATCATGACTGGCTCTGAGAGTCATTAAAAAAATCAGTTAAATCAAGAATCAAGAATCTTTAGAGACGAAAATATTCTTGTGTTCAATAAGCATGATCAACCTGAGGCAGAAGAGTTAACATGTCCCTTTTTTTAAAAAAATTGATCCTTAAAGTATATAATTTAAAAGGTTATGAAAAGAAAAATAATGGGATTTTGATTGCCTGTATGTGTTTTTAAAGTTTTTCTCTTTAAAAACGAAAAGCAATTAGTTATACTTTTGCACACCATGGGGGTAAATGCATTAAGCTGAGAGTTTTCCGGCGGGTTTGAAAGGTGGAGATGTTGCCTATAGCAACCAATCAGATTCTAGCTATCATTTTGTAGAATGTACTAAATAAATGATAGCTAGAATCTGATTGGTTTTTCAAACCTGCCGGAAAACTCTCAGCTTGATACATTTACCCCCAGGGGTGCAAAATTATAATCAATTGCTTTTAGTTTTCAAAGAGAAAATGTGAATCCCATTCTTTTTCTTTCATAACCTTGTAAATTATATACTTTAAGGATCATTTTTTTTTTTTTTTTTTAAAAAAAGGGACATGTTAACTCCTCTGCCTCAGGTTGCTGAAATTTTCTGGGTGATTTCACAGGAATGACCCAACCCCAATAGAACACATATACTAGGAAGAAGGAAGCCTGTGCATATAAAGTGGTCCATTTGGACACAATTGGTATAAATGTGTTATGTGCATATATCTGTCATATATATATATATATATATATATATATATATATATATATATATATATATATATTCACACACACACACACACACACACACACACACACACACACACACACACACACACACACCTGGATATGATGCCAAATAAATAGCAGGATTAACAAGTAATCTGGGTCAAGTGTGATATTACGTTGAAGATACTTCATGATAAATATATTTAAATATCAGTTTCTGAATGTAAACAGCAGTTGGTCAGTGAGGAGAAAACTACAAAATGGCAGTTTGAAGAAAAATACAAGATCTGGACTCTTGCTAAACTGATTTACCATATATAAAGGAATGGATTGAAGACAAGCTACTCAACTATGTGCCTAGTTATGTGGTTAAGAGAATTAGAACGTTAAAATATCCTGTGTGAATTACCTCCCCACTGGTAATAAGGACCGAGTGGCCCTCAATAATACACTTTCCACAACAGTTACTTTTGTAAATAAAATACAAATAGAAATAAAACCATATATCTATATGTCTGCTCTCAGAAATCATACCCTATAGACAAGACAAAACAAATTATCATTCATGGGCAATAATATTAGCTTACTGTATATGAAAAAGGATTGAGAGCCTGACCTCTGACTAAAAAGCATATTCAATTAAGCACCAAGGCTCTCAGTGTTATCGCAATAGGCGGATTTCCCTTCGCAAACAATGCGCAATGTTGCGGTACAGCAGTGATGGGCAAACTTTTTCAGGAGCGGGCCAAATAAAAAAGAAAAACTTAAGGTGGGCCAATATAATTTATTAAAAAACTCGAATATCGAAATATATAATACAAATTTTTTGAATGGGACAGGAGGGTGTTATAAAGCAGTGTTACCTCTATAAGTGCAGCGATCGTACAGACATAGCACTTATTTCAGCAGGTTGTTGCAGATCCGTCTTTCTGGTGAGCCACTAACTGACAACACAGCAGCCAATCGAAATCCGCCTAAGTATATGGCCCAGCCCATCTCTTCTCACATGACTTTCAGCCATTAGGGAGCGGGCAGGTGTTTGAGTGATTGACATACGAAGTGTCCTTTTAGGAAAGAGGATGAAGTGTAATGGAGGAAATAGCTGGGAAGGCATAAACATGAAGGTTCTGACACACAGGGTCAGCCCTAATAATTTTATGCATATTTTAATAAAAAAATTTAAAATATTGGCGGGCCGGATAGAGCCTCTAAGTGGGCCGGATCTGGGCTGCGGGCCGTAGTTTGCCCATCACTGCGGTACAGTATTAACAAAAAAAAAATGTGCAGCCGCTCATAGCCGCAATGTTCGGTCTTAATTGAATATGACCCCTGGCCTGAGTGAAACGTTTTTAAATTAATCATATGCTGGAGACTAATGATTGCTTTACCATAACTCAATATTTCTGCAACAATTTACTTTTCCTTGGTTAATCACAATGATTCCAATTGTTAAGGAATTCAATATTCCATAAACTACATACATACACCTCATGGATACTTTTTTTAAAATTAGTACATTATACAAAACTGCACATAAGAAAATAGCTTCAACCACCGATATTGGCTCTCATTAAAACTGCTATTAATCCCTGTCAAAAAACCCTTGCCAGCTAAATTAACAGCCAATTATTTTGTTCTCATCAGCTTTCAATCTACTTTACGAGTAATTACTGTCACTTCTGGTTGTGAATAAGTGCGAACAGTTTATCTATGTCTTTATTACCAGCTAGTTTAGTATGTATAACACTTGCATAGTTTTAATAAATTGAATTACATTTATATCATTCTGTACAGCAGTTTTCTATATCTTAAGTGTAAGCTATTTTCTTTTTTGATATATCTCTTATAACTATATGCTAGAGACTACAATGTACTGTCTTATTTGGCAGTTGCTCACTTATTTTACGGATTATTTTTTTTCTTCACTAGTAGCACAGGGGGTGAAAAAAACACCTGTTTTGCCTTTAACCAAGTAGCAGTTTTCACCACAAGTTCTTATTTCATCCTTTGTAGTAATCGGTTGTAGCCATACAATATCTGTGGATTAATAATTGCAGTGTAAACTTTAATGGTATAGCAGAAGTACCTTGGGCCTGGTGAAAAATCTCAGCTGGGGCCCTCCTCACGTCACCACAATAATTATACCTACAACCCAAAGAGGTATGCTAGAACTGTCTTTCTATGAATTCTGAAATTAGAACGTCTCTTGTAACTGCTAAAATGTTGTCTGGGGCTTCCACAGATGAAATAAAAGAGAAAAAAAAATTAAGCAGCACTTAGCCCATTCCGAATATAGGAGACTACAGGAGGCTTGTCTAGGGCCCTAAGGCCCTTGTGATGGATAGAGGTTGCTACCATTATTACGCCTATTGCTATGCCACCTATGAACAGACCACCTTGATCTCAAAGGTCTAAAACAACAGAAGTTCTTCAAACTGGTAAACGAATAAATAAATAAAATTATCTAAAGTCACTTTGCAAATATATACCTAAATGTGCATTTTAGGTGACATTTGCAGCATAGGGTCCTGACTCACTGACCTTGAACAACCACATCTGGTTTGGGGACAGTAGCAAATCTTCTGTTGAGGGGATCAATCTCACCAGGAGCTAGGAAACCCTGAGGGGATAGAGCAGGAAAATACAGTAGACAGAATGCAGAGGAGGAAGAGTATAATACAACAAGATAAAAGGGAGTTCCACAAACAGCATTTCTGCCTTGCATTGTAGCTACAATATAAGTAGATCATTTGTAGATTATATCTATATAACTTTGCAACAATTGCAAAAACATAACAAATCACACCTAAATGTGCAATTCCATCTAAAAACTGAATTTGCTTGTTTTTTTATTAACTTTATTAAAAAAAAATCAAAAAAAAAATCAATCTGCTTATCTAATTACCTATAAGAAGAAATAATGATTTGGTAATTTTTTTCCTTTGGGTTTTGATTCAAGCTGTAATTAATGATTTACAGCTTGCCACATTATGTGATTACCACAATGACCACAGTCAAATGAAATATGATGTAGTGAGCAGAGGCACTTTGGAACATTTATAGCATTCATCCCCCCCAACCTCCTGCTACAATTTACTTTTCCTTGGTTAAGAGTCACGGCAGAGCCTCATAAAAAATATATTTTAGCTACATGAAACATTCTGTTTAAAAAAAAAAAAATATCTACGTGGAATTAAACCTTCAAACATTTACCAGAAAAAAACATTATTTGCAAACTCATGTTCTGTGCTTACTTTATTTACCACATATTTTATCTCTTCTTGTTCCCTGCACTTCCTCTATGCACAGTCCTCTCTGCTTCTAATTTACCAAACTTGATCACCATTTTTCACTCACACCCTCTGCTGTTCTTCTAACCGCTTTACAACTGCTAAGCAAAAGTTAAAAACGCACATCTGTACCACCACCAGGGGCGGGCTGGCCCGGGGGGCAGATGGCACCCGGGCCGGACAGCATAACAGTATTTTGGGCCGCCTGGTGGTCCAGTGGTAATGCGATGGAGACAGCCTTTGCGGTCTGTGCAGGGGCTGTCACATCGCAAAGTACTCACTGCGGGGGCATCATCCATTCACAGAATGAATTCTGTGAATGAATGATCCGGCTGCAGTGAGTACTCTGCGATGTGACAGCCCCTGCACAGACCGCAAAGGCTGTCTCCATCGCATCTCAGTAACAGCTACATCACCAGATCATGTGACCACAGTGGTCACATGGTAGGAAGTGTAGGCGGGGCTGCTGGAACTCTATGGTCTGTGCAGAGCTGCAGCAGTTCTCTATGTCCCTGGAGCCACTCGTGTACAAAAAGGTAAGAGGAAGGGGGAGTTAATGTGTGTAGGGGGGAAAAATTGAAGCTGCAGGGTATAGGGATACATGTGTGACTAAAGGTGCTGGGACAGAGATGGGCATGTGTGACTAAAGGTGCTGGGACAGAGAGGGACATGTGTGACTATAGGTGCTGGGACAGAGATGGGCATGTGTGACTAAAGGTGCTGGGACAGAGATGGGCATGTGTGACTAAAGGTGCTGGGACAGAGGGGGACATGTGTGACTAAAGGTGCTGGGACAGAGGGGGACATGTGTGACTAAAGGTGCTGGGACAGAGGGGGACATGTGTGACTAAAGGTGCTGGACAGAGGGGGACATGTGTGACTATAGGTGCTGGGACAGAGGGGGGCCTAATTATAAAACTTGGGTGATATATTGATTTAATGCCAGGGATTGTTGAAGTTTTCTAAATTTCATGTACCCATTTTTTAATTTTTTTTTTACCAAATAGGACCTCCAAGGATCCAGAGCCAAAGTAACCAGCAGCCACAAGTGGTGACAGTGACAAGAACAGGTAGGAGAGAGCAGGACAGTCTGCCAACTATCCTGAATCTGGTGGGACAGTCCCGAATTTGAGTTTCACTTAGGACAGTTGGGAGGTATGTACCGCTTCACCGTGTACTGCTCGTGAAGGCAGTACTGTGTGCACCTAACAGTGGTGCACACAGTATTGCCTGTGTATTTTTTCTCTAAAATGATATCCATGCTACATCATAGGGGGTTACCCTGTCTAAAATGCCCAGGCTCCCCAGAGCCTTAATCCAGCTCTGGGCCTGGGCATAAATATATATATATATATTAAATATATATTGTACCAAAAACCACCCTTTAAGGATGGGCCGCTAGTTATGGGCCAGTGCTGTGTGCTTGCCCCCCGGGCTAAAGTCTGCCAGCCCTCCCCTGACGATTGGTAATTTTATCATTTGCTTTCCCCTGCACCAATACAATATGAGCTTATAAAAGTTACAATATAATTAGAATTGCTTATCATTCATATATAGCCCACATGTATTGTCCAATTTTATTCTGTTGAAATAAATTCTAATTGTTCAGATTTTTAGCTTTTCTGCCCTAATCTGCATAACCTATCAGTTTTCATTGAGCTACTAAAAGTGGGTAACTACATTAATTACCTGACACTGTTGTCTATAGACTATGTAGCCTAAGCCAGGCTGAGGGCTTGTCCACACAAGAATGTTCTCAAGCTAGATTCATAACAGTATGCAACACAGATATAAAGTGCGATTCAAATAGGAGCAAGGTGTCCGTCGTTGCCTTGCGCCTTATTTTTGTGGTACTGATGGTGTGAAAAATAAGCTTCATTCAGTGATTTTTACTCACAGCTCTAGGGGGGGTGAAAAAAAAGAGCAGATTTAAGCATATTTTATCACGCAATTAGTACCTTAACTGTCTACATTTTGCACGCCAAAAGAACTTGCAAGGCAAATACAGAACTATCACTCTTAATTGAATCGCCCCCTTGGAGTGTCATGGAGATCCATTTACCCTACTCTGCTATCCACACTAACATTAGTGATATAACCGGCAACTCTAAAGGTTGTCTGCTGTGTATATTACTGCTGGAATGCTGCAAGGTGTCCTTTAAACACATGGAGACTATGCCTAAGTACAAAAAATGTGAGCCATATCAGTGATGTTTTCTATGTATTAATTATGAGGATTCTTTCATATACAATTATGTTACAGTAAAGAGCCTCCGCAATATTCTCCTTAGTTAGCATTTATAAGTTTTCCCATGCAAAATGGCAGATGATAAGTTATCTTAACTAGTCTGCTGCTAGAAGTGAGGGTAAATCACTGTTATGCTGCATAACTTTGACAAAGTAGGTAAACTAAGATTAGAACTTAGTGCTTAATAGAAATGCTTTAATATTATAAGTATAAAGATTCATGGGTTTGTTATGCTTTTTTGAACATTGTGCAAGAAATGTAACAGGATTCCATAAAAAAAGACAAACAAATGTTATTTTGTTCTCACTTGTGTGACCTGGTGCCTTAACATGAGTTAAATAACTATAAGGTGGGCTTTTTCAAATTAATGTCTGTTACACAGTTTATTATGGATTTATACATTATTCTATAGTATTTAGTGTATCGTAGGAGTTTCTGTTACTTGGGTAATTTTGCATTTTAACTGATAATGGGTTGATTTCTGTAATAAAATACTGGTGTTCTCAATCTATAAATTACTATAAACCTTCAATTATCGCTTTCATATTTATATTACATATTTTACTATTATTATTGTTAATGGTTTTATTTAATAATTGTAGCAAATAATCTGAGTCTATATATACCCTTTAATACCTTTGTCTGTGTATTTTTGTTTGCTGACTTCCCCTAGAACTTGTAACTGTATTAATTAATATTTATATTACAAAATATTGTATTATCAATAATAATTTTCTTCAAAATCTCACCTCAGACATAAGACAGCCTAGAATATAAAGTGATTGGCCCCACATATGTGGCAGCTTTCCCATGGGTATGCGATCCACAGTGTGCGGATGTTCATACTCTTCCTCAATCTGCAAACAAGATGTCAACCAGCTGAAATCATTCACATATTGTAATTTCCCTAGTCTATACAATATGTTACATGCATGATGGCTCACCCTGTCTTCTGGAACACTGTATAATTCTGGAACTAGATGCACACCACTCTTTCCCTTTATTAGAACACTTTCAAGTGCCTCTCTGTATTCTTGTACCTGGGGCACAGAAAAAAAGTTGACAGAGGTCAAAAAACATTTTCAGATATTATGGAATATTTTACAACACACAATAAACTTCAATGTGTCACCTGCTCCATGTTGCCAATGAAAATTCCATCAAGGATTAAATAAGTCCAGAACAGTGGCCACTCACATTCAATGTTCTCAAACAGTTTCAACTCTGCAGGTTCATAATATAGTCTGCTGGGATCCTGGCACAAACAACAAGCACATAATTATTAATAGAAACCATTTATTTACCTATACAGAAACACATACAAACTACAGGTAGATTTACACGAATACTCCACATATCACCTTATTTTATATCACAGTTAATATTTCAAAGGAACGGTTACCTCTTTTGGAGTACGGTACCCATCCCGCAGAAACCGACAACATCCATAACGGCCCTATATACAATAAAATAATTTAAAAAAAACAACAACAAAAAAACAGAAATTTATCATGATAAAACAGTATAAAGAGCGCAAGTAGGGTAGTAGTGAACTAAGAACAGGATAACAAAGTGGAATAGAAAATATATCAGTGTTAGAGAGAGGATAATGCTGGAACTCAGAAAAGGAGATTCAATGTGTAGACAAGGACAGGACATTGGTAAACGAGATCAGGAACACATAGGGGCACATGTACATAATCTGTCACTGGGCTAAAGCACCAATAAACAAATGCTTGGTCTGAGCATTGAGTGACACGGGTTCACTACAATATGGGGCCCACAGACCTACATTACTGCTGAAACCACAGAATGGAAGAAATCTCTAATTTCAACCACAATAGATTTTTCTTGATTGTGACTACCGCTTACAAAACATTGTTACATACCTTACAGTCAAAATGTGCACAACAGTGCTTCAAATGCATAAAAAACAGGCTTTAAAAGTCTGGTATTAAACAGCTGGTGACCAACTAACTAACTATGGGCAACAGTATGGCAGAATACCCTTTAAAATACCTTATATCAAAAGGTCATCTAGGTACGATATGACAGTCACCCCATTGCTCCTTAAGAGAGCTGCCATGACCGCCATAACTTTCGCAAATACCCTTAGTGCTGTAGCCAGACCAAAGGGTAATGTCCTGAATTGGTAATGGGATTTTTCCATCACAAACCTGAGAAGTCTGTGGTGGCTTTCCTATATTGGGATGTGGAAAAACGAATCTTTTAAGTCCATGGAGGTGAGAAATTTGTCTCATTCCACAGCATTGATCATTGAGTGCAAGTATAAGTGTACCCTCAAGTGTAAGTTTTGGGACTTAATGCTCAGAATGGGCCGGAAAGACAAGTCAGGTTTCTGCACAAGAAATAGGTCTGAGTAGTAACTCAAACCCTCCTACTCCTTGGGGACTGGGACAATCCCTCCTGTCGATAACCGGGACTGAATGGCCCCTTGCAAGGCCAGTCTCCTGGCTCTGTCTCTTGGAAGGGGAGTGGAAAATAAACGGTTTAGAGGCGGCCCTAAGATGTCTAGAATGTAACCTCTTACAAAAAGAAAAGAGCTCTTCCTTCCTGCGGACTGAGAGATGATATTGGAAAACTACTGGAATGGGTCTACCTTTGCAACCAATCAGAGAGCTCCCCTCCGTCTACCTGCACACAATCCAATAAAGCCCAATACAAAATAAGTTACAAAAAGTAGGAATCTGAGATGGCACTTCTGATCCTACAAATGTGTGGATATTCGTCCACCCAAAACAACAATCATGCAAAACATAACATGAAGAAAGAAAAAGGAATCAAAGTATCAGTCCAAAAGTCAAATGAACAAAATGATAGCGGTTTAAATGTACAAGAACCTCAGTTCATGCAATAAATACACTGGAATCCTGATGTCTGTTTTCAATTTAAATAAAAATAGAAGTATTTTAAAAGTTATTATGCCGAAGAGTCACTTTTAAAATCTGGTTTGTTTTGTATTGGAAGTGCTATTGTTCACATTTTTTAGCAAATTGGTAAAGACCTGAAATATGGCCATGACAATCAATCCAATAAGAGAAAATGTAGATAGACAACTGTTTTACATTGTGCATGCACTAAAAATATCTGTTGTGTCATATCAAACTTACATATGAAGCAATCACTTTTTTATTATTATTTACAATTATAAACAATGAAGCTATAGGCCAAGGTAATAGCTATGTACACATTAATAGGGAAATCAATTATGGAACTCAAATAATCTGTTCTATTAGATATGTATGTATTATCCTAGATCAAAACAAAGATTTGTCTAATAAAAACTTTTGTTACTGGGGAATATACAAAAAGTCATCAGTTGCAAATGAAAGAAACAAGCTTTCACCATGACATAGGAACGGTTTACAGTAAGAGTGGACATATGGGGTGATGACTATATCACAAACATAATTTAAGAATGGAAGTTGTATTTCGTAAATGGTATATTTGACTATAAGTAGTAGTGAACAAGATTGCCATTTTGGGTTCAGAAGGAACCCCCTCCCCTACGCCCTGTGAGGCTAAATTGGCAACTTTGGCATTGGGGGTTTTCTTTTGACTTTCTACTTTAACGCAGAAATGCAGTTACTTGATTGGACATAAAAGAAAAAGAGGATTTTTACTCACTGTAAAATCAGTTTCTCTTACTACACTGGGGGACACTGCGTTACCTTGGGGGTATAGTAGGTGGGTCTGGAGTTAGGCACTTATAAACTTGTTTGTTTCCCTGACTCATCCCCCACTATGCCCCTCCTCTGTAGCTGACTTCAGTTTTGTATAGCCAAGCCAGGAAGAGAGAAGAAGCAATCTAGAAAGCAACACCAAAGATAGCACTACTTTCAGAGCAAGGGAAGGCGCGCAGTGTCCCCCAGTGTAGTAAGAGAAACTGATTTTACGGTGAGTAAAAATCCTCTTTTCTCTGTCCTACCACTGGGGGACACTGCGTTACCTTGGGGAGCTACCAAAGCTGTGTCCAAGGGCGGGAATGCTCTGGAACGGCTGTGCGCAATGTTTTGTGTTCAAAACCCTGCATTTGTGAATGCAAAGGCATGCAACAAAGAAACAAGAAGAAGGGCGTAGACCCCATAGAAGCCAGCTGGTAAAGAAAACTCTTTAAAAGATTCCTGAGTGGGACGTGTGAAATTTCAGAAATTTACACCAAATATAATTTCTAGCCCAAAGAAAACAGCTGAGGAAGAATCTCTACCGCTGAATTGAAGGTAGCAACCATCTCCCTGCAAGGATTCCCTGGCCGAAAAGGTTAGCCATCCGATGCCACAACGTCAAACCAGATGATGAAAACAAAAAGAGCCGAACTACGAGATGAGGCTGCTCTGAAAACGGGAAAAGAGGGACGACAACACAAGTCCCCTAAAACAGTAGAACACTGCTCTGTGAGACATACGGCGGACCACCAGACTAGCTGGGATGCGCCCCCTCCTAGAAACTCTTGAACTCCCACAAGGAAATTGGAGCTGTGAATCACCTCCTAAGTTATAGGAAGAACCGACTTGGCTATGGACAAATCCACCTAAGGGTCATTAGATTGAGAGCCGATAGAGAAAACAGGTTAACATGTGAAAAGAACCTGGGCTCCCTCTTAGAGAGCCCTATGACCTAACCAGGAGAGCACAAAGGTATTACCCTGAGGTGACCCACTCTACCTGTTAAAGGATTGATTGCTAAGGCATTAGGCCCTCAATAACAATAATAATAATAAGTTGGTCTAGCTTGGCCCATAGGATGGCACAAGGAACACCCCTCCGACCATACACAGGTCGACCCCTATCCTGCATTAGGATACGGGAATTGCATGAGTGCTACAAATATGCAACAGCACTGCATTCTGAGACCGAATCTCTACAGGTTTTCTGACCCTCTGTCCAAGAAGAACAACTGACTCACTAATAAAAACAATGTGACTAAGCACCACCCGAAAGGTAAATTAGTAAATTAAGGCAAAGGGGTGCTATGCACGTCCAAAGCCATGAAATCAGCCTTCCTTGATAAGAATCTCCCTGTTGAGACATGGGAGATGTTACGAACAAGGAGAACCAAAGATACCAGTAGAAACTTGCTACCCTATTTTGCAAAACAGAAACTCCTGTAACCGAAAGGAAATTCTGCCAAGAGCAATTTGGAACTGTATAGAAAAGAAATGAGCGTGTTCTTTGGTAGGAAGCTATTGAAAACCCCGAACTAGAAGATAAGGCATAAGCCAACGCTTCTAGCGTGGTAGAACAAGCGAAAAGCTGGGTAGGTTCAAAGTGATCACCTGTGAACCCAATAATGCAGTCCTGCTTCTTGCTGAGAGTCTGCAAGTATAATGTTCTGGCTGAAAACGTCTAGCTGTAAGCTAAGCGTTGTGTGTAATAAATAACTTCCACCTTCGGGGAATGTCCACAAATCTATGGATGTTTACCTGATTTCCACAGCACATAAACTATAACCACCCCTGTAAGGCTAAGCCTGACTCGGAATATGGCACCCTGACCTCAGATCAACAGAGAGGATCAACGGATGGAACACGTAAACATCATGGCCTGGTGTCGCTTACATAAAACAAAGAAAGCACACCTACCGCCAGAAGCCTTTGGATACTCATTTTGTAATAGAGCAAATTGAGAGTTCCGATATTGGAACGTAGTCCTGTGAGCATGTGGCTAACTATAGGTATCATAGCTGAATAGCTGTATGCCTACCAGCTATGATGCTGCTGGGTGAATACAAACCACCCCATTAACCCTTAATGTGAATAAAGGCTAGAGCACTTCTTCTGTTTGAAAGCCACTAGATAAAATCCTTTACCAGCCCCTGCTGTGTGTAGGAGGACTTCTTTGTCTGCTCCCGCCGGGGACAGCAGAATAAGCGAACTGAAAAGCCACAGGATTGTCACCAACAGGGATTACTTCCCTTGTATTGACTCTGGAGAGTTAGGGAAGGTGAAAACCTAGCCAGCCTATTACTGTTTACCTGGTCTTTGAGAAAAGACAGACTCCGAGTTTAAGATATGAGGATAAACATTTTCCCAACTAGGGTGTCACTAAAACTTAGGTTGAAAACCAAGTATAGACTGTTTGTCTTGCAAATGCGAAAACTGTGTACAGTTTAAGCTGGGATTATCCACCTCGTGAGTGTAATCAGCAAGAATATTCCTCTTGATAGTAAAAACAAGATGGAAATAGACATCCTCTGGTGAGGGATAAACTACATCCTTATTTTGACTGTAGCAACAGTCAAAGATAAAATCCTCTCCATCTGTGAAAGATGGTGAACAACAGCATCTTTGTCCGGATGGTTTTATACCTGAACAGCGTAATGCTGCTTCTGTGTTAGCGGACAGATATAAGCTGTGTGGGAGCTTAACCAGCACAGTGTAAACATGTGTAGAAGCATGAAAAAGGGTATACTCACGTACCATTTCAAACTTAAAAATCACCTTAATGTGTTCGGCCACCAGACGTGACAGTGATTTAGACCAGACCTGTTTCTGCAAAACAGCTGACACTGAAATGGGAGCACCCTGTTTGTAGACCTTAGCCCCGCAGTCTGTGCCGAGGCATTCGGGCTAGGCTGTGGAAAAGATAATTCAAAAATTACATTTCGCACATATATAATGTCACTCCTTTTTCCCAGTTGATCCGTCAGAAAACATAATGAAACGGTAGGCAAAGTAACAGGAAATAATTTTGTCTAGCAATATACTTTGAAGACACATATTCACATAAATATATAACAATTTCAGAGTGTGCCAACCAGCGAGTAATCTACTCCTGGAGGAGTCACCGATTGTAGGCTGATATAACAGCAATAAAAAAGACACAGAATAAATCTGTTCTATATTTTAAACAGGTAATATATATATGTGCTATTATGGAAATAGAAACCACAACACCATGTAATTAAAACCGTGTATATATCAGATGAGCCACAGCTCCTGATGTACACATATATATACATATTGCAATACAGACCAACCAGCCTACCACGGGATAACACTGTATATTAATTTTGTGCCACATAAATAATGTAGAGCATATAAAACAGCGTGTTTATTACCCTCTAGGTAATTCCTGAGACATACCGCATATCTGGAAAACTGTATAAAAGTTACCCAGCCACAATGCTTGTGGAACTGAGGCTATACATAACAAAAGGAATTTTATATATATATATAGAACTCCCTTTACCAGAGTTATGGAAACATTCCATTCACAGTCACCATATGGAATATCATACAGCTATGTAATCCCATATCAATGTATATCTGCCTTAAAAGAAAAATATGTCACAGGAGGATAGGAACTACCAATATTGTCAAATAGGTAATTCTATAATATATACAGCAGTCACAGGATCCTGAAATAAAAGTCCTGACTGTGTGGCAAGTAGGCTGACAATCGTTTACAAATATGATTAAAAACGATCCAACATTACCAGGTGAAGAGAGGCAGTCAGGAACAGCATGCACTGATGTGTGTGCGCTCCGGATCCAAGATGGCCACCGTTCGCGCCATTAGGGAGAGAGAGGGAGGGAGGTGCACTCCCCTCTCCTAACATGTCCGCCCCTGCTCACCGCCGCTCAGCCCATATACAGAATATGGCTGCAGCCGGGGGAAAGTGAGAACCGCCGTGCTGCCGTGCCCAGGGTGCGTGCGGTCTCACTGACAGTTTCATCGCCTCCACAGAGCGCGATGCCTGTCCTTCTCCCCCACCGCTCGTTGTCTAGGGGCAGAGGAGGAGGGGGGGAGGCTGCGGGCAAGTCTGCGGGCGGAGAGGAGAGGTGGAGACACCTTCACTCCCGCCCGCATATCTGATTGTGGCCGCGGCCGTGTATAAGGCCAAATATATAATAAAAAATGGCCCAAATGAAAAGTTTGCCTTTAAAGGCATAATTAAAACAAATTAAACATGGCCCCTTTGCTCGTTCTCTCTAGGGGATGACTGCCGGCAGAGGTGCGAGGGAAGCGTGCTGAAGTGCTGCTTACCTGTGCTGGAACTCAGAGTGAATTAATCCCCGGGACTATTCACTCCTCTGGGTCTTTTCAGTCAAGCGCTGCACCTGAAAAGGAAAGAAAAATAAAAACAGGAAAACCTAATGCTAAACTAAGTATAGGCAGGAGCCTATACAGAAGTGACCTTTCTCCAGAAGGCACTTACAACAACTGAAGTCAGCTACAGAGGAGGGGCATAGTGGGGGATGAGTCAGGGAAACAAACAAGTTTATAAGTGCCTAACTCCAGACCCACCTACTATACCCCCAAGGTAACGCAGTGTCCCCCAGTGGTAGGACAGAGAAAATGTGTGTTTTCTAGTTTTGAACTCCACTGTTTGGGTTCTAACTGTGAAAAAGACGGAGGATTATCCTGGAAAATGGTGGCCATACATTTTAAACATTTTTGCAGTATTGGTAAAGTCAGAATAGCTGCAACAGGCTGGATATGAAACATAGATATATAGATTATGGTAGTCAGCAGCACACTGATTATTTAAACGGAGAGATTTAACAAAGTAATGGATGCTATCTAGAAGGGTGGATAATACAATAGGATTAAACAAGAGATTTTATATTTGGGTCAGGCGACACCTGTAATTTGTCGATGATTTCCTGCTTAGTGATTTCCACCAGCTGCGGATCCTCCACAGCAAAAGCTGGAAATGAGATGACAGAAAGAACTCCAGCATCAATTTCCTTGGACGTAGAGGCTCTTGGAAGCATGGATTGGAGAATAGACTGGTAGAGAGGATAGAGATAGTCAATGTATTGCAAGGATCAATGACAAGGCTTGCAAAGAATAACCATAGCAATTATTGTACCTGACAATGCTGAACCTCATCAGACAACACATGAATAACAGACTGAGGTCCTCCCTTAGCACCAAACAAATTCAGATCATCCAACGTTTCCAGGGCAGCCTGGAAGACACAAAATTTATGAGGTTAAAGATTAGGAAAAATAGGTGTCAATCAGGGAACAGGAGAACATAAGTGAAGGGTAGAGATAGCATAAATGTAAATAATGAAAGTGTACCAGTTTCAGAACAGGAGAGGATAAAAGAAAGGTAGAGGATAAAAGAAAGGTAGAAGACAGTAGAATAAGAAACAGGGAGAGGGGCACATTATGTGGTACACTCCACTAGTCACCTTGGCCATTCCAACTGAGCTGGCATTTAGCTCAGAGATGCCCTGGTTTGTCTTGTCACCACGTTCCCACATCCCAAAGTCCTACAGAAATATACAGACCACATTACATAGAAACTTCAGTACATGATCCAATTATTCTATGTGATTTGTGAGCTATAACCTTCAGTAGGCAACACTCTTACCGCTGTTTTATATGCTGCTTCTATGTAAAACACCAAATTCTGTATAAAGTTCACCTCATCTAATGTGTAGATTATATGGAGACCTAAAAATAAGTAAAAATATTACAAATTGAATGTACATACTATAATATAAAAAAGGAACTTGTTTTCCTGTTCTTACTTTAAATAATATACTGAGTGTTTCTCAGAGAACATAAGAGGGAACAAGAAAACATGGGATTGTCTAAAAATAAAAGTATCTAAAAAACAAAAACAAAAAAAAACAAAAAGCAGGAATAATTCTGTACCCAGTGAGTTCTTAAAAACATAATTACTGGAACTATGTTTAACAGTAGAGCAAGTAATACTCAAAAGTAAAATTTTGCCCTGACTAGTTTATGCTAAAATACTGGGCTAACACTGCAATTTAGTGGACATAAGTAGAGTAGCATAGGTTATGTAAAGTCAAGATAGTAAAATTTAAATTTCAAAAAACATATTACAGTTACACAAAGCACCTTGTTTCAGTTTAAATTATTTAAATGGTTTTCCACCATTAGAAATATTTACTCTACTGACAATACTTGCCCTGCCACCAAATTAACTACATTCGTTTTTCACTACCATTATTCTAGGAGTTATTTATTTTTGTTGCCGTTTCATACAACAACACTGATGCAACTATATCAATGCACAGAGCTGAGCTATGTTATATTCAAGGGCAATGAAGATGAACCAATGCACAAAGTATATTTTTGTTTAAAAAGAATGGTGGAATGTGTGTGCAAATAAAAATCACATTTGTCAGAATGTGAAAAACCCTTAAACAATATATTAGTGCTGCATTAATAGCACTTTTCTATTTATGTTATACATTTATATAAGGTATCAGTCCTAGAAAACGTCACAGAGCTAGGTTACCAGATGTGGTCATCTGTGCCAGGAACAGCAGATAAATGGAAGTAGCATCAAGTTGCAGGTGACCCCACTGGTCATCTCCGACAACAGTGGAACAGGTACACGTGTTATATTTGGCATGTAGGGAATCCTTGGTACTCTGGCTGTATTTAAATTCTTCTATTTTGGAAACCTACAGAAAGTGCACATAATAAACAATTCTCAATTCATAGTGTATTCATGTTATACTAAAAATGTACAGGGTGTCACTCACCGGACTGTGAGTGCCTCTTCTCCCGTTGTTAGGAACCGTGGCCGCCCGCCATCCTGATGGTCTGCGCATGCGCAGCCTCTATGAACTCTTCAGACCTGTTGCTTTTAGTTAATTGGCTGATCAGGCAACACTCCCTATTTAAAGCACCTGTGGTCAATACCTCGTGGCCTGATCTTGGAGTCTCATTCCCTGTGAGTCTCTGAAGGTGTTCCTGTGTTTCCTCGTGTCTTCAGCTCCAGCTGATTCCTCGCTACTGCATTACCGGTTTCCAGACCGCTTCAACTCTCCTGTGTTTTATTGTGTCTTCAGTCCCAGCTGATTCCTCGCTACTGCACTGCTGGTTTCCAGACCGCTTCGACTCTCCTGTGTTTCATCGTGTCTTCAGTCCCAGCTGATTCCTCGCTACTGCACTACCGGTTTCCAGACCGCTTCAACTCTCCTGTGTTCATCGTGTCTTCAGTCCTAGCTGATTCCTGACTACTGCATTGCCGGTTGCCAGACCGCTTCAACTCTCCTGTGTTTCATCGTGTCTACTATTCCTGCTGACCTCCGCGAGAATCATCATTGCTCCTCTCGTGTTATGTTCTCTGTCTGTGTGCTTCACAGACACGGATTACCGCTACCACTCTCCTGTGGTCTCTACTCGTGTCGGCGTTCAGCCGCTCAGCTATCCCTGTGTTTCTCTCGTGACAGCCTGCTCAACTGAACCGCGGTATGCTTATCTTTAATTGACTTTACCAGTTTATTGCATATCCGCTTGGACTGTGTTCTGCTCATCTACGGAGTCCTCTATCTCACGAAGTTATAGATGCTATTGACTGTCTCATATGTCCTGGATCTCAGTAGTGACTTTGTATCTCCAAGCAGCGCTAGTCATTTGCTATTATATTATATATACCATTGGAATCAAGTTCCTTGTGCTCTCCGTGTTACCTTTGATGCTCCATTCATCTACCCTAGTGCCTATCCTCATCTATATATGCAGTGGTACAACTTGCTGAACGCAGACCACTGACTCCCTGTTTCCTATTGGCACCAGTTACAAGTTTCCTCACTATAAGCAGTGGTACAACTTGCTATACGCAGACCACTGACTTCCCCGTTACCTACTTGCACCTGGAACCTGTCCCATCATTACAAGCAGTGGTACAACTTGCTGTACGCAGACCACTGACTTCACTACCTCCTATCTATCCCTGGACATTCCTCTCACTATAGCAGTGGTACAACTTGCTGTACGCAGACCACTGACTTTCCTCACGTCTTCACGTCCATCAAGATCCTCGTGTTCATATTGTTTAACTCATAACCTGTTGCTGCTAGTCATAGACTTTCCTCTAGCATCCTCTCACCATCTGCTGATTCTCCTGTTCCGCTAGTCACCCTGCTACCAGAAGACCACTGTGTGCATACACTACTCTGGTAAGACTACATCTGGTGATATCCTGGGCAAAGACTCCTAGTGCCCGTGACACAGGGATTGAGCAAATCATTATACAAAGACGTAGATGATTTTAAGACGGTAGATAAAAATCCAATTATTTTGCATTTGGTTATTGAACATCATTAGATAATCATCATTACTTCTGCAACAGT
Source organism: Mixophyes fleayi (assembly GCF_038048845.1). NCBI lineage: Eukaryota > Metazoa > Chordata > Amphibia > Anura > Limnodynastidae > Mixophyes > Mixophyes fleayi. The sequence goes on from NC_134410.1 coordinate 88,162,318, forward strand.
ACACCTATCAAGCTTGCAAAGTGTTTTTGTTACATTAAAGTGCAAGTAAGAAAACCACATAACATTTTTAGAAAATAAATCACATTGCATTTACAAATGCATCCAAGCTTTACTATTTAATCATGTATCTGTAACAAAGCTTGAAGTGGTTATCTTAAATCAAATGCATGTGATTTTCACATATGTAAATAACCACATCACACTACATTTAAAATGTGGTCCCATTGAGATGAATGTAAATTTTCAACTGTGTTAATGCGCATTAGACACACTGAAACAGAACAGTGTTCAAAAACACACTGCAGCACAATATGTTGCACAAATATGTACAGTTTCATTTGGTATGTTTTTATTTATTTAACAGTGGGCTACATATAAGAACTCAATACTTACACACTTGAGGCCTGAGTCATTAAGGAGAGCAAAGCATAAAAAAGGAGTAACAATTGCACCTGGGCAAAACCATGTTGCATTGGAGGGGGAGGTAAATTTAAAATGTGGCGACAGATTTATACTAGATCAACTTTAAATTTCAGTGTAATAATAGAGCTAGCAAGTATTTGTGTGATAGATGAAAAAACAGTCAGTATTTAACTTATGTGCAAAATAATAAACTAATTTGCACCCCTTAAATTGTAACATGGTTTGTCCCAGAGAACATCTACTCCTTTTTTGCCTTAATGACTCAGGCCCTTGGCCTGCTATAAGTATATTAAAGGAGATAGATATTTTTTTTAAATACATGTCCTACAACTGATGATTTGCAAAAATGTGTATTAATCCTTAAGCCTCATACCAATACATTTTATTTCTGGCATTTTTAACACTAATAAAAAATTCACCAATACCCATGTTATAAATTGTTATTTAAGGAGTGTGACCATATTTACCTGTCTCATCATACATTGCAAAAGACCTCTCATGAGCTTGACCACATTCTAAGGGGAATCAAAGCAAAAAGTCTATTAGTGGTATGAAGACTCAAACCTGGCAGAATCTATACTTAAATATTTTCATTTTGCTGCTGTCATGCGTGACCTAATTTTTTATTTTTTATTTATCTATTTTTTACATTTACCCTCACTCCATGGTCAGTTCACCTTAAAGAGAGTGGCAAAATACTTCTTACTGAGCAAACAAAAGTACATAAATTAAAAGAACAGAATTTGTTAAATTGTATCATCTCATCTGAGGATTATAGGTACCCATCTTAATTTAAAAATCTACCTTTATTTTTCATAATTAAAATAAATTTATAAAAAAAAAAAACACAACGAAAGAACAAAAGTAAAAAAGTGAATTTAAAACTGTTGAGTTTACTTGTAATCTCTTTCATATATTTTGATATATCTCCTAACTAAGCCAAAATTTAATTAAGTTTTTTTTGTCTGTTATAGCAATAGCTGCAATCTAGGTTCTTTTAGCTGTTGATCCTGATTTGTTACAACACTAAATAAATATTATGCTTGGATTCTTCAAAATATTTATAGAGCTGGATACAATTATTACACTTTACTCACTCATACCAGAGATCCAGATAAACTCCTGTGGAGGGCTAATTCATGTCCCTATCATGTAGGCTTATCCATCACTGGCTCAGTTTTCAAGTACCGTATTTGCCGGCGTATAAGATGACTTTTTTGCCATGAAAAACATGCCTCCAAGTGGGGGCGTCGTCTTGTACGCCGGGTGCACTTCAGTTGGGATAGACATAGCTGCCATAGTGGCCTTCCGATACTCGCCCGGTGCCCATAGTGGCCTCTCGATGCCCGCCCACCTCATTCTACATACCATCCAGTATCGCGCGGTATCCAGTGTGGCCACGGCGGGTCATCTGCGTGGCTGCGGCGAGCATCAGCAGCGATACAGGGGTGCCAGCCTTTTCGGCGTGACCGGCCCGTTCTGCCCGGCGGGAAGCAGCGGCGCTCCGGCCCGCCCCTTGTCTACGCAGCTCGCACATGCGGACTTGCGCACTAGTGCCAATTACAGGGAGATGCAGGGACTGGCCGGAGGCGCTGCGGTCGCGTTGTGGCCGTACAATGGTGACAATGACAGGTACTGTCTGACGAAGGGGGCGTGTCCCCAGAAACATGTTACCTATCCCGTGGTTTTGCTGATCCAATGTTTATACTCTTGATGTGTCTGTCATACTCCTTAATAAACTTGCACTGTTTTATGTTTATTGTACATGTTTGATAACATCAGCCTTGTGACAGTTTTCCTGCAAGTCATAAGCATTCGAATATAAATTAACATGTTGAAATCAAATCTGATGTTCTTTTACGTTTTATTTGGTGTGTGGAAGGTGTGCGGAAGAGGGGGTAGTCTTATACGGCGAGTATATAACAAACTATATTTTGAGTGGAAATGTTGGGGGGGTTGTCTTATACGCCCAGTCGATTTATACGCCGGCAAATACGGTATGTATCTGGTGATTTATTATCTACCTGGCAATGCTCCACTGAAACTCGGGGCTAATCAGGGCTAATTGATTTAGCTTAGCTGCTATGGTACTTAATCCAAGATTGAAAAGTTTTTAGCATTTAATGGTCATGGTTAAGAATATAATTTAGCATATTAAAGCCTGAATTTAGTCAGATAAACAAACACGCGTTTCATTGGGATAACTTTGTCAAGGCAGGCCAGTTTGAAATTGGAGTGGGACTTTTAAACTGCTTCTGCCCAATTGCTGGTTTTCATTATGCAGTTGTCCATTGGTTGGTACTTGGTGAAATATTAACCCTTTCTAATCCAAATTAAATAACATTAGATTTGTGATATCACTGTGTTTTTACTAATTATTATTATACGACAACAATGATGTATATCTTACTTCTAAAATTTACTTTTAATTCCACTATTAAGTATAGCAGTCATACAAAAAATCCTTTTACTTTACATTTCTTCACAACAAATAAACTTCATATACCTATCGCTTCAATTATTTCACATTCAAATAGAATGTCTCAATTGAGCACACATTCACTACACAAATCATGTTTAATGTATTAAACAAATTTTGTTGGCATATATTTGAATTAATTAATTTGGATAACTTTTTAATTTCTAATTCACATTAAATATTTATACTCCAGAAACGCACTATCAAATAAATATAAATATTTATAATTAATTTTCTATATGCTCTATTCATAAATAACAGGATATAACACTTGACTCATTGCTAAAATCACATGGTATAAAATAAAATCATATATATTCAATCTAACCTTCAAAAGTAGTGTTAAAACAAATTATATGATTATGTTTTAAATAATACTTGTTATAAACTAATTATTTTATCAATACCAAATTGTTAAGATAAAAGATTTACATACTTGTTTTTATTAATGATATTTATATCACAGTTCTCAGTTATAAATGATTATACCTGTTCTATTAATTATGCATAATAACAATTTGCCAAGCTAAAATATTGACAAACTTCTCCTTCTTAATGACATTTACTTAATCCCCAGTTTAGTAGGTTGAATACATTCTGGTGGATGATGCAAAGTACTATTTCAAACTATAAGCACTTCAAGTGACCAATTAGCTGTATGCCCGAATCACCAAATCATTGATATAAATGTATAAAATCACAAACAAGACTTAACAGAACTTAGTGTTTAAGACAAAAACAAGAAAGATGCATTTAATTAAATACTACTAATCGAGTGATAGAAGACCTGTTTGCAGCAAAAGACTGAAGTGTTTCTATCTGAAAAATGAGGAATGATACAACAGGGACAGTTTGTGCTGTGAAGAGAAGAACACATCTATTCCTAACCAAGACCATGAAATGCCAAAAACTTAAAAACTTGCCAAAAAAAATAATCAATGTAGGATTATGTAGGATTAAGTTTCATGATCAGCCCCGAGTTTCAGTGGAGCATTGCCAGACAGATAGAAAATCACCAGATACACACTTAAAAAACTGAGCCAATGATGGATAAACCTACATGATAGCGACACAAATTACAATAGCCAGTATCCCTCCAAAAGGAGTTTATCTGGCTCTCTGGTATGAGTGAGTAAAGTGTAATAATTGTATCCACCTCTATAACTAGATTTTATACTTATGTTAAATCCTTATCTTTTACTCCATTGGGGGCACCGGACATTGGGGTATTTCGAGTAGTATAGGAGCAAGGGCACTTTAAATTTCAAAACCTTTTAAGTGTAGCTCCTCCCCTTCCTCCACCATACACCTGCCTGCCGGAGCACTAATCAGTTGTTTTCTAACTAAGCCCCGCAGAACAGAGTATGAGAACACAAATATAACGAGAGAACCAAAGCGTAATAATGGGGAGGGCGTCCGGTGTCCCCCAATAGAGTAAGAGAAAAGGATTTAACATAAGTATAAAATCTAGTTTACTCCTTCCTCCTATTGGGTGACCACGGATATTGGGGGCATCCCCAATTCATCTTTTCCGGGTAGGGGGAGGCGGTGCACAGCATCTTCATCCCAAAACTGGCAACCGCAGATGCAAACACATTAAACTTGTATCAAGCCTGATGAATTACTGCCATAATCCATCTTTCAATAGATACCTTTGATACTGGCCACCCCCTTCTATGGGCCTCATATAGGACCAAAAGTCTGTCTAGGGAATATCACAAGTCCTCTGGACACAGGTCTTCAAAACTCTGACTACATCCAGATATTGGAGAGTCCTCTTCCTCTGGAGATCTACTGAGAACAAAAGCCGGAATAACTATGTCCTGGTTAAGGTGGAATTTAGAAATCACCTTAGGCTGGAATGAGGGTCTGGTCCGCAGAACCGTCCTTATGGAAAACCAGAAATTTGCAGGACAAACTGCCTTTATTAACAGATCGTCCAAATAGGGAATAATCCTGATTCCACTGGACCGTAGCAGAACCGCCATGATGGTCATGATTTTAGTAAAAACCCTTGGGGCTGTAGCCAGCCCGAAAGGAAGCGATCAAAACTGGAATTGGTGAAAATGAATGGCAAACCCCAGAAGGCAATGATGACCTTCCCAAATAGGCCTGTGTAGATTTGCATCTTTGATATCCAATATCATCATATACTCGTTCTTTTCCATGCCGTTCACCAATGATTTCAGGGACTCCTTCTTGAATCTGCCACCCTGAGCTGGGTGTTTAGGGTTTTCAGATTCAAGATGGGCCTGAATGAACATCCGATTTCCGAACAAGAAAAAGGTTTGAATAGAAATCTAAAGTCCTTTTGATGATTTGGGACCGAAACAACCAAGTATGGCCTGAACGGCAAGATGTTTTGTCTGGGCTGCGGGAAGCCCCGCGGTGAAAAATCTTCTTGAGGGAGGATCCAAGTAGGTCTATAAATGTACCCTCGCGCCACAATCCCTCTTACCCAGGCATCCGTGGTGGACTTAAACTACTGATTCCAGAAAATAAGTAAACGGGCTCCTACCACAGAAGAATCTGCGTGAGCAGAATGGCCATCATGCAGTGGATTTGTCAGGGCTTCTGGACCCTCAGGCTTGTCTCCCCCTCCGCAAATTTCCCCTCGGGTCCGACCTCCCACCTGTAATTTGCCTGCGGGGGGACTGGCCCCTAGACTTTCTGGATGAAAATTCTCTTGAGAATCGAAAGGAGCGAAAAGTGGCTGATCTAGATCTTGAGGTATTCATAGGAAGGAAAATAAATTTTCTCCCTGAGGCCTGGCTGATAATCTTATCTAGCTCAGGACCAAATAACACATCTCCAGAGAAAGGAAAAGACTCAAGGAGTATGCTTGGACTCAGTATCTGCTTGCCACGCTTTGAGTTAAATAGCAAGGCGACCTGAAATTGATGAAGCTGAAACTCTAGCTGCAATAAATCCAGCATCTAAGGCTGCTTCCCCAAAATATTCCGTGGCCCCCTGAACCTATTCCAGTAAAGGCAACAATTCAGATCCAGGCCTAACCAGTTTTCAGGCCTTCAGAAAGCTGTTCTGCCCACCTCTTTACTGCCTTGTTAACCCATGCAGAGGCTACAATGGGTCTTAGAGAAGCCCCTGCCACCACAAAAATAGATTTAAGCTTACATTCCACCTTTACGGTCTGAACCATTTTTAATGTTCGCAGCATTTGGAATGGGAATTGTTGTTGCCTTAGACAACCTTGCTACTGAGGCATACACCTTAGGTGGTACCTCCCACTTTACTGTATCCTCTAATGGAAAAGGATAACAGTACTGCAGTTTACCTGAAACTCATGTCTGGTCCATGCCTCACCCGGCAAATTCTCAAGCTGGTGAGAAGAAGGAAAAGATATACCCTTCTCAGACTTCCTCTTAAATAATCAGGTTCCCATAATATCCGGAACTTTTGCATCCTCAATATCCAGTACCAGGCGCACCGTTTGAATTAGTTCATCAACTCCCTGTCGAGTAAAAAGAAATTCTTCAAAATAAGAAGTATCCTTCTCAGAACCACCAACAACTTCATCCACTTCCAAGGAGAGATCATCAGAATCTGATCCCAATTCCCGCTGGGGAACTAAACATCTGTGTTTGCGAGAGGCCAAAGGTATGGCAGGATATAACATCCTTCCTAGGAAGAAAGAAACTCTAGTTAAACCCTGCACAGAGGTTGCCAAATTTCTGGCCCATAAAGGCTTCTCCTGGACTGCCTCCATGGGACACACTAGCCTTTGGTTAGGCCTCAATCCTCCACTATCTACCCCTGAGGCTGAGGGGATTTGGGAAGGATTCCTTTCACGAGAACGGATGAGCTGAGCAATCTCAACAACAGCATTAGCTAAAAACTTAGCCCAAGCAGGCTCCACTACATCAATACTCAGGCACAGACCGCAACAAAACCTCCAGCTGACAATCTGCATAAAGGACATTTGCGCCTGACTGCCCCAGAAGTAATTTAACATGGCATTAACAACATGTAATTTTTTACAGACGTAATTTTTACAGTCTTTGCTCCAGTAGAACTCCAGTTATCAGACATAGCAGAAAAGGCAGAGAAGAGAGTAAACAACAAACAGAACACTTAGCAAACTAAAGAAAAATGAACCTGTGTAACAGATCTAGGCCTAGTAGCAGAGTTAGCATGGAAGGGTAGAGGAGGGCTTAAAACAGTTCTGCTACTTCTGGCATGCCTCGGTCACAGTGAAAGAGCATGCTAAGGAGGAGGGTCCAAGGTTCACCTTATGAAGAAAAAACTCCTCCCCTAGGCCCAGCAAAAAGATGAATCCAAACACCTGACGCACGGAGAAATGATAGTTAAATGGAGGATGAGAGTAAAGCAGTGTCTGCAGCTGTAGAGATCAATGAGATCTCAAAAACAGAAACTACAAAAAAAAACCACTTACAACAGCGCTGACTACTGAGATACATACCATCCAATAATAGATCCGTGCAGTGATAGAATAAAACCCTTTATTAATAAAACCATATAAAACAAAGGCAACCACTGGCCAGTGGAAAAATTGCACATATAAATGTGAGACTATGAAAATATCAAATAAACATGCTGCAGCAATCAAATGATAATGTCAAATCTGATTGATCCCTCAATGATTATATAACATGATGAAATTGTCCCGCAGCGTGTGAATCACATAGTCCAATGACCCAATAATAGCAGGCACGAAGTGAAACGATGAAAAGAGTAGTGTGACCACACTGGTAATCACTATAGTTGATATCACCATTAATAGAAGAAATATTGACTTCTGTAAATCGTGTACAAATTGCACAGTGGTAGGCGACAGCCGTCAATCCCGGTAATACAGTCCCATTAAAGACATTGATCTCACTCACTGGATATATAATCGGTACTATACAGACCTGGTCCGATGTTTAGTCCCGTAATTAGGTCTGCAAGTATATATACCTCAGTGGGCAATAGAGCTGCATAGGGCCCGTGATGTAGCCGTAGCTCTGTACATCGGCTTGAGAGTGTAGACTTCAATTTCGGCTGTACACAGCCGTAATGCCGCTGGTGGATATGGATCTCGCGGCTGAACGATCTTCACCAAAAACCACTTGCTGGAACTATGCGGTAGGATTGCTGGGTCAGTGAACTGGACAATCAGGGGCGGATTGGCCATAAGGCTTACCGGGAATTTTACCGGTAGGCCGGGGACGTAATGAGGCCGATTGCAGGCTGCTTGATTTTTTTTACATCTTTTTTTACTCTTTTTTTTTTGTAACATTGGGTGTTCGTCGACAATCAGGGCCAGCCTAACATGGACAGCGGATCAGGGGTGTCAGTGGGGGAGCATCGCTGTGGCTGGTCCTTGCAGCTTGTGGCCGCTGAACTTGTCTTAAACCTGGCGCCATCCTCGTCTTATCCAATAATAAACAAAGGCATTCATCTCTCGGTGGAGGGGCGTGGTGTGGTCACTCTCTGGATCCCCTGTGCGGTGAGCTGTCAGTGTCTCCGGCTGCAGTCATGTTGGTGGTGGGAATTGGTCTGGGCTTCCAGAGTTGCTGCGTCGTGGTAGCCAGAGCCGGAGGATTGAGACTGTGGCGAATGAGTACAGCGACCGCAGCAGCCCGTGAGTATACCTGGCGCCGCCATGTTGCCTGCTATTAGCTGCGGTGCACATGTTGCTCGTTGTCCACTGCCATTATTACTGACACAGGTCAGAGATAGCCGATCCAGGGTGATGTGTCTAAATGACCCCTTATCATAAGCTGCTGCCCATAAGGTGTCTGTGTTCTTGTGAGACTGACATGCTTTTCTTTCAGAATGTATAGAATCAAATCTACTCTTTCAAAGAGAGATCTCTGCTATCATTTGCTTGATGGCATGTATTTTGTAATTATTTATTGTAGGTAGTGATCACATTTCAGTATTGAGCACCCTGTTTGCTGTATTTGTGTCTCTCTCTCCCTTTCCTGTATTCTATTGTGGTTCACCTTTGTGTTCTTTAGACTCAGTTTGCTCCCAATGGCACACTATTTGGATTTGGTGAATGCAGATTACCCAGCATTTCAGATGTGGTTTAATAAACCCTATGGAGGAAGTGCTGAAAGTATACATGATTGTTCAGTATGAAAACTGGACTGAAGTAAATGCAGTTTATTTTGTTGTCTTGTGTCATGTTCCATCCAGTGATCACTCTGCTTGTGTACTGTTGGCACTATGTTAACCTGCAGTACCAGTTAAGATGCATTTGCCAATTAGTGAATGTAGCTCAGACAGAACTGACCAGAAAAGGAGGGATAGCATTCATATGGGCCTCTACCAATCCGCTTACTGTTGAAAAATATTCCTCTGCTGTGCATGCACATTCGTCACACCAACTAAACAGCTTTTAACTGTTCTACAGGTAACTAGTGGAAGGAGATGTTGACCAAAACGATCAGTCTTTTTTTTTTTTTTTCTTTTTTTTCGGTTTACAAAGTAAATGCAAATGTTGATTTGCTATATAGCAGGTGTCAATGTTATGGCAATGTAATGGGAGTGAGGACAGGGGAGCTTATGACAATGTAGTGTGTGTTAATGTAGTGTGTGTGGGCAATGGGGCTTATGTCAGTATAGTGTGTGTGGGCAGGGGTCATATGGCAATTATACGGGGGTGAGGGCAGGAGGGCATATGGCAATGAAATGGGTGTGAGGGCAGGGGGGCTTAGTGCAATTAAATGGGGGTGAGGGCAGGGGGGCTTAGGGCAATGAAATGTGGGTGTGAGGTAGGTGGCGACTAATGGGTGATGGTGGGGCAATTTAGTTTAATAGTGGGGCCTATTAATTTAAGATGAGGAGGCAGGACTTTAATTGAATGCGAGGCTGAGATTTGAGCGGAGGGCTATTTATTAAATGTGAATTTGAATAATTTAATGACAAGGGATGGTTTTGGAAAAAGGTTATATTTATTAAACTTAAATCCTATTTATTTCTGGGCCTATTTGGAGGTAGGGAAATAGGTTAATTTATCAAATGTGAATACTATTATTTTAATGGGGCTGGAGGGAGGGCTAATTAATAAACGTGTGTGCGATTGATTTAACGCCAGGGCTCATTGGAGTTTTCTTAATTTCATGTACCCATTTTTTTTCCAGATATGACTCACAGCATTCCAGGATCCAGACAAGCAGCAACTGCGCTTTCACAGGTAGAGAAAGCGACAAGAACAGGACACACATACTCAGGTACATACAGTGGGTGCACAGACACAGACACAGTGGGTACACACACATAATGGGCCCCGCCTACCCTTTATTTGGCCCCGCCCACATGAGGCCACTTTCAGACTCTTTTCCAGGGCCACTTTAAGTTTCCAATCATCCCCTGTGGACAATCCTACGGCTCAGTGCACCACTGAGCCAATGGATTGTTTTGAAGAATCCAAGCATAATATTTACTTAGTGTTGTAACAAAACCAGGGATAACACATAAAAAACCTAGATTGCAGCTATTGCTATAACAGACAAAAAACAAATTAATTACATTTTGGCTTAGTTAGGAGATGTATAAAAATATATGAAAGATTACAAGTAAACTCAACCGTTTTAAATTCACTTTCTTACTCTCTGTTTTTCTGAGTTTATTTTAAATTATGAAAAATGAAGGTTATTTTTTTAAATTAAGATGAGGATCTACAATCATTACGGGATGATACAATTTTGATTGCACTACATTTAACAAATTGTATTCTTTTCATTTCTGTATCTATCTCAGTAGCACCTCAAAAGGTCATATAGATATGTAAGCTAAATAGAGAAAATGCTGACTACTTTGAATAATGGTCTTTTCAATATAAACGGATGCATCATTTTTTCTTCTATATTGAGCAAATATCTGTATAAACAGTGAGTTCTGATGTTACTGCTTAAGTGTTCATTAGGAGAATGAGTATAAGAAATTAAGCACCCCTATTGTAATTTATTATGGATATTACAAGTCATCTCAGATTTTTGTAACCGGTAAAGCACTTGGCCTGCACCTGTATGTTCATGGAACTGCTCAGTGACTTATAATAAATACCCTTTTAGGTAGGTTTTAGTGAAAGAAGTGCAGAACTCTGTGTAATATGTGGAATTTAGTAGAATGTGCAGGGGTATTATGTTGTAAAGGGGTAATATAGTGTAATGTATGCATGCATATAACAGTGTATTTAAGGCTATAATTGTAACCCAGTGCTGGTCAAATTCCAGGTCATGGCACCCTGGTGACCTGAGTATGCCACTGTTCTGATGCCCCATCCATACACATTTAAAGTGGACTGCTGACGGAACAATCTCAAGTACATCAACCGGAAACTATTTAAAACTGGCTGTCGACAGTCATGTCTCCTATGCACAGCATTAAGTGACGTCAGGTTATTACAGCAGCCAAAAAGTTTTTTCTATATCTCCTGAAAATCCTTGTCACTGCTAACTGGAGTTTCTATTTAGAAGTACAGCTCCTGCAACTAAAAATCACAGCAATACAAAAATGTGCATGGGAGGTATTTAAACCATGCACCAGTACTAAATTGTTCCCGGCTTCTGCAGTAGTGAGGATAGTGGGGGACAAGGATTCTGTGGCTAGTACGCTATTGAAAACGAATGCTCTATGGGCTTATGAGGCAAAAGTGGAATTTTTTTGCATAAACAAGATAGTATACTTGCAAAGAAGGTAAATTCTACAGTCCAAACAAATGTGAAGTATGACGGTGGGAATATCACAGTTTGGGGCTATTTTGCAATGTCAGATGCTGGACTGTTTGCAATGACTGATGGAATAGTGAATTATGGATTCTACCAGCAAATTCCACCACATACAGTCAATTGATACTTAAGAGTGTGTTGTTCATGTCAGGGCCCCCCCCCCAAAAAAAAAACACATGCGAGAGCTTTGTTTCGGCAGCGCTGTCCTATACAGCAGCTGCGGCACTGTCAAAGAAGAGTTTGCGGCGGTGCTGTATACAATACAGCACCGCCGCGGACGCTTCTTTGACAGCGCCACGGCTGCTGTATAGGACAGTGCCACTATGGTTGGCACTTAGTTAGCGGAGGGGGGGGGGGGTTTCTGGAGACCCAGAAACCCCCCCCCCCCCCCACGTGCGTCACTGCATGTGGTAAGAAAATGGACATAGACACAAGTAAATTCATGACAGAGCTGCTAAAGCAGAAGAAATATTTTATATTTGAAAGGTTGACTGAAATAATTTATGTACTGAACCGAACAGTTCATGCCAGACGCACTAAAACACTAAAGAGTTAACGCTAATCAGCCAAAATACCTCACTGCTGGCGAAGTGTCTGGAGTTACTAAATGTAAACATTCACAAACTCTTTTCCAGCAAAAAGTGCATGTTGGAGCCATGTGGTCAATGTGATCCATTCAGCACTAAAACCATTTAAGAACGATAACCTGGAGCACACCATAATGGTTCCACCATAGGACAATCAGGAGGCTACCTGAGGAACATTTCAATTTACTTAAGGGGCATACGAAAGCATAGCGTTTCAGGGCTTACCTGATGCTCCTTGACAGGTGTATTAAGCAATATATTACAGAACGAGAGTCATACACTAAGACCAGATCTCTTATGCTGTTAAAATCATAATCATTTTGAATCAATGTAAAGAGATAATTCTATAATATTAAAGGGTTCACAAATAATCTTTAACCTGTAAACTAAGTGTTTAGTGTTGTGATATTCATTATAATTTGGCACTAGTTTTTTGGGAGTTGACCACTCCCTACAAAGGTGCTGCAGGCTTTATAAGATGGAGGTTCAGGGGAAGGTTTTAAATGGAACACCCTGAATGTAAATTTGTATCACTAGCTTAGGGACTCACCTACCTGACGTCCGGCAGGTGAGCTTAACCCCAATATAGCTATATTGTGCACAAAATTCTCCTTTATGTTTATGCTGACACAGTGATTTTTAAATTCTGTTTGTTTCTGAGCGCCGGACAACATTTTTCTTTTATTTGCACTTGCACATTGGTCCTATTTGTCCTTGGCTGCCGTTTCAAATGATTTTATACACTTGTACACATTTCATTAAATTTAAAGAAGCGCCCTTTTTTCCTTTCACTATTTTCTAGTTTTTTGGGAGTTGACCACTCCCTACAAAGGTGCTGCAGGCTTTATAAGATGGAGGTTCAGGGGAAGGTTTTAAATGGAACACCCTGAATGTAAATTTGTATCACTAGCTTAGGGACTCACCTACAGGAGATGCCTTGACGTCCGGCAGGTGAGCTTAACCCCAATATAGCTACATTGTGCACAAAATTCTCCTTTATGTTTATGCTGACACAGTGATTTTTAAATTCTGTTTGTTTCTGAGCGCCGGACAACATTTTTCTTGTAAATTGAATATGTAGCTGCCTTAGTTGCTGTAGCCCAATATCCACTCCACCTCCTGTTTTATATTTGCGCTCATTTAAATGAAAAAAAAAAAAATTTGGATTTTTATTTGAAGTCAGGAGTGATTGAAAATGCAACATGTTTATGCATATAAACCATTCCCCAAAAATATTTTCTTTCTTGCTGGAAATATTTGCAAGCAGGATTTGTTTTACAAGTATATAAGCATTCTTTTCAGAATATGACTCTTGTTGGCCTACATTGGCTTCCTTTAGCATAGTCACACAGATGCACCCCTACCTGGTGCCACCTTCATTAAAATCTTTTATAAAATTAGGAAGTCAGGATGTGTTGTCTTTTCGTTCCTCTCCACCTCTTTCCCTTGGGTTTGTAATCCCCCTCTCTTTCCCATCCCCTTGCTGAGCAGACATTCGAAAGAATTAAGCATGTGGTTAGGTATCCAGAAGAAATGCACCTACTACTTCTCCACTGAAGAATCATTGACCTCTCAATACCCTGAACACATTGCAAGAAGGTGTTCCTTTAGTCCTGTAAATTACAGGTAAAACATGTTATTAGTACAAGCCCACACAAAAATTCACACCTTGGGTATCCCCTGACTTTAGAAAGCACATTCTTAAGGAGAAGACCTGACAGACACCTAATTTGCTTCCTAGAGTTAGAGAATTAGTCTTATTGCTTAAAGATAAGCTCCCTTTATATACCACAAATAAGGAACAGGAGCTAGGGACACAATAATATGACAAAATTATTAATCTACGCCACAAATATTCTATGAAATGTCAAATCCAAGTATTGTAATTAAAGTATTCTTGCTACTGAAGGCAGACTGATGCCTTTAGGACATGTGAAACAGCAGTAGGCACACATGCTCCATATAGTAATCATGCCCAGCTACTGGACAGATGTACATAAAGAAACAATTACAAATTTTGTAGTAACACAGATCTGAATTTCCATCTGAACCAATTCCAAATCTCAATCTACATAGAGTCTCCACTGATACATATTTTAAACGCAGCTAAGTTATATAAAATTCTAAAATTTTATAAAATCTTCACCCAGATTCTTCAAAGACAGGCTTTGTGGTGTGTGTGAAAGTTGAAAAGACAAACAGGATTATAGTACTCAACGTCATATATCAGGTAAACAATTGAATATTTGACTCTCATCCGTGCTAAATATCCCATATATGAACCTCAAGAGGGCCTGTAACAAGCATTACAACTTGTTTGAAGAGCTAAATTGAATATTCTCCATTTCACTGCAAGATGATGACACAGAGGAATGTATATATTAGTCATTGTTATCCATCTGTGCAAACTATGAGCTACTAAAGTAATTAAGGTAACAAGTGTTGGGTATGCCAGTTCATTGTCATATTTGTGGCCCTTTCTGAAACTGGCTGTTCAACAAGGACATATGTATGTAATTTATGGATGTCCACATACTTTTGACCATGTGCTGTGTGTATACAATACAAAAATATATATCTAATCATATAGGATTATCTATTCGTACTGTATGCATATATAGCAGAATATGTGCATACGTGGCTGGATTCAAACTATATAGTTTGTGTGGTTGAAGTCCCATGTCTAGGATATCTGCTATGGTCTCAATGATTAGTAACACACCTAACACAGAGTTAATTTAGAACAGAAAATTAATTGAATTGTCTGGTTAACCAGGAAACTACCTTTGAGAGTGGTTAATTAACCCCATCAGTGCTAAGGACGAGTCCCATTTACTCTTAGCACGAAGGAGATTCAAAGAAGTTAAAATAATACTTGCCTGTCTCCCACATCTTTTTTTCCTGTCGGTGGTGGACAGGGAAGATCAGGGCTTAATGAGGTCATTGCACCGATGTACAAGGATGTCATTAAGCCCAGCCCCCTTATCTACTGTCTGCAGAAAAACAGGCAGGGGGTGGGGGAGAGGACACCAATTGTGCCATGTCTCCCACATCTTGGCACCTAGAAACTAACGGGGCCACTTGTTTGAAAGAGAGGATTCAACAATTAAAAGATAGTATCTGGTAACATGTTTGATCACCAGACATTAACACCATATACTACAGAAACCATAAAAAAAGATGAGAGCAGGGGGAGCTATAATTCCCAGATCTTTCCCATTCTGGCTTTAATAAACTTATTTAATGTGGCAGCTTCAAAATAGTTTTTAAAATGGAATGCTTTGTTGGGCTACTGATATTTTTCCTACACATTTCATTAAAAACTGTGCATACTAAAGGAAAAAAAAAAATCACAACTCCTCCCCTTCCACCTTCATACACCACACGTTCAGTTTTTTTAAACTGTCCTTCAGCAGGAGCCATGTTAGGAGCTGCTGTAGATTCTTTTCTTTTTAATATCGGCCGCTTAGACGACTGTGGATAGTACCACAGTGGGAATCGGAGGTGCAGAGTTGTGCCTCTGATGCCGCCTCCCTGCGCCCAACATTGGACGGCCCCGGGGAACCGGTAATTTCCATAAGATATAGTGACGGAAGGTCCTGTGGAGTGACTGCAGGAAGCGGTCTATGGTAGGTAAACTTACTTAATTAAAGCCACGCTGATGCTCCAAGTATAGGGGCTGTATTTTATTAGGAAATGGCAGTTATTAGTTAGCCTAGGGCCAGGTCAGGTAGGGGTTACTATGACAGTAATGACCCTGCTAAGCACTAGTTTGGTCTGAGGGAGCCGTCCTTCAGAAAAGCAGCCATCTTGATGCTGGGACATAGTGGGAGGGGTTTTATCCCTGAAAAGGTGGATCCTTAGTCCCTACTCTTTGGCATGCTCCATAAGTATATTTGAAGAATGCCAAAAGTAGCAGACCTCTCCAAATCCAGCTGTCCCCTGCTATACCACTGGTGCCTTAAGTTATAAATTGAGGATGGTTTATGAATGATTTTCAACTCGGATTCACTTTCAGGTTCACTTTCTTATGTTTGATTGTTTTCCGTTTATTCTATTCTAAATTCTCTGCCAAAGTTCTTCCAAAGCTAAGTAGCTTCTGTAAAGATTTGTACATGCTGTAAATGCCATGTTAATTTACCCCTGGACAGTCAGACGCAGTTGTATTATGCTTAGCCTGCCAATGTGAGAATCATGTGCCATGAACGCCGAAAGGCTCTTGTACCAATAACCTTTCTGGGCAATCTCAGCAATCACACTTTAGCAAATGTGATTTATTGAGATTGCTCAGCTGACTCGTTCTCGGGAGGAGTCCTTCCAAGATTTCCTTGGGTACAGACAGAGATTTTTGTGGACATGTGACCCCTTGGTCATGATTGTGGGTTCAATGGAGACATCCCAGGAGGAGTCTGTATAGCTGAGTAGTCTTGCGACTTCTGTGCAGGGACTAGTTCAAGTGTCCTCCTGCTTAGAAAGAATGTTGGGATTATGCAACGCCTTCTGCCTCTCTCAAACACAGACGTATGTTTCCCCCCCTCCCCCATCATGAAATTGAGTCATACAGGTTCTCCCAAGAGGAGGGTGATGTAGCTGGAGGATCGAATCTAGAAGATTCTTAATACTTTGAACAAGATCCTTATAGTCGGCAAGGAGCGAATGATCCAATACCTGTGCACCAGGTATTGGACATCCAAGACACAGAAGTTCTGGATGTTTTGGAAACTTCCCTATTTAAATGGAAGGCAAAGAAAACTTTTTTTCCTTCCTCTTCCCAGCTAGATGATTTGCTAGGTGAGGCATTGACCACATCAGACCATAGGTTCCAAGGGTTCTGTATGCTGCAAAATTGTTATCCTCTTTCTGTGGAGGATACAGTTAAATAGAAAGTGCCTCCTAATGGATGCCTCTGTAGCAAGGTTGTTCAAGATAACCACAATTCCCATTCCCAAAGTGACGAACATAAAGAATGGTAAGGTTGAAAGCATTCTTAAGTCCACTTTTGTGGCTGCAGAGGCCACTTTGCAACCCATTTTAGCTTCTGTATAGGTTAACAAGACTGTGGAGAGGTTTGAGAAGGCCCGATACTTGGTAGACTGGGGTCTGAATTGCTGCCTTTTGTGGAGCAGACTCAAGGAGCCACAGAGTATTTGGAAGATGCGGCTCTAGATTCCGAACTGATTAGAGTTAGGATCTCACACTCTCTGGCTAAAAGCCTGCAAAGTTAATGTGGAATTTATACAGACTCTAGAGTCACTTCTTTTCTCTGGGGATGTATTATTTGTGCCAGAGCTAGATAAAATTATTAGCCAGGCTTCAAGGGAAATAAGTGTGTTTCTTTCCATTCATGCTCCTCCCCCTTCTTAAAATCGAGGAGACCACTGGTGTCTTGGGGCCGGACTCCTGGAGGTCTTCTCTGCTCAGTGGCCCCTTTTGTGGGGTATCCTCTTACTCCCGCCAGGGAATCTGACTGCATTGACAAAGTTATACCCTTGCAATGCCAGACTCCAGCAAAACAACCGTCTATTCTTCCAACTGTTTTTGCAACCAGTATAGTGGGTTATGGTCTGTGAGGATGGTGAACTACTGGCCATATAGTTAAGGTTTCAACTTCTTTAGAGCCCACACAGCCAGGCATTCTCTCTCTGTAGATATATAGGACATTTCTCTATCTTGCCCATGCTCCCCCAATTGACTCAGGACAGCACCCAACCCGCGCCCTGAGGAATCAGTCTGCACCAGAAACCTTTTTCTAAAATCTGGGGCTCTAGGACTGTGGACTGAACCAATGCTGTTTTTAAAATCGTCAGGGATTCTTCAAAAGTGTGGGTCCACTCAATCTGCTTACTGTACTTCTTCCTAGTTAAGTCAGTTAGGGGTTTGGCGATGGTACTATACTGGGCCACACATTTTTGCAATACATAGCGAGTCCTAGGAATGCTCACATATGCCTCCGGTTAGATGGTTGGGGCCACTGAGCTATGACTTCAACTTTGTCTGGTTCTGGCCGAATAAAGCCCCCTCAAACTCTGTGTCCCAGATATTGTACCTCTGCCATCCCCATGTAACATTTGTCAGGGTGTATAGTAAGCCCTGCATGTCTGATTCTTTTCAGGACCTCTGCTACTTGTACGTTGTGCTCCTCCCACGCTTGGCTAAAAATGGCATCTAGGTAGGTAAAGTCCTAAACCCCAGCTGGGTGATCATCAACCATCCTCTGAAATGTGGCGGGGGTATTCTTTATCCCAAAGGGCATGGTTGTCCATTCAAACAAGCCCAGTGAGGTGATGAAAGCTGATCTCTCCTGAGCCTCCTTGATAATGGGGTGTTTGCCCAGATTGAAAGTGGACACAAACTTGCTGCCCAGGGGCTTTTAGACTTCACAAATCACCCCTAAGGCTAACATTTCCTGCATCAGGGGCCTGACTTGGTTCAGCACTGTGGGGGTCATCCTATATGCCATTTACCAGATTGGTTTTGCCCCCCCCCCCCCCCCCCCAGGTCTACATGGTGAGTGGCCAGACGGGTATAGCCTATCTTGCCAGTGAAATGAGCCCTCTCTCCCTCAAACACCCTTCTCATCTCCTGGTTCTGTCTCTCCGTTAGCTGTTCCCTGATGTTCACTACTTCCACCCCTCTAGTACTTTTTGCTATCTCCAGAAGATCGGGCAAGGGGTCTAACTCTGGCGTTTCTATGGGCAGACAACAGACTACCATAGCAGAAACCCCTCAGTCTACATAGCTTTTTAACCGGTTAATGTGTAAAGTTCTTAGACAAAGAGGGGGAAATAAGGCCACCACGTAATTTACCCCAGGCTGCCTGCTACTTATTCTTACAGACTTGAATTAGTATCATGACCTTTTGTCCTGCTGAAAACTCCGTATCTTGGGCATGGATGTTGTACCTTTCTTTTTGTCTGGTCTCGGCCCTTTTTAAATGCTCCTTTGCTGAGAGCATCACTCTCCTCATCTTACCTCGCATTTCCTCCCACTGAAACTTCTCAGGGATATCGATTTGCTGGTCCCCCACAGGGGCAATCCTTACATGCTGTCCGGCAATATGCTGGGAGGATCACATTTGGCTCCATTTGCGCAAGGGAGGCTCTCAAATCTCTTAACCCTTGCACCTTACAGTCCCCAACCAAAACATCTTGGAGGTGCCCCTCATGTTGCTAGGGCTATTCTTTTCTTTCCTCAAAACAAAGTTTACCACCTAGACCCCCATACACTGCCTCTGGAACATCAGGGTGGGGTGGTGCAACTTCCACACCCACTTGGTAGTCCTCCTGAACATATTGGACTACCAACATTGGTGCTGGTCAGGCACCAGGAACTTGCCCTCTTGACAGGGGACACTCAATCTTCAGGTGACCCATTTGATTGCAATGAAAGCAGGGACTGGGCTCCTGTTCTCGTTGGCACCCCCATCAGAGTTCACCCTTAATTGCATCGGTTAAAGGGGTACCCTTACCGCACATGCTTGTTGGGGTCGGTCAGGACCCTCCCCCAGCAGGCACATAACTGGGTACACGAGGGGCTTTCCAGCCCCCATCGACTGGCCACATAATCATCTGTCAATTCGGGTTCCTCCTCAGGGGTCTCAGGTTTTCGATCAGTCAGCCATTCCCCATATCTGGAGCCATATCTGGAGTCATTTGTAAAGTCAGCTGCTCCAGCAAGATTAAATTCTGTACCTGCTTCACCGAATTGCCCTCATGCCCTCCATCCACTTGCTGCATGTCTTCCTCAGCTGGCTAGCAAACTCCGAGTGTGATTGTGACCTACTTTTGTTCAGGGAACAAAATTTTAACCTGTAAGTCTCTGCAGTCACCTTGAATTTGACCAACAGTGCTTTGTTCACGGACTCATAGTCCCCACAATTCTGGGGGAGTGGGATTAATACCTGGTAGGTATCCAGCGCTTTTCCAGTCACACCCACTTCCAAGTACCTGGATCATTCCTCTGGTTCTCAAAGTCCTGCAGATGGGCGTCAA
This sequence comes from Mixophyes fleayi, assembly GCF_038048845.1. Lineage (NCBI taxonomy): Eukaryota > Metazoa > Chordata > Amphibia > Anura > Limnodynastidae > Mixophyes > Mixophyes fleayi. The sequence continues at coordinate 88,182,500 of NC_134410.1, forward strand.
TCTTCGTTTCACTTTCACGAAAGGATGGGACCCCATTCGAGTCCCTGCGCTCTACCCAACATCGGGACTGTGTGATCCCACTGTCTGCCACCAAATGTGAGGATACAGAAGTTCACTAGGTTACTCGACCCCCCGTGGGTTCAAAAATCACATAGGTAAGACAGAGAACGAAAGATACAACGCTATCTTTACTTTTCTTACAGTAAAACAACAGGATATAAAATTGCACACTTTAAACAATAGGTCAGCATATGACCATTGTGAGTAGGAGTCCCAGCAAGGTACCCCAACCACCTTAGCCACGCAAAAGTTACACAGGCAAAAGAGTCTGTCAACAGAAGATTCAGGAAGTCTCAATATCTTGCTGTTGTCGGCCACTTGGCCAACTTTCTACCTGTGTGGTGGAGCTCTGTGTATTAATCTTCCCACTTTTGTGGGCACACCAATTTACCCAGAACCTGGCGAGAATCTCCTGGAACCAGGTCCCAAGATGGAGCAACAGCCTGCTTCCCCAGGTACGGGACAGCGATGATCACCGGGTCTGCTGATAGAGAACAGAAACTCAACACCAGTCAGCCCCACACCTTCCAGGAATCAGTCCTCACAATGAATACTCCCTCCCCACCCTGGAATGGCTCCTTTTATCCATGGTCAAATTCCCATGGTGTTTTCTCCTCCCCAGGCAAACCCCTGGGTCTCTCCTTCTTAAACATTGGTGGGTGCTGGACCAGGGGGTTGGAGTTTAGAAGAGCTGCCCCCCCCCCTCCCCCGTGTCCCTGCCACAATGTCTGCACCACACATGGAAGACAATGGGTAATACTTATATTTCACAACCCTCCAAATCTTGGATAACACACAGTACCTCCTGAAATTAACCTCTTCCACGCTTTTGTTGCATCTCAGGGCTTCCACCTGTCTCTCACTTCCTTTTTACTTCCCCATATGTCCGCAATAATGTCTCACCCCTGTCCGCCGGGCGCAATTTAAGAACTGGTCCTGGGGTGACAGTCCATGTAATCCCTGCGGATGGACGGGACGGTGGCAGATGTTATCTTAGCAGTGTGGCCCACTTCTGTTACATCAAGTATAAAATCTTATATTTCAAGTACAGATTTTATTATGAAAAAATGTGTACAAAGAACCACAAAGTAGCCCAAAAAGTTTAAAATTAGACAGGGGTTAATGAGATTAGTTATAAATTGTTATTAAATCGCTGTTAGCATATTAGTGATACTAGCACATTCTTTAACAGTACATTGATATGATTATATCAATCTCAACTCTGTAAGATACAGGAGCTCTCAGAGATCATAAAAGAATTATGGGGAAAAGACAAAAAAAATGGTACAGACTTACTAGCTATAGTAATCTATCAACATGCTAATCTGTTTTTCTCCAGTGGACAACACAACTGTAACAGGACTATTCATTCTTAATCAATTCACCAGTTCAGTGGTCAGCTATTGTTCTTAGACAGGGCCAGGTGTGAAGGTCTACTCTGGGTCAGTCACTTCCTGTAAAGGCACTAAGGACAGAAAGCTGGGAGCAGCTGGAGCCCTTCTGACATAACAAATGACTAGAAGGGGTTAAAACAGAAAGTGACTGGCTATCACCATCACCAAGGCATTAATGACATCAAGATCCCAGTGCTCTCCCCTAGGACTGAGTCAGACATTGTGGCATGAAAGCAGCAGGGGGCAGCTCATATTGGCCCTGAAGAATGACTACTCTCTTGTACAGCCCCTCATTCATCATCAGCTACTTATATAGCGCCACTAGTTCCGCAGCGCTGAACAGAGAACTCACATCAGTCTCTGCACCATTGGAGCTCACAGTCTTAAAGAGAGCGAGAGCGAAAGATTGAGCGAGAGAGCGAGAGCGAAAGATTGAGCGAGAGAGCGAGAGCGAAAGATTGAGCGAGAGAGGGAGAGCGAAAGATTGAGCGAGAGAGGGAGAGCGAAAGATTGAGCGAGAGAGGGAGAGCGAAAGATTGAGCGAGAGAGGGAGAGCGAAAGATTGAGCGAGAGAGGGAGAGCGAAAGATTGAGCGAGAGAGGGAGAGCGAAAGATTGAGCGAGAGAGGGAGAGCGAAAGATTGAGCGAGAGAGGGAGAGCGAAAGATTGAGCGAGAGAGGGAGAGCGAAAGATTGAGCGAGAGAGGGAGAGCGAAAGATTGAGCGAGAGAGGGAGAGCGAAAGATTGAGCGAGAGAGCGAGAGCGAAAGATTGAGCGAGAGAGCGAGAGCGAAAGATTGAGCGAGAGAGCGAGAGCGAAAGATTGAGCGAGAGAGCGAGAGCGAAAGACTGAGCGAGAGCGAAAGATTGAGCGAGAGAGCGAGAGCGAAAGATTGAGCGAGAGAGCGAGAGCGAAAGATTGAGCGAGAGAGCGAGAGCGAAAGATTGAGCGAGAGAGCGAGAGCGAAAGATTGAGCGAGAGAGCGAGAGCGAAAGATTGAGCGAGAGAGCGAGAGCGAAAGATTGAGCGAGAGAGCGAGAGCGAAAGATTGAGCGAGAGCGAAAGATTGAGCGAGAGAGCGGGAGCGAAAGATTGAGCGAGAGAGCGAGAGCGAAAGATTGAGCGAGAGAGCGAGAGCGAAAGATTGAGCGAGAGAGCGAGAGCGAAAGATTGAGCGAGAGAGCGAGAGCGAAAGATTGAGCGAGAGAGCGAGAGCGAAAGATTGAGCGAGAGAGCGAGAGCGAAAGATTGAGCGAGAGCGAAATATTGAGCGAGAGAGCGAGAGCGAAAGATTGAGCGACAGAGCGAGAGCGAAAGATTGAGCGACAGAGCGAGAGCGAAAGATTGAGCGACAGAGCGAGAGCGAAAGATTGAGCGACAGAGCGAGAGCGAAAGATTGAGCGACAGAGCGAGAGCGAAAGATTGAGCGACAGAGCGAGAGCGAAAGATTGAGCGACAGAGCGAGAGCGAAAGATTGAGCGACAGAGCGAGAGCGAAAGATTGAGCGACAGAGCGAGAGCGAAAGATGGAGCGACAGAGCGAGAGCGAAAGATTGAGCGAGAGAGCGAGAGCGAAAGATTGAGCGAGAGAGCGAGAGCGAAAGATTGAGCGAGAGAGCGAGAGCGAAAGATTGAGCGAGAGAGCGAGAGCGAAAGATTGAGCGAGAGAGCGAGAGCGAAAGATTGAGCGAGAGAGCGAGAGCGAAAGATTGAGCGAGAGAGCGAGAGCGAAAGATTGAGCGAGAGCGAAATATTGAGCGAGAGAGCGAGAGCGAAAGATTGAGCGAGAGAGCGAGAGCGAAAGATTGAGCGAGAGCGAAAGATTGAGCGAGAGAGCGAGAGCGAAAGATTGAGCGAGAGAGCGAGAGCGAAAGATTGAGCGAGAGCGAAAGATTGAGAGAGAGAGCGAGAGCGAAAGATTGAGCGAGAGCGAAAGATTGAGCGAGAGAGCGAGAGCGAAAGATTGAGCGAGAGAGCGAGAGCGAAAGATTGAGCGAGAGAGCGAGAGCGAAAGATTGAGCGAGAGAGCGAGAGCGAAAGATTGAGCGAGAGAGCAAGAGCGAAAGATTGAGCGAGAGAGCGAGAGCGAAAGATTGAGCGAGAGAGCGAGAGCGAAAGATTGAGCGAGAGAGCGAGAGCGAAAGATTGAGCGAGAGAGCGAGAGCGAAAGATTGAGCGAGAGCGAAAGATTGAGCGAGAGAGCGAGAGCGAAAGTTTGAGCGAGAGCGAAAGGTTGAGCGAGAGCAAAAGATTGAGCGAGAGAGCGAGAGCGAAAGATTGAGCGAGAGCAAAAGATTGAGCGAGAGAGCGAGAGCTAAAGATTGAGCGAGAGAGCGAGAGCGAAAGATTGAGAGAGAGCGAAAGATTGAGCGAGAGAGCGAGAGCGAAAGATTGAGCGAGAGAGCGAGAGCGAAAGATTGAGCGAGAGCGAAAGATTGAGCGAGAGAGCGAGAGCGAAAGATTGAGCGAGAGAGCGAGAGCGAAAGATTGAGCGAGAGAGCGAGAGCGAAAGATTGAGCGAGAGAGCGAGAGCGAAAGATTGAGCGAGAGAGCGAAAGATTGAGCGAGAGAGCGAGAGCGAAAGATTGAGCGAGAGCGAAAGATTGAGCGAGAGAGCGAGAGCGAAAGATTGTGCGAGAGAGCGAGAGCGAAAGATTGAGCGAGAGAGCGAGAGCGAAAGATTGAGCGAGAGAGCGAGAGCGAAAGATTGAGCGAGAGAGCGAGAGCGAAAGATTGAGCGAGAGCGAAAGATTGAGCGAGAGAGCGAAAGATTGAGCGAGAGAGCAAGAGCGAAAGATTGAGCGAGAGAGCAAGAGCGAAAGATTGAGCGAGAGAGCAAGAGCGAAAGATTGAGCGAGAGAGCAAGAGCGAAAGATTGAGCGAGAGAGCAAGAGCGAAAGATTGAGCGAGAGAGCAAGAGCGAAAGATTGAGTGAGAGAGCGAGAGCGAAAGATTGAGCGAGAGAGCGAGAGCGAAAGATTGAGCGAGAGCGAAAGATTGAGCGAGAGAGCGAGAGCGAAAGTTTGAGCGAGAGCGAAAGTTTGAGCGAGAGCAAAAGATTGAGCGAGAGAGCGAGAGCGAAAGATTGAGCGAGAGAGCGAGAGCGAAAGATTGAGCGAGAGCGAAAGATTGAGCGAGAGAGCGAGAGCGAAAGATTGAGCGAGAGAGCGAGAGCGAAAGATTGAGCGACAGAGCGAGAGCGAAAGATTGAGCA